>NC_066319.1:39616143-39920007 GCF_022539315.1 Serinus canaria | reverse complement strand
CTGTTTGCATTTTTTGCTTTATAAAAGCTAAAGGTAACTCAGGCAGTAGATCTTTATTAAACTCTTGTTAGGCACTGCAAGGGGCACTGCTGCACACAGTACTGAGCAATAGGGTTGCAGAATGGGACTGTAGTTGCGAAACAAGGGAGGGAAGGAAGTGAACAATGCACCCTAGATATGGGACTGAATAGTCTGGGCATTAACAACAGGCAGGAGGTACTGCAGGGTCATCATGGTACCTGGAAGAAAGGACACAGATCACAGCACAAAACAAAGGCAGTGCCTCCATTGCCAAGTACAGGAGTGGACAGGGAATGGAGAGTGATGTGGAGAGGCCAGCTAGCAGGGACACAATGCCTTGGTGTAATTTTGCCACATTGGCTGCAGGATGATAGCGCATCACTGCCCCGCTGCTGCATCAACCTGTCTGCCTAGTATTACATCCCCAGGCGTTGTGCACCTCCTCTCCCTGCCCTTGAAAACTACATGGCCTTAGGCATCTTTCTCACAGCCCTTTGGTCCCCTGACTCTACTGTATTGGCTTAGTTCATTACTGCTGACCCAGCAGGACTGATGCCCCCCTGCACCCCCCAGCACTCTCCCCCCATCCTGAAACACACTCCCCTGCCTGGACAGTGCCCTGGTCTGGGACCCACAGGTAAGAGTTTGGGTCATGCACTGGTCAGTCACCAGTGTTTCCCCACTGACTACACAGAAAATTCCTTGGGAAGACCCTCATTCCATTCTGACATCCATTTACTGACATCCTGTTTCCTGAGAACACCACATTCTCCAGTTCAGGAGCCCTAGACTCAGCTTCTGTACAAAGGATTTTCTTTAGTGGGTGCTGGACTGAAACTACTACTCACATGACACAGTTGGCACAGCTTTACTGGTAGAGATCAGTTAGGAACCAATAACCTCAAAGAAAAGGCTCCCCATACAACTTTCACCTTACCCAAGGATAGAGTGGAAGAGTGGAAAACTTCTGCTTGACAATAATCTCCAGCCATGCCATCCTGTGCAGCAATCCACCAGAGCTGGTGAACTAGTCAAGGCTAGATTAGCATTTGAACAAATAACTTCCCCAGAAAATTCAGCCATGGGCTGGAGCAGTTCATAACTGCACAGGAAGGTTCTCTGAGCCAGGGCAGTTTGAACCTGCTGCTCACTGCTGTGCTGCAACTGGGAGGCCGTTCAGTACATCATGGTCATCTGTGGTCACTGAAGTGGTGCTCTTCAAACAAATCACCTCACTTTGCTCTTGAACAACACCGTTTCCTTTTCCTTGCCCAAAGTCTGGAGCAGCCAAAACACTGCCTGAAGCTTGTGCTCTTGACTGGTGTATCCTAAGTACCTTGCGGTGAAAGAAATGCAAAGCTATTAAGTTTTTAGACCAGACTTAGTTTGTCAATAAGTCAGACAAGTTTTGCCCTCCTGTGCTCCAGGAAGAAGCTGGCAGGTTTTGGCTGTAAGTTAGCTTAGTGCTTTGCAAACAGCCCCCTAACACAAGGACCTGAACCAGTGCCCAGGGGCTGTTGTCACTAAACGGATTTGAAAAATGCTAATATTTCATCCCTGGCCACATCAGTGCTTCTGTTCATTTACTGCTGCTGTTTGCTAAGTGAACATTTTATTTAAAAAGCTGTTCTACTGGTAGCTCCTGTTGAAATTTGGAAACAAATTCTCCGTGAACATCCTCCTGCCAGGCCACAATAGAACTGGTCCCAGTGCAGGACAAAATTCATTAGGATTGAGTGCTGTTCTCACTGCACAGTCCTCTGGGAGAGAGGGAGCAGGGATACTTGTCCCAGCAACACATTTAACCTGTCAATCCAGCCAGCAACGCAATATCCGCTGGGGATTTCAGTTGCTTCTGTGATCCTGCCTTATCTCCCTACATCCCCCGGCGTGCCCACTGCCCGGTGAAATGTCACTTCTCTCTCTCCTTCTTCCAAGATGGAAGTGAACTTGTGTGCCTGGCAGGGGTCTGACAGACATGAGCTGAAAGGCTGTCAAGGACCCACTGAAAAGCAGGCAAGCCACACTGTGTCAGATTTCGGGGTGTAACACTGCAGCCTTCTGTCTGCTCTTGGGCTAACTCTAAATGGAACCTTTGATAGGCAGCCAGGCAGCTGTCATCACAGGGTCAGCCTCAGAAGCAGGAGGGTATGAGCACCTGGGAAGCACATGCCAGTGAGCAGAGAATAGCAGCAGTATTGTAAGGCTCAGCACTGCAGGGAACCAGGAGCACCAGAATGAAGGGAGAGTCAAGCACTGGATAATGAAATAGACCAGGGCCATCCATCCATAAGTCCTGAGAAGACCTCGGTTCCACAATGATTTCTCAGGGGTCAATGAGAAATGGTAGGAGGCTGGTTTTGTGAAACCTTGGTCCCACAAAACCAGCCTCCTACTAACTCCTCAGGTGAATGTCCCACAAAACCAGCCTCCTACTAACTCCTCGGTGCTCATTTCACTCTCTTAGAAATTAGCCTAAAGGAGACTCTTCAAGGGGAAAGACTGCAAAGGTCATTCTCTTCAATAACCACCCAGTGTCATTTTTCACATCCCATCAGCCTCTGACTTCACTATGACTGGTGTCAGAGAATATAAACATGACTTAATGCTCAAGAAGAATTTGCCAATTCTCTGTATGTCACACCTTTTCCAGTGAGTCCCTGAATGGCTCTCTACAACAAATGACTGAGCTCACCCATGAAGGATGTTAGGGAAGAGTAAATCCACACTGAAGGAAAGCTGCCCAGTTCCCTGATTCAATGGTCTGATCCCTATGCCCACGGAAATTGGAGTTAGAATTATGAGCTAAAAGAATTAAAACTGTATCAATTATACACAACAATATACAAATAATTAACTTTCAGTACTAATTTAGTCAGTGCTCTCACTCCTGAACAAGAGTTGGTCCTCTGTTTAGTGGACTTCTTTAAAAGTACCTCTGCAACAGCTTTGAGAGGTAACCAGCTGACAATCTAGACCTTCAGGTAGCACTTTTTTTCAGAGACATTCTTGGAAAGCCAACATGTCACAAACAACAAAAGTGGAATAAACTGAAAATGTTCATATAGAATGAAAAGATACTCTTCAGAACGTGTACAACTCAAAAACTTAGTCACACCAGGGTCTATGCTAGGGCTACTGAGGTATATTGTGTGTGACCTGGAAACTGAGAAGAACAGGTTGTAGAAAAATGCAGAAGACAGCTTCGTTTAAATTAATCAAGATAAAAGTAGACCGAGAAGAACATGAGAGTGACAAAGCTGGATAGAAAAGCAGAAAACTGCTGGTGAAATTCAGCATCAGCCAAAGCCAGGCAATGCTGACTGCCCTCAGAGAGCACTTCAATACACCTGGAAGTTCCAAAGGAATACAGGAAACAGACAGATGGAAATGACCTTTCCCTCCACAATGGTGGCAAGGGGAAAAAAGGAGCAGGGAAAAAAATCCACCACTTTTTCAGATACACCAGGAAGGAAATACTAAGTGATAATAGACAGGAATTTTTGTCCCTGTGTTCTGTACACTACAGTAGCACTGTCTCCAGCAGTATGCATGGGGAATCTCTCAGGAGAAACATTGCTGTTCTCCATCTTTTTCCTTCCTTACACACCACCAGAAAGAGCAAAAGGAAACCATGCCCTCAGAGAGATCCATAATAGCTGGTTAGCACTGAGTATCTTCTGGAAGAGAGCAGAAACAGGAATGCAAAGCTGAGAGAGAAAAGTTTCCAGAGAATATAGAACATATGAAACCACATTAACTCCTGGGACTTACCCCACCAAGTAGCACTGAGTCAAGCAGCACAGCTTAAGCAGAATTAAAAATTGTATCAGGTAGATATTTGAATTATAGTGTGATCTATACAGGTTCTTCAGTCCTCCTCACTGACAGCAGCCAAAACTTGCTGTAAGAATATCATAGTAGTTTAGAACAATCTGCCTTTTCACATAAAATTGTCATCATGACAGTCAGAGATTCAGTTAAAACTCATAAGCTGGTAAAACTCTGAAAATCAGTGAGTAACACTGCACCCAAGCCCACATCAGTGACTGGATGCCACTTGAGGAAATATTCTACAAACTTTATATATCAATTGGGTGGCAGTTCTTTGGCTTAAGTGGTGATTTGTGTACTGACAATAGCTGTTTCTATATCTAAGTTCTTACAAAAAGAGGTGAGAACATACAAAGCTGTTCCCTGAGTTTGCCAATGTGCCACCAGCTGGACCCACCTTCTTGGAGAAAAGCCAAAAAAAATCCAAAATTGGAGGTTGAAGTCAACCTCAGACCAGCAGACAGAGAAAAACACCTTTCCTCCAAACTGGGCTATTCTGAAGCATCAGCCAGGCTGGGAAACAGGACTCAGGAGCAGGGAGGTGATTGGCGCAAATTGGCATGATAACTTCCGTACTTGTACATGTCACCCCACCTGGCTTTATGTCAAGTGCTGGATGGCTCTTTTCTGTGTAACTGCCCTGCACCTTCTTATATCTAGACTGCCCTCCTTTGTCTCTCTAGAGGAGGAGAAAGGTGTGGAAAGGTAAGGCTGCCATGTTACCCAGAGGCAGAACAACTGTACTGGCCACTAGCACCACTTGCAGAGGTCAGGTTGGAAAGCATTGCAGGGTAGAAAGAGCCATCAAAGGCAAATTGATAAGCTTCCCTTGTTACATTTCCCATCTCTGCCTCACCCTTCCATGACCTTTACAGACTAGCAACCCACCACTGCTGAAATCTCCCCCCACCTTGCAGACAGCAGTCCCCACATTCTGTAAGAGCCCAGGATGAGCCAGTTCCAGCATCTAAACTGAGTAGCAATACTTCATTCAAAGCTTTTTGTAAAAGTGATTCTTGAGTCTGTCAGAATCAATGCTATTCTACTGCTATTCTATATTAAAACAGTTTTAATATATATTCTACTTAATCTTCTCACTTCTTCCTGCTGCACAGCAAAACCTGTCAAAACTGGTAAGGTGCATGGTACACCTAACCCCAAGGAAAGCTCATTTGCTTCTCCTCAGCTTCTGTCAGCCTCTCCTGAGCACTACAAAGGCTATGTAGAGATTTTATCACTGCTATGAGCACCTCTGGGAGCATCCATGATGCTGCTCACAGGAAAGCCCACACACAGAGCACTCAAGGCACCCAGCCATGAGAAAGGGACTTGCAGAATTGTTCTTCAAGGGATGGATTTTCAGGGTCCTCTCACATCACCTACCTCACTGACCGGACCTGCCACATACAGCTGGTGGGAGATGTAGGAGCATGTTTACCACATGTCCCAGCTGAACAGGAAAGTCAGGGACATAAGGGAGAACATCCTGCAGCAATGGCTCAAAGCAGTCTAGGCTGACAATGAGGCAGATTCCCCAACAACATAAAGGGTGAAAGCTAACCTCCAGGATCTATACTGTTCTCTTGTCTCTCTCAAATGATAAATGGACAAAAGACAATGACACTCTAATGCTACAACAAAATCCTGGGACTCCCAGGCCTGAGTTAGGCTCCACATAAATAGCTCCATGCTATTTATCTCATTACTTCCCTGCTCCTCTGTTTCTCCACCAAGGACTACCCTGGGTACAACGTTGATTAGGAGGTCATGCTTGCACAGCTTCCTGGAGATGGCCAGAGCAAGTTGGTTAAAGTGCATTTGACCATTGATCTCACTCATTTTCCTCCTCATCATTTAGCTCCTGCATTGTAGCAAAATCCTTCTGCTCCTATCCCTGCCTCCCATTCGGGTCCTATCTGACTCTGTGATTAGGCACTTTTCCCTGTGGACACCCTAAAGGTGGGGCTCTTTACAAAGGACATGATGCAAAGCATGAGCACTGACTCAGCTGGGTGCACATGGTGCTTCTGACCACTCTCCCACTGGACCACTCATAAGCACTCAGACACAGTCTACAGGCCATAACCAAACCTCTGGGAAGCCTCTGGGACAGTTTTCCATTGTCTTCCTCAAATAATGAGGCAGCCTCCTTTCTCTCTTCATGGAGCACAGTCTCAGATTTCCTCCAATGGACAGCAATTTACCAGCTTCCAGATAGCAAATAAATACTCTGACATAGCTGCATCTTCTTCTGCCACCATGTTTTTTCAGTTTCTAATCTCCACACACCATATTCAATGTGGTTTTCTTTTACTTCCACATGTCCTGGCAGCAGGGACCTTTCTTTCTTACTTTTGCTTCTAATTTCAAATCCCTTAGCATCTCCACACTGCAAGCATTGGTTACAGTGCTCCAAATGTAGTATCCTTTAATTTAGTATCCTGCACATTTAATTAATGGTCACTTTACCACCTCTTCTGTTTATCTAATCAAAAGGATTTATCATACCAGCTTGAATGGTGACTCCTGTCCCACCTCACTGGCCAGCCAGCTTTGCAATGGCAAAGATCAGCTCTATCTCAAGCTTATATAATTCTTTTACAACCATCATCATACCTGGATCAGTTTTAAGTCCCTATTCCTTCTCCTATCTGGAAAACACCCACATATTGCTAATGAGGTTTCATATAGTTGAATCAAATCCTTCACCAGTGGTCAGATTCCTGTAAAGTATTAGTAAATGAAAACATGAATAAGCAACAACACCTGAAAGCCAAGAGCACTTTCCCAATGTAGTTTGCTCTCCATGCTATCTTTCAAGATGCCTCTACCTCCACCCAAGGTGTTCCACGTTATTCCTATTTCTTTTACACTTCAATGTACAAAGAGATACTTCCACTGCAAGAATCTAAATCACCACCCCTATCAGTGATACCTATCCCCTATCTATCCTCTCTTAAACCCATTTCTCTTGTGGATGTTCTCTGACTGTGGGTGAAAATAAAAAGGTTTTCAAAGTATGTTAATTACAAAAGGCAGAGCAGAAATAACACTGGACCATTACAGGATGAGGACAGTCACCTCACAAACAGGGACAGAGACAAGACAGAGGTGTTCAAGGCCTTTTTTGCTTGTCTTCAGCACTGATGATGGGCTAAGGGAGACACTGCCCTGAGCTGGAGAACCATGACTGTGAGAACAATCAACTTCCAGCTGACCTTGAACTTGTGTGGGATCTGCTGTTCCAGCTGTATCCCTGTAAGTTTATAGGGCTTGACAGGATTCATTGAGAATACTCAAACAGCAGCTTGATGTCATTGCAAAGCCTCTCTCAATGATTTTTGAATGGTCTTGGGAATCTTCCAGTTGACTGGAAGCTGGCTAACATCATTGCAATTTTTAAGTAGGGCAAAGAGAATGACAGTGGAAACAACAGGTCTGACAGTCTCACTGCAGTGACTGGTAAAATTATGGAGAAGATTATTCTGGAAGGTGCTGAAAAACAACTGAAATGCAATGCAGTCATTGATAGTCACAGATAGTTGGCTTCGTGAGAGGAAAGTCCTGCTTGCCAAATCTGACTCCCTTCCATGAAGAGGCAACCTACCTAGTTGATCAAGGAAAGCCTCTTCATGCAATATTTTTGGATTTCAGTAAAGTTTTAGATACTGTCTCTCACAGTATCCTTCTGGACAAAATGTCCAGCACACAGTGGGATAAACAAGTGATGAGATGGGTAAACAAATGGTTCATGGGTGACCTTTCCATAAAGGGTTATAGCAAATGAGATGACATCAGACTGGTGACTGGTCACTAGTGGGATTTCACAGGGCTCCACCCTTGGTCCAGTTCTTTGACATCTTCATAATGATGAAAGTACAGGACTGGGAGGAGTTGTTGACTCCCTTGAAGGCAGAGAGGCTCTGCAAAGGGACCTTGAAAATTATGGAGATGGGCAATCATCAGGGATACAAAGTTTAAGAAAGACAAATGCCAGGTTCTGTACCTGGGTTGGGGCCACCTTGGATATAAGTACAGACTGGAGAATGAGATGCTGAAAAGCAGTGCTGCAGAAAAGGACCTGGGAGTCCTGGTCACTGGCAAGTTGAACCTGACCCAGCAGTGCCCTGGCAGCCAGGAGGTCCAACAGTGTCCTGGGATTCATCAGGCACAGCATCACCAGCCAGGCAAGGGAGGGGATTGTCCTGCTCTGCTCTGCACTGGGGCAGCCTCACCTTGAATGCTGGGGGCAGTTTTGGGTGCCACAATATAAGAAAGTTATAAAGCTATTAGAGAGTCTCTAAAGGAGGGCCATGAAGATGGTGAAAGGCAACTCTGTGCTGGCTGTGAGCTGACCAAGGAAAAAACAGCTGAAAGTAGCTGACTTTACACACTATGGGTTTCTCTCTGACCTATAATTTCCTTCTGATCCATTTTCAAGAGGTCCAAAATTCAATAAATTAGGGTCAATCACCCTAATTTATTGAATTTGTGTGTCCTTGGGAAAATCATGTAGTTAGTCCCCTCAAAATGTATTTTGGGCACACAAAGGAGAAGAAGGTGATTAGGAGCAGTGAGAGTGGATATTCCAAGAATAAATCATGCCTGACCAGCCTGATTCTCTCCAATGATAAAATGATAGCACTTGTGGACAAGGGAAAAGGCATGGAAGGCATTTGCCTTGACTACAGCCAAACATTCAGCACTGTTCCCCAGAATGCCTCAAGACTGACAGTAAACCATTATGAGTGGACTATCAGATGAGTTAAAAACAGGTTGGATGATGAAGCTCAGAGGGCCATGTTTATTTTCTACCTGTAGGCCAGTAACAAGATACATGCAGGGGACCTGTCCTGTTTAACATCTGCATCCATGACCTAGAGGACACAACAAAGCACACTCTTATCAAGCTTGCACTTGACACCAAACTGGAGAGACCAGCTGATATGCTTAAGGCAGGGTTGCCATCCAAAATGCCCTAGAGAGGCTGCAGGGATAACATGAACCTTACAAAATTCAGCAAGGACAAACGCAAAAGCCTTGGGAAAAATAATCCACCGTGACAGTACATTCTAGGGTCTGCCTGCCTGGGTAGCAGCTCTGCTGAAGAGGACCTGGGGGCTTGATGGGTCATAAGCTGAACATAAGCCATATGAGTGCACCCTGGCAGCAAAAACGGCCCTGCATGGTTCTCACGGGACCATGGTCACACAGGTTCCAGGGATATAGTGATTCCACTTCCCCAGGCATTTGCCAAACTCCATCTAGAGTATGTTGTCTAGATTTCAACCCCATTACAAGAGAAAGATTGAGAAACTTGTTCAAGAAATGGAGGGTGAGTGAGGGGATCAGTAGTTCAGAGCATTTTCCCTGTGATGAGAGACTGAGGATCCCAGGTTTGTTGGGCCTGGAGAAGGTTTTAGACAGACCTAACAGCAGGCTCTCAATAAGCACCTTATCAAGAACACAGAGACGGGCTCTTTACAGTGGGTCATGCACTGGCAGTACACAACAAATACAAATGGAAATAAGAGAGGTTCAAACTGAACAGAAGAAAAAGCTTTTCCAGCATGAGGTCAACCAAACATTGAAACGAGCTGCACAGACAGGCTGTACAATATTAATTTTTGTAGGCTTTCATGATCTAGCTCCATAAAGACCTGAGCAGCCAAGTCTGAATTTCAGAGTTGATCCTGCCTTAAGCAAGGGACTCTATCAGAAACCTCCTGAAATCTCTTCTAACCCGAATTATTTTGTAATTCAATAATTCTACAAACAGATTGCAGAAGAACTTGTTGCAGAGGTGTTTCTGGAGTAGGAGCATGTAAGGAAGCAACATGACTCGCCTGCTACTTCCCACCAGTTCTGCAATTAGTGCCTCTGGACAGCAGCTCTTCTCATGGCACCCATGAATAGATGGGCCAGGACCAGAAAGAAAAACAGTTGCTCTAAGATGATGACCTGACCCTGGCCACTCCCAAACCCATCAAACCACAGCCATCTTTTCTAGTTCCAGTGGGGGACTGGCCTATGCCTTATCAGAGACACTGAACACTCTGCCAGCAACAGCAGTGCTCTGAATGCTGCATGCTGTACAAGTATCAACTTCTCCTAAGAATAAAAATCTTTCAGAAGAAAACTCCTAAAAGGCTATTTGTACCAAGAAATATGGTATATATTTCTATGAGGGCAAAGTAAACTGGGCCTCGGGCAGAGCTGCATCACAAAGAAGTTTGAGCAGTTTATTTCTTACCTTCACATCTTTTTAAACAAAATGTTATTTCCCAGCAACACACACATAGACCCGTCTCCTTAAAAACCAGATATTGTGGTAGAAAGAATATCCTTGTCTAGGCCAAGATACTTGGAGAGATGGTAGAAACCAGATGGCTCAAGCCATCCTTTATTTTTTATATTCAAGACATGAGGAAAAATCTTTCAAAAGTAAAACTTTCAATTGGTACAGCTCAGAAAACTCCAAAGAATCGCCAGTGATATCACTTAACACCTTTATAAAAACAAAACCAAAAAAAACACCCAACATGATACATGACTGAAGTAATGATGATAGGGAAAATCCTGTCATTTGAAAAGGACAAAGGGGATGGTGTCAGAGAATTCTAGTTCAGTTAAACTTGATCTCAACCTGGACAAACAATGAAACAGTTAATCCAGAATTATACTGGGAAAAATAAAATCAGAGGCTAAAAATATAGTGAAAAGTAGGTCTTGCTAGGCTGTTAGCCTCTCTCTCCAGTTCTTTCCTTTTTTGTTGGTTGGGGTTTTTTTCCCACTTTTTTTTTTTTTTTTTAACATGAATGCAGGCCTAATGGGCAAAGACAGCTGTGCTAATGCAGCATACCTGGACACCTACAGCAAGGCTACAGCCATGGCCACTTCAGGTGCCATTTCACATGCATTATGCAGGTCCTAACAGATTCCTGGCCCAAAACCCACCCTGTTCAGTGCATGCACCGAGCTGAGCCCCAACTGTCCTCTGTACATAGGAAGGTAGTAGTGGCAGTCTGATGACAGTGACATGCTGGCTGCAGGGGAAAGCACTAGACATGCTGCCTTCACTCAGTCTGCTCAGTGCACTTTGCTCTGCACATCCTAGAGCCATGACAAGCTCTGGGCTGGGCTGCAGGAGACAGCAACAGAGCACTCAGTCAAAGGACTGACATGCAAGAATGGCAGGGCAATCTATGTTCCCATGGAAAGAAAGGACAGAGCTGGAGGGTTCTGGTTATGGGCAGGCTGCAGCCCCTGTCTCTGGAGAAACAAGTGTCATGACAGACTTGGAGCAGTATGACGCAGAACAGGAATGTGGGCAGGATACAAAAATGTGCCTTGGTCTGGAACAAGGAAGACACTGGGCTGAGTTTTCAGGAACCTCATGAGGAGAGGAACACGTAGGACCAGATTCTTTGGCTCAAGCTTCCTTCTGTGACACCTCAAGTAATGAATGCAAGCAACCCATAGGGTATGTAATCCATGGATTAAAAACAGGCTCCCCATTTGGGATTCAACAGTGAGATGACATTACACACAGACACGAGCAGAGGTCTGCACTAACTCATTGCAGTTCCAGCTCATTGTTGGCATTGGTACTACCTACAGATGGATGGGGTGGGTTAAAACATTGAAAAGAGGCTGCTCTAATAACAAGACTCACATAATTCTCTATAACCCAGCAATGCATAGCCCAGGGTAAAATACAAAGTTGGAGGGACAGATGCTGCAGGGGACTATCATAGAGATAAATTTGGGGCTCCCAAGCACAGCATGAGCTCTCATGTAAGTCTAGGATCTACAACATGGGAAAGATTAAAAGCAGTATGTAAACACCTTGCTTACATCAGAGAGGAAGTTGCTAGAGCCCTTGTCCCCCACAGGTGCAAGCTTTTTGTCCCCTTGACTAGTCAAGACTGAGAGAATGTGCTTACCATGGTAAGGCACCTGAGAGCACAGTGTCAGTCTTGTAGAAAGAACTGTAAAGAGATACAGAGCCAAAAGGCTGAAGCTGCTGGATTCAGTTCAGAATGAAATACTGCCATGCTGCCTCCTAATGGCAGGGGGAATTATTATACACCAGCCAAAGGAGAAGAGCACTAACTCACTTTTCTGTGGCTTACACCTGTTTACATGAGATAGGTTACAACATAGAATAGTCTTCAGACACTGCTTACCAGTCCTTGCAGATGTCCTGGAAGAAATCCTGTTGCAGGAGTCTATTTTCACCTGATGAGAATACAATATCTTGGACTGCTGAAAGACAAACTGTGTGCATCTGAGAACATATTAAAAGCCAGCTATCAACAGAGGACCTGAAATAGGACTCTACAGATATGGAACAGATCACACAAGATTAGTAGAGACATGACTGGATCACAATTGTATCTGAGGTTTCCAATACTTCAGCTCCCCAAAAGACCCCTCATCACTAACCTTCAGTAATCAAAGAACATGTAGATACTGTCCCAGAAAATTAAGTGAAAGCCGTTTCATAAGACAAATTTGATTTTTACTTGAAGCCAGCACAAACTGTCTGCGATTCAAGTCCTCTTTGATAGGCAGGAAAAGAGACAAAGTAGCTCTGAGTGCTCTAGTACCACTCCATAAAAGCACTGAAAGTCTTAGCCTGCAGTAACTGATCACTAGCTCTCTATTGCAACAGTTCCCATCCTACTTCCCCATACTCCCTTTTGTCAGGAGGTATTGTCTATTCAGTCCTTGTTGGGATGTTTTTTGGAGCACTGTGATCAGCTCTGAACCAAAATTGTCCAACCCTTGTGGACCTTTTTTTCCTTCCTACTATCAGAATGAGATTTCATCTTGATGTTCAGAGCTTGGAGACCCAGAGGTCAGAGGCCACCACACGATCCACTGAGCCACCAAGTCCCTAGATCACAATGTTAACAAATCACCATTTATCTTTGTTACTGCGGCAAGTGTCCAAGGCAAAACGGTGCCAAAGATCATATCTGTTGGGATAACCTATTGATTTGTGTCATATTCTGCCCAATCCCTATTTTATTCTTGCTCAGGCAGAGGTCAAGACAGGTTAAAAATAACTCCTTCAGTCTGAAGCACAGGACTGAGGAATTTAAAGCCAGGCTGTTGTTCCCAAGGGTGGGGGTTCAAAAATCACCAAGACGAGCAACTGAATCAGAAATCTACAGCAGTTGTGAGCAAGACCTTGTAGTCAGGGAACACAAGCCATGGCAAAAAGTTTTGCAGCTTTAACTATGAGATTTTTTTTTCTGTGAGAGGGAATAAATCAATCATTTTAGTTCATTCAAGCAACTAAGCATTACAAAACTTTACGTGATGTACATACACAGTAAATGCTTTGAAATACCAGTGCAGATTAATGCAGATGCAGTTACAGCATCCACATCTCCTAGCCAAAGTACACTGACCAACATCAGCATAATTCACTGTCCCTATCTGACAGTAAGTTAAAATTTTGACCTTTATTACAGGGGTAAACAAAAAAAATCAAAAATATCAGAGTTGAAGCAATTACTGCTGTTCCTAGCACTAATGTTCATGTGCCATTTTTGTCAGAGAACTCTCTAGGTAGATGCAAATTTTTATATAGATTATTTTATTCCATTTCAAAAACTTAGAGTTAAATTGCCAACACTTTAGAGATATTTTCCCTTCCATTAACATTATGCCCTCCAGAAAATGAAATTTTCAACTAATACACATTTACTCTTCTTTTTCATTAAAGAAACATTATGTACATGCAAAGCAAAAAACATTTCTTTATTGAATCTACATGATCTCTTGAAATTTTGCCCAGTGATGCAAAAGAGGATCTTACCTTTACTTTGGCTTCATATTCCCACTCTCATATATAGATTAGATGATTAAGAAAGGAACAGAGTTTGTTACTGCATCTTCTAAAAACAGAATTTCTGACACTTGTACTAAAGCTTAGCCAACTGTAAGGGGCCTAACAGGTGGAAAAGTCTTTTTCTTCTCTCCACAGAGAGTTTTACATCTGAGTATCATTCACTAAATGGCCACACTACTACAAGCCTCAGAAGTCCTCCATAGAAGAAAGGAAATTAAACCAATCCATGCTACCAGATGATAAAAATATGGACTCTGAATGTCAAAGACAGAAAATAAAACCTCCCACCAACCACCAGTACCTCGCCTGTAGAAGAAGACAGAGGTATCAAGTGCGTCAGAAAATTCACTCACTTTCCCAATCAAATGTCAAAACAAATATTGCTTCCATTTCTATATCATCCTTGGACCTGAAGAGACAGTGTACTTGAGGAATATACATTAGTCATAGCGCTCTGGATAAGGAACAATGAAGAACTTCATTGCCTTTGCACAAAAGTAATATGGAAAGTGTGCGGCACCTCCGTGGGAAGTGAACAAAAGAGAAACTCCAGTTCTTAGATGGGATAAGAAAAATCTCTGTATAAAGTAGTTTACTGAAATAGAGTAAACTACTCTAAAACCACCTTAACGTTGTAACAAAAAGCAAAGGAAAAATCAGGAGGGGATGAAGTTTTCCTGGGTTTACAGACTGGCACAGGGGAGGCAGGCTGGCTCACTGCACACAGCATCCTGCTGCTTTGGCAGAGGAGAAGGGCATGTGAGAGCAAGCAGGGGATACTGAAGCAAAACTTGACAGCACTGAAACTACTGAAAAACATGAATATGTTCATCTCTGCCCTGTCTCAAAACTGACCTGCTCCATGGTTAGGCAGGCCCAGAGATGACTGACCTTGCTGACTGTCACAGACAGGCTTCTCTCTGTAACAACCAACAGGTGGAAGAGCTAAAGGGCAGTTTAACTCTCAGCAATACCATTACTTGCAGGATACATGCTCCAAAGCCATCTCTTCCATTACTATATTCTTTCACCAGCCATTTCTGGAAGAGCAGGGCAAAGCTGGCTGCAGGAGCTGGACACAGGAGTCATCCAGGTGGGGCTGATCATTTACAGGTTAAAGAGGAGACCACCAGCACAGGCAGGAGGAAGAGCAGACAGGGGCAGGAAGCAGCAGAGACTCAGCAAAGCCCTCTCCTCTCTGCTCGCTCTCTAGTGGTTCTGCAGGCGATTACTCCAGAGCATCCAGCCATACCAAAATCAATAAACAATTTATACGCAGCCCAGGGAATTTTGCCACACTTAATAAAAGTCTCCAGTCACAGTTATGGCTTCATTTCACCCTAACGTCTTCTTTAACTGTCCCTTCTTTTCAAGATCAATTAGAGGCACGTGCAAAGAGAAAAACGAACAAAAACCACAACCACACACACAAACAAACCAAAAAACAGGGGAAAAAACTAAAAAGCAAGGTCAAATTGAGCAGCCCAGCTTCTCTTCACCACTCTCCCGAGGCAAACTTAGAAATTCAGGGACTGATAGATAACACATTGGGACACCTTGTTTACACATGCTCCTTGCAGCCTCTGGTTCTGGGCACAGATTAGCAAGACAGCAGCCTTATTTAGGAGAGCTAGAGTATTTGGTAAGACAGTTGAGTCTACAAAAGACACTGGTGTTCCTGCAATTCCAATGGAAATTCAGCACCTCTGAAAATTCCAAATTCAAAGGGTGAAACTCTACCTATCCTCAAAAAGGACACAGATCAGAGACATTTGAGTTGCTCTTCATCTTGTGCTAGGATGATCCAGTGTCACTGTCCCAGTCATACTTTGGCTTTTGATGAGACATCCAGAACCCTGCCACTGAATCATCTTTACTCCATTGATTTGCAAGAGGAAAGGGGTAATGAAGGAGGGTAACTTCCATTAATAGCAACTGAGGAAAAATAGCTTTTGATCTCTCCTTGATTTTCTGAATTGAGGTGCTAATATTGCTTTGATGTTGTGTATTCACTTTTAATAGTATTAGAAAAGCTGTCTGTGTTTTCTTGATAACTTGTTTGAAAAAAAACTATGCACCTGGGATCTCTGCTCTTGAATAAGACATAAAACAGTCTGGGAGGGCCTGGCCCATTTGCCAGACTCTCAGTCCTTATAAAATTTCTTGAGTTCAAACGCTTCCTCAGATAGAACCCAAAGTCTCTGCCCCAGCTAAACTGAGCCCATCAGCCACCATAGCTGTGGCAGACAAGAACAGTTGAAAAAGCTCTTTTCATTGTTTTACAACTTTTCAGACCCAGGCAGAGTAGAATTCAACACCTTCATGCCCTTGATGCCAGCACTGCCTTTAGGTCCTTAGCCAGAAATATACAGCAGAAACTGGCTGAAATCATTGCAACTCCTCGATTCTTCTCACTGCTGCAGGAATCAGCAAGAGAAGATTTGCTTTGCCTTCATGCCATCAGACACAAGAAGGAATCACCTGACAATTGCCCTGGCAAAGCAACAACTGGGGTGACTGACCTCTTCAGGGAAGACACTGCTGAACTGCTGCCACTCCATAGCACGGCCCCAGAAAATACTATTCCCACAGGTAATAGTCTGGCCTCTGACACTGCTCTTAGAAAGAGGGACCTTTTCATTGAAAGTGGTTTTGAAATGCAAATAATGGAGACTGCAGAAAACAGAAGAACACTTATCACCATGCCACTGTCACCAGCAAAGCACCTCCCCAGCTCAGGCCTCAAACCTGAGGTGGATCCATACTGAGCCTGGGTCTCCTCTTGTGTCTCCTTCACCAGAAAGAAAGAACACAAGGGAGAAAACCTGGGGACAGGCAAACACCATTCTCTAGCTGGCTCCCACTGTGTTGGTAACGCATACACAGAATGAAAAGCATACACACAGTCAGCAGGGCAGTCTGGCTTTCAAAATGAAAAAAACCCAAAGAAGGTGGACAATAGGTTAAGATATAAGGTACAAAAAATTGCTTTCAACCCAAACCATGTTTCTCCGTTAACATCTCCAAAATGTGAGCTACAGCTACATCTCTATTTAAAATACATTTACCTCTTATCTTGGTTGTTCTTCCTGCCTGCACATACCTTCATACATGTATCTTCCCTGATGACTTTCAGTGCACTTTAGCTAGCATCCTGAGATGCCCTGGCTCAGACCCTGAAGGTTAAGGAAAATTAATTCAGCAATCAACAGTTCAGCAGCATCTCTTTTTTGCCATTTCATTTCACACTGATGTCATAACAGATCATGCATCATCCTGCCCTTCCTCACCTTTACCACTTGTGGCCTACACCCACATCCTTCTCTGCTGGACAGTATGTTCTCTGAACAGTAAATGCTCCTATTCAAAGTCAGAGCCTTGGGGGAAGATGGACTTCAATATTGACCAAAACCTTCTAGGGACTATAGAAGTACAGAAAGAAAGGAAAGACTGAGTTTACACAGATCCCACAGGCTACATCAGTAGCTCAGGGCACCTTGGACCTCAGATTCTTTGAAGTACTGCTTTTCCAGAAGACGACCTGGTCAATTTTCTTCATCCAACCTTTGTTGGAGGAGTTTAGAGCTCTTCATCCACTACTCCCATGACAGCGTGCAGATTTTTCAGCAGCCTCACACTAAAATAAACCTAAGTTTGGATCAGATGGAGTGAAGCATTTCAAGGAAGGTTATGCAAACCTGCACCTGTTATAGCCTCATAATTTGAAGCCTCTCAGGGAACATTGAGATCACCAATATATTTAAGCACACATCAGAAACTAATAGGGTGTTAAATATTTCCAATTGAGAAGAGCCTACATGTCTGGGAGGAGACATCTCCAGCAAAAAAACTGGGACCTTCAACAGAATGCAGTCACCAGCTACTGGTTTGGAGTGTTTGGAGGAAGGAGGGGTCTAGACAGAATAGACATGGAAACCAAATAATGCATGTCCTAAGTTAGTCACTGCATGGAACCACTAAAAACTTGAAACAAAAGAATTCAGTCAGAGTATCACTAGGACAAAGGTGACCAGAGGGGTGAGATGTCATAAACCATCCACTGGTAGGAATCAGAAGAGAACCTTCTCCTCCACAAACACATTGCTACTCATTTATTACACATCAAGTTTATATCTACCTGGAAAGCACCAGTTAGAAGCAAGGCAATCTCCCAGGCTGTGACAAAGCAAGGTTTCTATTAATAATCTGTAATGCCACTTAGAAAAACAGAAGGAACACAGCATTTTCAGAATTACTTAAGATTCTCACCTGCCCAGGAAACCCAGTTTTGTAAACACAAGTAAGCTCATGGATTTTCTTTCCCTTAATGTCCCAACACTTGGCTATATCCAACCAAGGAGGTGACCATGAGCAATAACAGTTTCTTAACCACTTTCAGGGACCTGATCCTCTGGGGATTAAAATAAATAAATAAATAAATAAATTCCTCCAGGAAAAAAAAAGTAAGAAGCCACAAACCACAGGCTATATAAGAGTCAACTTCTGCAGCTTTACAACAATGAGACCTATCCTGGCTGAAGCACTCTTTTTGCCTTTTTTTTTTTTTTTTAATAAGCAAAAACCTCATATAGAGGCTTCCTCCTTTTGTATATCCCGAGAATTTCGACATTCAACAGAAAGTCTTTCTTGATGCTGAGCAACCAAGAGTCCTTATCTAGGGATGGAAATGGAGACCTAGTAGGATGTGTAAATGGAGTTAGATCATGTAGTCAAACTGGATGACTTCCAGTTCATAATGACATGTCATAAACCTGTGCCAGAATATGGGGAAATGGACCAAATGGTTTCCCAAAGGGAGACATATGTTAGAGCCAGAATGGTAAAAAATATAAACTGAGTCTAAGCTTCTAAGCACTGCATTGCATTCCCTGTGTACAAAAGGGAAATGAAGGTGCTACTTGACAAACAGATCACTTTTCCCTGATCCCACTACAGCTGGCAAAACTGTGATTTTATACAGGAAAATTGAGCACTAGCAGGGTCTGGAATAGAACAGGTCACAACTCTTCTTCTCTCTGCCAAGACAACAGTCCTAAGGGTCCACCAAAACACCATTTTTGCTTGTCTTACTCTTTCAAGGATCACTTCAGCTGTAGCACTGCATTGGACCCTCCCATCCAACTGGGATTGCCTCCAATAGCTTTAATTAAGAGGAAGAAGTATTTAATACAGGAATACCCTGATGTTAATGCCTTGTCAGAGATGCATGAAGTACTGCAGGATGCCAAGAGGCCTGACAAATATACAGTCCCTTGGAACAAGGTCTTTTGTGTTTTTTATGGGCTGATGCAGTCTCCAAAGGTAGAAGTGGATCTGATAACCAGCAATACATGTCACTGCAGCACCTGAAAATGAGGCCATCCTGCCCTTTAAATCAACCTGCTTTATGCTCTCCTAGATGGAAAAATATAGTCACATGTTATGCTCTTTCCTTAAACTCAGACCTTCCAAGCCCCAGGAGCAGACAGTAACTGCACTTCAGCATCTGAGAATTACTCAGCACAGCTCATTTCTGCCTCAGAATGGCAATTGCATTGCCTGGATTGCCTCACTACAAGCACAAGAGGGCTGGAGAGTCAGACTATCTCTTCACCTGTGGAAGAATATAACCACTACATCTGTGTGCATCCAGGCACACAGAGGTCAAACAACATTGAAGCAGTGACACTGCTGCCCTGGACCTGGGAGATGGAAGAAAACAGACCTTTCTGGATTTGAGTGCACACCCCAATCAATCAGACATATTTCAGGCATTTATTGTTTGTTTGTGTTTGTTAATGGCATCGTTTCTTGGGTTTGGTTGGTTGGTTGTTGTTGGAGCTTTTTCATCATTTATAAATGGCATTTATAAAGTTCTTTCCCTTCTGGCTTCACAGTATTCTTCCAGACCCCAGAATGCTGCAACACTCCCATCTAAAAAATTTTCATCTACCTAACCTACTAAAAGGGAACAAGAAGAACAAAACATTTGTGTTCAACAGGACAGAAGGATTTGTAAATTTAGATGGTGCAGGGCAAGCTGAGAGATGTTTGTTGATATGACAGAGAACTTGAGAGTGGGCTCAAGTGACAAAAATGTGAGAAAGACTCCTGCATTGCCCAGTGTGTCCCTCATTCCATCTCAGACAAGTCTGTCACTCCTGTGAAATCCTCACTTGGACATTCTGTCCTTCCTTGGTGACTCAAACACTTAGCAAGCATCGCCTTACCAAAGCCTAAGCCTCCCTTTCACAAGTGGCAGGGTGCTGTAGGAGGCCACTTTAGCAGGCAATAACACCTGCTGGAAAGAAAATTCCTGTAATCAGGTTCCTTGTGACTGAAGCAGCAACCTTGACCAGTCACTTCAGAGCCCCGTTACATCCATAATGATACTGTCTCCACCTTTCCCTTCCCCCCAGCATGAAAGATGAGTGGTTGTGTGGAACGAGTCCCCGAGCTGTGATGGGAATCCGTCTCGCTTGGCTGCAAAAAATATATATATCCTGGTATGGCTGTGATGAATCCTTTCATTATTCATCTGCAATTGCCCTGCTACTGCTGCTGTTCTCTTCTCACTCTCTCTCTTTCTTTTATAAATAAAAATGGAAACAGATTAATGACAAATATTGACAGAGATTGCTTTTAAAGAGCCACACCTGAATGAGTGAAGCCATGGCAGAGCAGTATCAGAGGGATGGGAAGTCCAGGAAAGACTAAGTAAGAGATGGTAAAGATAAAGATGCTCATTCCAATTGTGCTAGGTGAGCACTGACTAGAGCAAGGTATCATTCTGGTGATGTGGACCTCAACTGGCTCCAACAAATGAGCTCTGGATTAACAGAGCTGTGCATCCAAAATATCTGAAGTAACTAGAAGCAGTCAGTTGTGCTGTCAAAGATACTCTGAAGCAAAGTTTGCAGAGACTAGAGCAAAATATTCCGAGAGCAAAACCACAAAACACAGAGGGGCAGTTACACACAGATCACCTGGTGATCAATAAACCAGTGTTTGTCCCACTCCACTCTAGGGGACCAGTGAACATCAAGGCTTTAGTTGGTAAAACTGCCAAAGCTACCTGGATTTTAGGAATGTGTCTCAGATGGACCAAACAAATCTGTAACCAGTCAGGTCACAGGCTGTCAGTGAGTAAATGCAGCCAATGGAGGCAAAACTGGCCTCATGCTGCCCTTCCCTGTCTATTCCCACTGTGGGAAGAAACATGGCAAGTGCTATAGTCAAGTAGCACTCCAACAAGATGAATTGTTTATTCCCATTTAACATTTCATCCCCCTATTGAAGAAAGCAGGAGAGGAGTGGCAGAGATGGTATCTAACTCCTAAAGAAAAATCAACTCACTTTGGGTTTACCTCTCATCTTAAAATAACCTGTTATAGCCACTCTGAGTAGAGGAGCTGCAGGAGACAGAGCTCAAAGTCCTGGCCTCTTATAACCAAACTATACCTCTTCCTTGTAGATCCTGGTACATTTTTTCTCATAATGCAAACACATGAAAGACCTGACTTACAAAACAGCCAACTCAGACTGCTTGTTGTGCCACACACTGCTGCAGCATCACAGAGAAGGGCAGAGTGCTACAGCCATTGCACTTGCCTTAGTATGCAGCCCAGATGTTGCATCTTAAACCTCCTAAGTGCTGTGTAAAACCCACAGATTGGAATAAGTCTGCTCTCCCAGTCAGAGGGTTGATGCTACTCTCTTGTCCTACACACCTAGTGATGCCCTTCAAATCAGCTGGGGGTTCAGAGATGACAGTATTTTTTTTCTCAATTCCTTTCTCTGCTTTTATTCTCTTCCTCATCCTCCACAGATAGCTTGAGTTTTGTTACTACTTCTCTGTATATTTCTGTCTCTATGGTAATCTCCAGTTATTGCAGCCTCCCCCTCTTAGGTCCCATGCTTCCTAACTCAAGCACCATCTATCTCTCCAAAGATACCTTGTCTGCCAAAATCACCTTCTACAAAACCATTTCCAAGGCTATCTCCCCTTCCTGCCATTGGTTACACTTCCTATCCAGCTCCTTATTCCAAAGTGTTTGGCCTCACATATGAGAGCAGAGATATGCACAGACTCATTGACTCATTGCTGTTCCTTGCCAGCCTCCCACTTAACTAAACCCATTTTCATCCTTCCCTCAGAACTGCTCCTGCTCTTTTGATGCCAAGCCACTCTCCCACCCTCCTGTCCTCCTCAGAGCACACTGCTCCTTGGACTCCTTTCAACAGCAGCTAATTCAAGACATTACAGCACAGAAGCCTGTGCCAACATCCAGTACATAAACAAAGATGAGATACATGAGAGGAGAGAACACACTGTCAGCATTTAATAACAAACACTAATTGCAAACAGGGGGATGGACTTCTCCATTCCGGTTCTCTCAGCAGCCTAAAGCAATCTCAGCCAAGGGACATGCCCATTCACAAAGAAGGATCCATTAATCACTAAATGACTCAGTAGCTGACTGATTGCCACCAGCCTGCTTGGTGTCTCGCTGATCCACTGAATGGAGTGGATCTTGGAGTTTTATTTGCACCTCATTAGTGTAGGACACAGAAATAGAAGGCCTCTAGTCATGCAATTTCCAAAGCCTTTCAGGTCTGCTACAGATCTGCCCTATAATCCTTGCAAAATTGTAACTTCTCCCTGTGCCTCCCATTTTCCTGAGAAAATTGCCTTATATCAAATCCCAAAACCAGCAGAGCAGACTGTTTGTGGGCTTCAACATTTCAGTATTTTTACTGAAAGCTGTTGCAAATGATAGATGGCATTTTTAATAACTTAATTTTTAATTTTTAATTCTAATTTACCAGAAAAGCTGGTTCTCATCACAAGCAACATGGGGTAGAGAGACCAATATTTTCAATAATTTTGCCCCATCATTTATTGTGATTCATAGATTAACAAATCTGACCCCAAAAGAGAAGACACCCATGTAAATGACACTTTGGGTTCTCTAGAACAGGCAAGAGCCTTTCAGCCATAATCCCTATTTAGGAAGCATTTGCAGTTATGTCACAGGAAATGTCCCTTCTCTCCTTAGCTAAAGGTAGTGTCAAAACCTTTAAAGAGCACCTGGGAGAAGAGGTATATGCAGTTTGTGGCCATGTGACTTTAGCACCCCGTCAAAGCCCCTCTTGCAGCCTTGAACTGCGTGGATTTCCTATGAGCTGCTGAATACCTGGAGACCATGGGGTGGTGGGCACAGATCTGTAAACAATTGAGCCAAAGTTAAAACCTTGGTGCTTTCCAGTTGTATGAGTCTCCCTCATTCAAACCATTATTCCCAGGACTTTCACCCAGCCCACCCAACTCCCCAGTCCCAGTCCTGCCATCATGCCCTAGACTGCCTCTAGCACTCCTCATGAACATCAATCAAGCAAAATCAACTGACTAAACCAGCAGAAACCAAGTCATTTTTTGCAGTTGAAGTGGTTTATGTGACTCAGAGGAGTCAAAGGAGGGAAAGGCAAATAGCAGGAGCTTACAGCCAAGCATGAAGAAACAATGCAGTGGAGATGGAATGACAAGGCTTTTCCTTCCATCAGTCATAAACTGTTTACCTCACTTCATGGCCTTGCATCCTGTATTTCCAACAAAAAAAATCTCTAAAATTTAGTCAGCTGCAGACTTTTTAGAATGCTTTAGGACATGCTTGGAAAAAAACATAGTGCAGAAAGAGAAAGTCAATACCCTTCCAAATTTCTACATGCTTTAGAGTTTCAGCTCCCACAGGCACTCAAGGTGGTGTTGGAAACCCTTCACGTGCATCTGCAACTGAACTCCCTGTATCCTGATGTATCCAGCTGCACATGCATCACACATGCTACTCAATGTCTGCATGGTACTTCTCCACTGATTTTAAGCTACACAGCCCTTCAGAACTCAAAGTCTGTCTCCTCAGTACCCTCCCCTCCTCAGGCTCTGGGGCCAGTAGTTGCAGCTTTACAAGTATATTTACTTAGGGAAGACTTATGAGTTTCGGCTGCTGTCGTGCCTTGAAAACTTCATTAGCTTTGATGTTGCTTTACAAATGCATACCCTGAATTAACCTACAAGATGTTTTAGCCTTAACAACATTGAGCAGATTTGAAATCTGTGGAAAGACAGAAGATCTGGAGTTTACTGACCTTCACACTCCATTACAAAGTCCACCTTTCACTCAAGCTTATGTTTAATGAGATGACATGAAGGGCTTAAGTAATGGGGTATAGTATTCATATGGATATAAACTATCCAAGCAAAGGCCTACTCCTACCTGTCTCTTCTTCCTCCTTTATCTTGCCCCTTATGTCTCACAGCTTTGCCCCTTTGCCCTTGTTCTGACTCCTTCCTGATCCTCCCACCAGGTGACAATTTGAATTTTAAAGCCATTTACATTCCAAAATGTGCATAATCAGATTTTTATCCTGTACTTTTCTGATGTGACTTTTTTATTATGACATCAAGTACTGACCCATAATAAGGATGTAAATGCCCACTTTAATGTCTATTAGCAGTATCTGCAGATGCATATAAAATTATAGTATCATCACATAACTACATATTAACCTCTTGAGCTCCATGACAAACTCTCCAGGGAACACTGCATTCCAATTTTCAATTACCAGCAGTAGTTCAGTGACAAGCAGTAGAAGCTGTACTCATCCATATCCTAAACACTTGAGGTACTTGCAGAATGACAGAGTAGACATATTCTAAATAGACCAGCTCTGATGCTTCCAGTTGCCAGCTATTTGTGACAAGCATTTGGTTCCTCCCAGGGACAAAAACACAGTTACATTTAAGTATACATACACATGGGATGTAACTTACCTGAAATAAATTTGTTGTTTTCAGCAAAGTTGTTTATGAATCATATGGTAGTGCATCATCATCACTTTATCCACAGCGATTAGCAGAGAGAAGATAAGGTGTACAGCAACTTACCATGTGTCATCTTTTATGCTTCTGTTGAGCAAACAATGCACTTTTCTCACAAAATGCCCACTTAGCACAGGTGTGAGGTGTAATGTGTGAGCAAGGAATTATGTGGACTGCAGTACTTTACTGCAAGGATAAGAAAATCACAATTGCAGCTATCTGTCCAGTCCCAAAATGGTATTAATGGAAATTCAAACATTTTGATTTTCATCTTTCAGCTTAATGGAATGTCTTTAAATGAGTATTCAGCTTACAAACAGAGCCTGCCAACCCACATCTAACAAATGAACACAAAAAAGCTTGTAGAAGGAGGTTGTTTGTCTTTGTCTTTTTGGGTTTTTTAAAGATGCGCTAATTTCCCTAGAAGATGTAAACCTAGAGTCCATGGAGACAACAGAACAAGACTTAGGATAATAAAGACAATAGTTAGTATCATTTTCTCCTTGTAACCTTTTCCTGTTTTCTAATACAGCTCAGTCAGATGATTGATTCTGATTCCAAGGGCATTCTTCCCATAATATACACTAAGACTTCTGATATTTAAAAACTTTGCTGAATTGGGCATTAGAAGGCAGCCTATCATTTGTTAAACAACAGTCAGGTTTACTTCACTAGACAATCATTACTCTGTAGCTTAGAGAAAATAATCAAGAGGACAACACTCTAAATACCACTGTCAGAAATGAGTCAAAATTCATGTCATCCTATGATGTTCAGGTAAAGGTATATAAAGTGTGATTGCTCCATAGCAAGATTTCACCTACCTATTGCTCTTTCTTGAGATGTAGTAGACAAGTTATTTCACAGCAGATTCTCTACAATACTATGCATTTGGGGCTAATCTTTCAATTCCTTTGAAGTCCAGGAATCATAGTATTTCCAGAGACAAAATATATTTGGGGAAATTAAAACACCTTTATAAGCAAATTCCATTACAAAGTGAATACATACCAAGTCCTAGCTCAAAAATAAGTAAAATATATACAAACAGATATACATATATCTGGTTATAGATAAAAACACTCAAAAGGGAAGAAATCCATTTTCTGCCATCCTAAGTTGTCCCTTGGTCCATACACTTTACAATAATGCTAAATCAAATGATTACACAGTTTATTTTTGAGACTTTTTATACAGAGCCATAGAAGGCATGCCTCCAGAGAGGTGAAGGGCAAGAACTGAAGGAGATGAGCACAAATGAGTCAGACCCAATATCAGAAAGGACAAAGCAGGATCCTGTCCAGGGTTCTCATGATGAAAGCAACTGACCATCAGCCCTGGAGAGATCAGCCTGCTGCCATCTCTCTCTTAGCTAAGAAGCCATGGAAGGACTTCAGCAATAAGGACAGTGCTCCTCACCTCATCAGTAATTGTGGCTGGATGTGCAGAAGCTCTGAGCACTCCTTACCGCTGCTGAGGAAGTTTGTAGGAAATGTGATTTGAACCTACAAAAGGGTACAAAGTCAGTCCTTGCAAATTGCCAGTGTCTGTGTATCTTATCTTTGACCCTTCAAATTAAAAAAAAAAAAGGGTTTTGCTTCAGTCTCAAATTCCTTTACTTAGGCAATAAGGGTGACAGTAACACCCAAAATCTCAGCACACAAAATCATTAACATTCTAAGCTGTCATAGCAGGAGGTACCCTGAAGATACTAACAAATATCTTTCCTCTTCAGAGTGGAGTCTGGATGCTGTGCAATAAATAAAGCTTGAAGTCAGCCTAAGTAATGGGAAGAAAAAAAAAATCCCAGCCAGCAGCTGTACATTCAGAGAGTCTCAACTGTCCTACACTAAGGCAGGAACCTTGTATGAAGGGGGCAGATGGACAGACTGAGACACACAACCCCCAAACCCAACAACAAATCATGCAAGTGCCTGATTGCATTGCACTACACATGCAGAAGGGCACTGATCACAGCAACATGGGCCACTCAAATTGCAGCTTTGCCATCAGAGCACAAATTTTCTGGTTTATTTGTTACATGAGGGGTGGGTAGAGGTGCTGAAGAAGGTTCTTGTTTAAATATCTAATTACATATGTCAGCAGATGAAGCCCATGGTTTAGAGTCGTGCAGCCACTCAGTGTTGGGAGAAGGGTGAAATGTCACCTTCCCCAGGCAGCTCCTGCATTGCTTGAGTGCAGAACAGCCACACCTCACAGCCCCCTCTCCCCACCCAGAAATCAAACCCTGCATGTGTAATTCCCTCCTTCCTGTCTCCACAGTATCTGAAAGGACCAGTAAGGGATAAAAAACTCATGAAAGCTCCCCTTGCTGTTCACTGGATGACCAAGAAAGAAAACATAGGACTTCTTTCACTCACCATACAACATTCAGCAGTAGGAGTGTCTGGCTCAAAATGGGAACACGTGTTTCCCCATGGAGGAGGGCTAGGTGAGTCCAAGTATTTTGCAAATTATTTTGTGAAGCAGGATGAAGAAGAGCCCTAAGGCAACACTGGTGAACCTCTCATGAAGCTGGTGTCAAAATTACAAGGGAAACATCAGTGTCAGTGTTGGCATTAGTTTATCAGAACCACTGGTCTGCCACCATGGCACCTGCAGGCAGTCTGTGAGTGATGACACTTCTCAGAGGAAGATTTCTCCAATCTTTAGGTATAATTCTAAAATTTCCACTACAATTTTTAAAGTGTGTTTTGAAAATTCTGTGTGCTAAATCTGCCCTATGGTAGCAACCCCTAAAATCTGATCACATTCTCATATTTAGACACCTCCCTGTCACTCCCCACTAAAAATGAATTAAATTAATGTAGTTTACCACTTTGAAACCCTATAGGTTTCAAAGCAAGTCCACTTGCATTCATCTGTAGTTTCAGTTGATTTTTATGAGTTGGAAAAGCATGAAGAAAGGTTTCATGGTTTGAAAAATATCAAAATTGATAAATGCCATCATAGTCAGCCCGACTATCAAACTTACCACCAGTTATTCAAACTGAACTGAGAAAATTCTCAGCCCTGGGATGTAAAATTAAGGACAAGTAAAAAAGCACCATCCAGCTTTTACTTTTTAAATAGAAATTTATCCAATTATCAGATTAAATGCTTCATTACTCAAAATTTTAAAATTACAAAATTGCAAGTAGGTGTAAGACTGAAACAGCTAATTTTTAGACATTTGAAATTTTTACATTACCAGTGGTTTGCCAAATCTGAGCCCTTCCCATAAGACAATCTATTGCTCCTTGTTCCAACTACTTATACCTAACAAAAATCAGCATATTTCACAGGGAACATTTCACAATTCTCACAGGTGCAGCTTGTAGATGAGAGAGGAAAATAACCACTTCTAAAAACTGGACAACCCTCTACTCCCATTATGGTGTTAAAAACTTGAAGACATTTCCAAAGGATCTTGATCTTTTTGTTTAAAAAACATTTAGTCCACTTGCGATCTAATTTTTACAGTTTATTCATTGGAACACTTAAGATAAAGGGATTCCTGTGCTGCTCCTACCACAAATATGCATAGCTATTAATACTGGGACACAAGCATAGGCAAAAGAAAATTAGAAGTCCTCAGTTCATTTGATCTTTGAAGTCACGTTATCATGGCAAAGAAGAATTATGCCAATCTATCTTAAAAGGATGTTAGTGTTGGCAAAATGAATTGATATCCATTAAACTATCAATTGAAACTGACCTGCTCATTTAAAAGACATCCCATTTGGAACTGGGCAGATCTGAAGCAGAGGCTTATAAAGGAAAGGCGATTTAAGAAACTCTGGAATTGTTTCAAATTCCAAACAGGGAGCATCTCACTTGTCTAGAGACAATGTCTTGACAAACAGGGAAACAAAATCATTACAAAAAACTCCAAAGAACGGACATGATAAATTACCCCAAATCCTTCACTCAGGTTTGCAATTCAAAGCAAGAAAAGCATAGTAACTCCCTACAGACCTTCAGATTACAGTTTATACTTTATACTTACGGAAACGGTCAAGGAAGCATGCAGATTAATGGAGAGCCCAATACTGTAAATCTAGTCAGATGTCAGCGAAACCTCTCTTCCCCCACTCTCAACTCAGTTTGCTTTATATCAGATAAAACACTTCTTTCATATATTGATTTATTTCCAGTTTCTATAATCAGAACAGAGATTTTGCAAGAGCCTCATTCAGAGAATACACGTCTTATTTAAAACAGAGGAATACAAGCAGGAATCTTTCTTATTTACATGTTACCCTTAAAACAGAGTCCCAAGAACTGAGAGTCCAACCCCTATCAAACAGCTAAATCTTATGATCTCATAAAATATTTGGGACATGCACAAGGCAGCTCTTCACAGACTTTTGAGTAGACCTTCTTGGGAGCTATCTCTAGGAGAGCCCTCTTTGACAGCAAGAGGAAACTGAAATGCAACTGATGGTAACTTTGGATCACTATCTGTGTTGTCAAAACCTGAGGGAAAATTCAAGGACTTCAGCAGTGCCCAAGGACTCTGGTCAGACCAGACCAGTCTCAGATCATGCCCCTCTTAGAAATGCCTCCAGCAAGGAAATTTCACATGCACCAATCTAGGCAGCCTAGGCTTTAGGTCCAAATTCATTTATATGCCCATCTGCAAGACAAAAGATGCTTTATTATTACTTAGAATTTCCAATGCCATAAAGGGTTTTCTACCACACAGGCCTGACACCTTTGATCTTCTTCTGATAAAACTAAACAGACTGAGCTCTTTAAGTACTGCAAACTATAAATATGATTGGTACAAAATTGCATTATAATACTGCTAAAGGAAACGCGATAAATTTTTGAATTAAAAAATAATTCTTACTTTCTAGGACCTTGTACATTGAAAAGCAGTGGTAAGAACTTTCCATACCATCTCCTATGGAAGTGTTACAGCAGCGTTTGGGCAACAAAGACTAGCAGCATATTTGGCTATATGAGTATATGCAGCCTGAATAGCATTGTTAGAACGCTCTGTGAGGAGTACCATAAGTGACTCCTAACACTTACTCTGTAATTCTGAAGAATACTTGAAGTATAGACACTAGAACTGAATGCATATGGATGTGGAATATTGGGGATTTTCATGCAGGAGCACAATAAAAGGTTAAATGACAAGTTTTACAGTATGAAGCTTATGAGAAATTATTTATATGGGTTAGTGGATTACATAGGACTTGTGGACTGGGCATACAAATACATGTCAAAAAAGCCTCATTGTAAAGAAAGAACAAGACTTTTCACCCTTGCTGAAAAAAAAGCATGGTAAGAAACAATGTCACGATATTGATATTAGGAAAAAATATTCCAAGAGAAGATGCTATTTACTTATAAAGACAATAATTATTAAGAAAACTGACTACAAACACAGATATGCTAATCCTTACTTGATGTTTTCATCATCAGGATGTGTCCTTGTAAAAATATATTTAAATCCCTTTGCAGGATAAATACTATAACCAAAAGTTTAAAAATGTTTTCTCCAGCCTCAAAGAAAGTTTGTACATCTTTTTTGAGGCAGGACACTGGGCTAAGAGAACACTAAAAAAAAGTATCACTATATTACTGCTTTATCTTTACAGTACTCCCCAGGTAGGCAAACCAGGTCACTGTGAGAGACAGACTACCACAATACAGCATTTTTCATGCTGTTCATCTCATTTCCTTCAGAGTTTACAAGGACAAGAGGGCAGCTTTGCAAAATCCTGATCATCCTAACACTGGCATCTCTGCTTCAGGACACTGAATACTCTAGCTCATAGCACACAGGGCTCAGCAATACTTTTCTTGATTATTGTCTACAAGTATAAATATTTTGAATCTTTCTCTGATATAACAGGCTGTATCAGTCCATTTTCCAGTTTTACCAATTCTTTAAGTTGGTACAAGAACTCTCTTTATACAGTATGCCAGGGAGCACATCTTTTATGCTCACTGGACTCACAGTGACAGCCCTGTTTGCATGGGAAGGCATTCTCACCACATTAACTCACTAATGTTGAGAATTATGTTGAAAGATCCTTCTGTCTCTCCAATGTAAATCTGTATTAGATGTCAAGTGACTGAGGCCCGGCCACATGTGGGTCTCCAGGCACTGCTGCCAGTTTAGTTGCCCTGCCTGTGGCACTCGCCTGTGGCACTACTCACTCTCTTAAAAAGAGATACTTTGGTATAATTAAGCCATTATGTCCTCTGTGCTGAGTTCAAGCCTTGTACTGGGTAAAGTTAATGGCCTAAGATAATCTTTTACCTCCTGTATAGCAAGTGTCCCCTTATGCTTCATGCCTTAAGAAGCATTACTGTATTTTTCCTCCACTTGATGGTACAAAAGGATTTCGCAATCACAAAATACAAACTGAAACAGAATACAGGAATCAACGACACAGAAATAAAGTATCACAATGAGAACATAAGTTCATCTTCCTTTGATAGTCTCCTAACAGACCATTAAAATGCATTTTCTGAACAAATGTAGTATCCTTCACTTTTGCTTTACTGAAAAATTCTCTGGTTAAAAACTGTTCCTCAAGACAACAAATCAAAGTTCTTATCCACTTCACATAATTGCTTTTCAATACCTAGGCACACATACTGGTTTTTGTAGCATCTTCCTTCTTCAGTACAGAAGGGGTTACAATAAAAGAGGCACTCCATCATGCTTCTTGTTGCCCTTCCTACAATTTCCCTTCTCATCCTCTGCCCACTAAGCAGGTCTCTGCAACATCCACAAAATAACAGCAAGAGTACCTACGGTTTGAAGGACAGCACTAACCTACTCAATGTCATTATTCAAGAATGATGCTGGCAAGACACACCTCTGCATACCACAATCACGAAGCTAATCTATCATTCAGTAGCACTAGTCCAAGCTGCTAACAAGTTTCTCTCCAGCTCCTGTTTTGTTGCTTCCTACACTTGTTACTGTACCCTAAAATCATAAATCCGTCACAACAGAAACTACACTCTTTTAATTCAGTCTTCTCCAGTACTTACCAAACTGGCCATTACTCCTGACTAGGGCTCACTGGAACTACCAGAAATGTGCAAAGAACAACTAGGAAACGTGCTTCTCTCAGCTTTTGATTTCTCTTTCACTGAATGTCCATCTTCTCCCTATACACAGAAATATGTCATTTTGAGTTGGTCACTGCCATCTATGAAAAACTGTTGCAATTGCATGAGGTCCCCAGAGACAGGAAGGGGTATGTATCATCACCTTCACCATCAACCACCACATCACCCACTGGACCTGTCTGGTTGGACTTGATGATCCCTGTGGGTCTCTTTGAACTCAGGATATTCTGGGATTCTATGATTTAAAGGACTTTAAATGCCTTTCAGTAGCACCAGTATGATCTCCTCGACAATTTTTCCAGGTACTGGGGCTAGACTAGCAGGTTGGTGTTTTTTGGGTCTCACTCCATGCCTTTCTTGTAAATTAGAATGATGCTGAGTAGATTTTAGTCAGGATAGACCTTTCCCAGACTCCCAAAACCTTCGTCAGGGACTGGGAGAGGTCATGCTACAACAACCACTACTAGCTCCTTCAGTACTCTGGGATGAATCCCATCTAGCCTCATAGACTTACAAACATTCAACTGGTCCCTAACATCTCCATGTACACAAAGTCACTATTCCCACAGTAATGGTCCTCCAAATCAGAAGACAGAGCAGCCCAAGGTTTGTCAGTATTATGATGAGATCAAGGCAAAAAAAAGTACTGAATGCATCCACTTTTTCTTCACTTCAATTTGTCAGGTGATCGTTTACAACAAATATCAGCCCAATGTTTTCCTTAGACCTCCTCTTGCTATTTATATACTTCCAAAAGCCTTGCTTTTCTGACACAACAGCTCTGGCCAGTTTCAACTCTAATTAAGTTTTGGTCTTTCATATCTTCTCCCTGCATATGTGAACTACAGCTCTAATTTTTCTGTGAAGCTTGACCTTGCTTCCAGAGATCATAGAATCTCTTTTTCTTCCTGAGATTCAAGAGGAGTTCCCTGTTAAGCTGGTCTTCTGCATGGCTTGTTTGACTTTCAACACAGAGAGATCACCTGCTCTTGTGCTTTTAAAAGGTGATTCCTAAAAACTGACCAGACTCAAGGAACAGCACACTAGTAACTAGCTCACTGAGTCACCTAAAGCTAGCTCTGTTGAAATTCAGGGTAGGAACCTGGCTGACCATTTTCCTCATTACATCAAAATTTTTAAAATTACCCATTTCATGATCCTGTGGCAAAGGCAGTCACCTACCATCATATCTCTCAAAAGTCCTTCTTTATTAATAAATAACAGGTTTAGGAGGGGATCTTTCCTAGTTGGCCAAGTAAAAAAGTGGAACACAAGTGAGCTGCGTATCTTTGAAACAGTAATCACATACTGGACCATCTCTGCAGAAGCACAGCTACTAAATCAAGGCATGTTATTACTCCTTTCTACTCAAGTAATTCACATGGAAAGCATGTGGATTACATATCTTTCACACCGAGTACTGTGTGAGCAGAGTGACTTCTAAGGAAATCTGCCTCAGATTAAAGAAAGAGGCAAAAAGATGGAATTAGTTTATTCATCTAAGAATGCTGTAGATACTAAAATCTGTATCAAGTTACTGAAGTGGGAAGCTATATTTTGATAAATACCCTAGAGTAAAAAGATACAGGATCCATTTAGGTTGCCTACCACTCAGGAGAATCAAATTCAGTTGAGAATCTGACTGGTTTGTAAATGGATTCTAATCTAGAAATAAAAAAGACAAGGCAGCTGCAGCAATTGGAATCTCCTGGAACTTCCAGAAAGTTGCCATGGCAGGAACTATGGCTTGTCAAGACACTGCCACAGTTGCTCTTCAGTACTGCCACAGGTATAGTCTGCGTTTAAAGGCAAGAAATACCTCCTAGGAGCTTACAACTTAAGTAAGGGCTTAACCAGATAACACTGCTACTGACCTCAATAGGAAAATATGATAAATTCTCTTTCCCTGCACCCAGAGAAAAATCACATGAAGCATTGCAACCCATCCCTCCACCACCACAATGAGATGAAGGCTCTTGATTCCCTAACACTTTTCTTGAAAAAGCTTTTAAAGCATCCTGACAATACTCAAGAATACTCAGAACATAGCAAGATATATCACAATTGATTTTTAAAAGGGAATACAATGGCTAAAATTGTATGTAAATAAAATAAATTGTATTTATTGCATAAAGCTGAATGGTCAGTAATCTGAGTAAATCTCTTGAACAGATTCAAACTAAGAGAGGTTGAGGAGGATGCTTCACGAGATCAAAACCAGTCAATTTCATAAATGCTCTTTCAGGGAATCACTCATTATCATTAGAGCAGCATGCAGTTTAGATTACAAGGCTTCAAATCCTAAATTTTATCTGCAAGCTGTCAGGAGAGGATTATCACCTTTCCCATTCACTGTATTCATGAGTACTAGACAGTCAAGCCACTACTCTTCAAGTTTACCTTTTCTTCAGATGTTTTAGATTTCAGGCCCTCCAGTGCTGAAACTTCCTGTGTTACTCCTTAAGCATCACTGTTCAAAATAACTACAAATAAGACAAAGCCATGAAAACTTTAAAACAGGAACACTTCTTCCTTTATAAACTGTTACAGCTTGTCCTGTAATCCAAATCTGTATTCCTTCATTAAGGTAAAAAGGGTTTCCCCATTCTAACGACTTCTAAAATGTACCACCCAGATTAAAAAAAAAATAAAAAAGAAAGAAAAAGAGTTTTGAAAAGGATTTATAGTGACAGATCTGACAGTTTGCTTGTGCTGCAAAATATAAATCCAATTTGGATGTCTCCCCAAGAATAAGTAGGTATTAGGGGATCAGACACAGTGTGCATGTAGTATAACTAACTATATCTGTCAATCATGATTTACAGTCATTCAGTTTGTTTTGTGTATATTATGACCATTTCCCATTTAATACACAGCTAATACAAATCACTGTTTCATATTCCCCCAATCAAATCTATCAGTCATTTGATTCATAAGAGAACAGAACACTGCAAAATCAGTAAAATAAAGCAAATTTTGCTGTCTGCTTAAGAGTGCTAGTTGCACTGCCACAATCAAAAGAGATTTTACAAGTTTAAACAGTCCTGTCTGAAAGCTCCACACGAGGAAAGCAAAAAGTTCTATTCATACAAATAGGACTCAAAGGACTTAAGAAGCTGTGAGGCCACCTGTTCCTTGGTACATGCTGTACAAGTACATATTCTGAAAACATAGTCCAAGATAAGCTCCAGAGTTACTAGAGAGAGGGAAGAAATCCCTGTCTATATATTCTGCAACACAGAAGGTAACAGCAGACCAAGTGGAAGTTCTATGAAGAGAATCTCTTTAGTGTAGACTGCAGTGTAAGGTGCAATCATCAGCAGGTGGAGACACCTCCAGTAGGTATAGCAGAAAATACTTTTGAAGGCAGAGGAAGCATGATACAGAAGGAGTCTGATCTATACCTATAACACTCTGAACTCAGGTGACACTTTAAATGGCTTTTATGGCATGTTACCTTAAACAAGCATCCTTTAGAAACACTGACAGCCATTTTTTAAGTTATACACTGAGATATGGATGTTTTGTATACTTTTCTACCATACTGCAACAAAATTCAAGGCTCTGGGTTTCTATCCAGAACACCAGGTTGCACATTTATGTCCAAGTAGTTCTCCCAAATCCTTATCCAGTAGGAGGTTTAGGAATGAACATGCAATACACAATAAAGACTGAAGACATTCAGAACAAGGGAGAAGGAAAAGGTCAAGTGGACAATACTGCCAGCGAGCTAATGGCAATTTCTACACAGACAAGCATCAAATTTGCTTTGCCAGAAGCAACAGGATTTGAGTCTGTTAGCCCATGGCTAGAAAACATTCTGCTTATACAGAATTCAGGTTCCATGTTTCAATGTGTTAGTATTCCCTCCTCATTCCCCAGCCAAGAAATTCTTCTGGTCTGGAAGCAAGCAGAGGGAGACTCCTACCTCCCTGAATGGCAGTGAGACTTTCACCCTGAAAATGCCAAATACACAAACAAGCAACATGTCCAGAGGGTGAATAAGGATCTGAAAACCCAAAAGAAAACCTGTACATGATCCATTATATACATGAGTTGGAATCAGGGAAAGAGATGAATTCATAATAAATACAGTGATAGCAGGAAAATCTCTAAAAGCCACTGCAGTCCCAACACCGATTACCTTTTCTTAAACATAGATTCACAAACATGATTTAGGTGTGTGAGGCACACAGACCAGCCTGGATGATGGCACGCATCACGCACCAATACTGCAGATAGCACTACTGCCAAACAAGATGTTTGGTGCAGACAAACACCAGAATCAAACACTTCTAAAATCGAGCAAGCCTTTACAGTTGCAATGCTTCTTTTTAGCTGTATCCAGGGCTCTTCTCTGGTGGCATTTTAAAAAAGTTACTGGAGGCAGCAATAGTAGATTTCTCAGCTGCTGGTGTTTTCCCAGTCCACTCATAGTTCTGGGATCTCAAGGATGGTGTTGCTGGTAGCTCTGATTCTGCTGCATCCATGTGGACAGATAAAGTTGCTGGAATATAAAATTGCAGGAAAGAGGGAACAAAGACAGTAAGAAAGGGCAATAAAAAAATGTTAGAAAAACTAACTTCATGGCAAACCCCTCATATATATAATTTCCTTTATAAGGATATTATTTCTTGAATTTCTAAAAGTTCTTAATCCAAATTCCTCTGAAATAGAGGTTCTTGATAGCATTAACAATTTTGCTGTAACAATTCACACATTCAAAACTCTAAGTTCCCAGTCCACCAACTAGTTCCCTTAGTCAGAGTTCCTGTTGAAAATCAAAAGTTTTAGCTCTTGCATATTTAAAGTGAATCAATTCACAATCATTCATCTTAAAATAACTTGGATTCCTTGCAAAGACTCAATTAACTTTCTACTTGAGACTTTCAAAGTCTCTGAAGGTGTGGCAAATTTCAGGTTGCTAAGCTCATCTAAAGAGGAAAACACACCTCTCTTCACCCAGTAAGGACAGTACCACGAACCTACACATATATCCAAAATGGTAAATCAGCATATTATGACAAGAAACTACTTGCCAAATTAGGCTGAAATCCATGCTCATTTTCTCAATACAACCACTGCTTCAAAAGGGGACAGGCTATAATAGCCAGAAAGATTTGCAGATCCATAGCTCAACCCAACAGTTGCCCAAATTTCCAAAAGGACTGCCAAAAACCTAGAGATATGAGAGTTTACTCCAATTCTCAGTATCCTGAATCACTCAATCCTCACAAGCAGAACAGGGCCGGGTAAAGAAGAGTAATTGACATAGGAGTCTTTGGAGCAAACAAATTTTTTTAAACAAGTAACTACTTCAATACAAAATACATTTCTTCATTGTAATCTCACAACAGATAATAGTTGTTTGTGTGTTTTAATTACAAGTTGCATCTGCTGCTCTGTAGTAGGATAAAGGATAAAGAGGCCACAGCAAGCCTCAACTAGAGGACAGATTGCTTTGAAGTTTAAATAAAAAGTCAGTTCAATGCTTGAGGTTCCACATTCAGTAGATCTGGAACCCCAACAATGCTGCTTCTGCAAATCCAAAACAGTGAGTCATTCCCATACAGCTACAACACAGCTGACAAAAGTACCTTGCAATTTTAGATCCAACCCATTATCTTCCTCCATCTGAAGGTCATATGAAACATTAAAAAAACCCCAACAACTAAGTCAGTCCTTAAACTCACAATCACCACCAATACTGCACTATGCATTCCTTGCTAGCAGCCTCCACACTCAGGCTCTCCATCTTTCTTCATAAAAAGAGAAAAAGAAAAGGACAGAAACTGGCTTCTTGTTTCTGGGTATAGCAAAGAGTGAACAATTACCAAGAAACAGAAGAGGGAAAATTCACCAAATTGCTATTACTCATCAGACTGTTCTCTGATAAGCAGTTTCACAGGCTGCTGTCACCTTTTTCACAAGCTAAGTGTGAATACACGCCAAGGCAGACAAAAATCTATTTATGCAGATTTTTACCCTGGATTCACTGTAACAGCTGATTAGGATGCCAGTTACCATGTGCACTGCTACATACATAAATAGAGGATTAAACCATATAAACATTAAAAACATCAGTGTAGATTGGTAGTAGTTCACCATTTATGACACAACCATCTGTACTTGCGACCTATTCTGACGAAACGAAGACAGACATGACAGTCTTCAACAGATTCCTTTCAAACCAGAGAATAACTTCCACAAGAATAACATTTTATGCAGTATTTCTCAGACAAGCTCTACTGTGCCACTGGGGATATTATTCCAAATCTACTGTACTGCAATGGAAAGTAACTAAACACAAGGACACTATCCATGCCTTCCAAGTCCCAGACCACTGAAAGGTCAAAGGACCTTTACCACCACAGACCTTAGTCCTTCCTAGGCACTGCCTGTTGGTCACTCACTTGGATGAATCTCTAGTCTAATCTAGTACAGTCAACCTTAACTTCCTCCAGATGTCCTTATTCTACTGCCAAACCACACCAGCCAGATTTTTGTTCTTATCAGGTAAAGGCCTTATGCTTTAGGGCTCACACTATTCAATTGTGTAGTGTGGAAAACATTAATTTTCAGTCTTTCTGAATATTTGTGTATGTTTGCCTAACTTAATTTTGATAAAAGTAATTTCCTAAAGTGCAAATTAATTCTGAATTTTCTACCCACTTTTTGTTGTTCTCAACAGTTCAGTTATGGTATTTAGGCCAGTTAGCCTCAAAGAGCAGGATTAATACCAGAACTTTAATACTACAGCAATACAATAGAGACCCAAGGCACTTCTACAGTAATGCAGTTTTTTGATGTTCATGCAAGGGTCTCTGGGAAAAGATACTTTACCAGAACTCATAAATACTCACAGTCTTAAAAGTATGTGAGAAGACATTGAATAAATTTAGTTGCTTGATTCCCAAATAAATATTATCTCTATCTGCCTTTTCTCATTCCTGCACTGAGGAGGGAAACAGTACACACACCTCATCTGCCTTTTATTAGCATCTTCTGATTTCAGCCAAATTCAACTCAAAACTTTCTGTGGATGTTGGGGGGGTGAGGCGACAGGGGAAGATTTGTAGCTGCATGTTTAAGAAAGAAGCTAAATTCATCACAATGACAGGGGATAGTGTTGGCAGAGATTTGAGCTATTTATTCTTTTAGGAAAATCCTATAAAGAATGACACGAGGAAGCCTCTATCTGCAGTCTTGTTCATCACACTGGTGAGGAGTCCGATAACAGATGTATGCAGTAGCGTGATTTAGTGCCGGGAGCTGGCCCCTGATGTGTATTAATACAGCGGCAAAGCGGAACGAGCCCCTCTTCATCACTCATCTCTATAAAAGAGGTGGAATCCGAGATGGCCCGATGTTCGGCAGAGCAAGCCCATTTGTTCTGCTGACTGATGAAGCCAGCTCAGGCTGTGTCCTTCACCTCCATGGGGCACTCAGGTTGCAAAAAGGGAGATCACTGAAGCAGGACCTGGTCAACAAGTGAGACGAGAGCAGTTGGACTCAGTGAAGGAGCTATTTAAAGGTAAAGAAATCCAGCACTCTGTGTCTGCATGACAGGCACTGGCCTGTATTCTGATTTACCTGCGCTCCACCTTTTGTAGAAGTAAAATACCACAAACATAAAAAGCCTCAGAAGTGAAAAAAATGACACTGCCATGACTCCTGAGGCACTCCTCATGTGAACCCCAGTATATGGCATTTATATGGGGATGAGGAAATGCATGGCAAGGGAGAAAAATCTTTATCTCATCAATATCCAACAAACATAAGAGTGTCCAATTAGTTCTACATTATTGCAGAATAATACTATGTATATTTTTTAGGCATTAGTAATTCCATAACAAAATCTCCTCTGACAGAAATAACATCAGATTCCAGAAGTTCCCAAGTTACGTGTCCAGGTTGTGCTTCAGCTGTAATTGGGAATCTGTAGTAGAACATCATTTAGGACATAACTTCAGTTACCCAATCATAAAAGTTTCTTTCTACAAGTCAATATTGCAGCAAACCCTGCCCACAGCTGTTCACTTGGCTGAGGATATTTCTAAACAGGATCTCAGGAAGAGATCTTTACCATTTCTGACCACTAAAGACTTTGCAGACCTTGTCTATTGATGATCAGCCTAAGCATGCTGCCCACACTCTACTAATTACACTTTTTCCTTATTTTGTAATAAATAACAATCCTCTCTCCCTCACCCATAGTAAGAAAGCTTTCCAAACCCCTGTGCTATTTCCAGAGCTAAGTTCCACTCCAGATGCACTCTCAACTCTTCAAAAAGTGTTCACTATACAATTTGCCTATTCAGGTAAGTACAACTTAAATAGTACTTTGAAACATGTAGGCATGGAAACAGAGGCTCTCCTTATAGAAAGTGACCAGCAATGCAATACATGATACATTCTGAATAATAAATAAATAAATTGACAGGTAACAGTGGACAGTGAGACATTAGCACTCATACCAAGAAAATGTAGTATTCCAGTGCTAAGATTCTGTGGTTTCAGATACTATCCCTTTTATTAAAGAAGTTCAAATATCTCAAAATGGAATACTCACAAGCCAGGAGAGAATAACCTAAATAAATAATCAATAATAGATGAGACTTTTGCTGAACAACAGATTATTAATGTTCTTTTCTATTTTTTTTAGTACGGAACCTTTCCAACAGTTTGCAGTCCAGATCAGTGGCCTGGAGAGAAAGCTCAACTTTCTTCCCTACTTCATTATTCTGTCTACCCACCAGCCCAAGGAAGAAACACAAACTTCCTCCTATTAATCATCAGTTTATTTGGTCTTCCCCACTATTTTTACATCTCTATTTCTTCCATCATCTTACCCACTACCTTGTTACTGGATTACAAGAGTTATTAATAAACTAGTTGGGAGAACATATATCAGTGGATGGTCGCAAGATAGGGTAAGGTGAAAGGACAGAAAGAAACATGCTAAAACCCACCATATTCATCAGATTAAAGCTTTTTCATATTGATGACTAATCAATGACTTTTCAGAAATCTGCCACATGAAAATAGACCAGCATCTTAATGACTACATCCCCCTTACAAGAAAAAACTATTTTCATCCAAAAGAAAAAGACAACCCCCAAGGAGTAAGTGCTTTCACTCCAATGATTACACAAAAATTGCCAGATTTTTGCTCCTGTGAAAGCGTCTACAAATACCCTGATGAAGAGCATCAGAGCCACCAGCTAATGCCAGCCCAATACTGAGGGAACACTGTGCATACTGATTAACTGCCTATTATCATGAACTGCATAATTTAGGACAGTGGAAATAGCACCTTATGAAGAAGCAGATTACTATTCACAGTAAGGTGAAGCACTGCAAATTATATTAACTTGACACTTCTACATTGCCAAAAAATTGTTTAGTAGGCAGCTTTTGATGCTATGCAAAACCATGACACACCCTCTCACAGGTTTGATTAGTTTCAAACCAAAGTAATGCTACCTTTACCTTCTGAGCACTTTGCTCAGAAGGGGTATGTATAAAAATACTGGCAGGTTACCTGATGTTGGGCTAGACATGGAGGCTGCAGCTGGCTTTCGTTTCCTCTTGATGTCCCTTGAACATGGTGGTCCCAGGTGGACATTTGCTTGCCTATGGAGAAAACAAAACAAATTAAACTCAGTTCCAATATCACATTTCTGTAAGACTGACCAGTCACCTCCAGCTCCTACCTTCCCATCAGCTTCTTAACTAGTAAGCAGCCACAACCCAAAAGTTTCTCAGGGAGTTTTGTTCACATTCTTTGTCAATATAAATTATGCTCCCATTTCCTTTAAGAGCTCATACATAAACTGCTCAGAAAAATAATTATTTCTTAGCCATTAAAGCCTTTAACCTTCTGGTTTTGTGTTAATTCCAATCTCCTTGCATGCACAAAGACATTATCAAGAAGTGATATGACATGTGTCCTACCATTACTTCTACGGAAGAATAACAAATGTCTGCTCTTTATGTAAACAGTGTGATACTTGCTCCTTAGTCAGAAATTATTTTTCAATCTATTTGGTACTGTAGAGAATCTTAGAATGTACCTATAATGCCAAATGTCCACGCATGTTGTTTCCATTACAGTAGTAAGTTTGTAAAGTCAGGAATGCAAAGCTGGCTCGTGTTTTTAAAATCATTATTTCCTTATTAATGTGCTGTGCAAACAGCTGAATCTGACTTATGGCAGCCTTGTTGCACTTCTAAACTGGCTGAAAGGCTTAATCTGTTCTGTTAATATCAGCTGTTAAGTCTGAAGCCTGCTGATGGCTGTTGCAGTTTAATCATTTGCCAATTAAGAAGTAGCCGTTTGCCAATTAAGAAGAAATCTGTATTGTTGGAACTGACTTGAGCTGAGAACTCCTCCAAGTCATGTACCTGTAGGAAGCAGAGAAGTTCAATTCAGAAATAACAGTCTTTGCAGCAGACTAGAGAACTTCCTCAAATACCATCCATAATGGATATCAAGGCATAATTTAGCAATGACATTGGGTTCAAATCCCTTCTTTGTCCGATACAACAGACTTCCTTTGGCAAGTTCCTTGGCCACTCTTATCATGAGATCTGATGAGTAAAATGCAGAACTACAGCGCAAATAAAAACAGTTAAAGACTGTGAGGAGCTTACACGATGTAAAATTTGTAACCCTACAAGTTTTGATGATTAAGTGTTGAAAAGCTTTAGTGTCTTCAAAGCTTGTTACTTTGACTTTAAAAGTGTGTTAGATTTTCAGGATTTTTTTAATACATACTAAAGCCTTTGAAATATAAAAAAAGGAAAACTTAATGGGTTTTTTTCATGACAAAAATCTATTAAAAAAACCAAACCCACATATTTACAATATGCATAATTTTAGATGCTGTATTTATGCAAAACCAAATTTTTCTTTTGTATCTATACAGAACAGTGAAGGGACCAAAATAAATTCCTATCCCAGTCCAGTCTATAATTTATTTGAATGCTGCTGGGTCTATCTATTTACCTGAAAAAAAAGTACAACCACAAAAAAAAAAGAAAATACCTACTGTTCCATCTTCTCAACTAAAATTCAAAAGTTCTACAAGAAGTCTATAAGATCTGTCCTTTAAATCTGACATTGAGGAACAGCTTCAAAAATTTGAAGTGTGTCCAGAGAAGTGCAATGGAGCTGGAGAAGGGTCCAGAGCATAAGCCTTGTGAGGAGCAGCTAAGGAACCTGGGGTTGTTTAGCCTAGGGGAAAGAAAGCTCAGGGAAGATCATATTGCTCTCTACAACTACCTAAAAGGAGGGTGTAGCCGGGGGGGTCAATCTCTTCTCCCAGTCAACTGGCAGAAGAATGAGAAGACAAAGTCCCATGCTGCACTAGGGAAGGTTCAGGTTGGACATCAGGAGGACTTTCTTCAAGGAAAAGGTTGTCATTGGAAGCTCATTGGAATGAGCTGCCCAGAGAGGTGGTTAGAGAAACCACCCCTGAAGGTAAAAAGCTTTCAAAAATAGTGGCACACCTACAGAACGCACATTAAAATCTCGTGTTTGTACGCCAAAGTGACTCATCTCTAAGTTACTCTGTGAATGCTAAAAACTGCTTTTGTACATGACTATCATAGTGGCTATACAGTGTTTTCATATAGCTTTAACCATGTGTTCTGAAACATCTAAACACACCAAACCTGAAGAAAAGATTCCATTTTTTACTTTTCATCAGTAACACAGTATTAGAATACTAACTGCAAGACTATTATATAATTGTATATAATAATCCAATTCATTTTAAATAATGTAACAACAAAAATAATTTTTAAATATTCCTTTTTTAAATTGTATGAACTTACACCAACATTAGCCAGTTGATCCTAGGTGGACAAGCACTATGGACTAGGAAAGAAGTATGTAGTATTATTTCCAAGAGACTTTATCCAATTTTTCTCAGCTCACAAACGTTAGAGCTAGATTTTGCATAAAAGCTCCTGGTTCTCAGCTACATACTCAAACATCTACCCTTACCTGATGATTGCACAAGGGGGAAAAAAAAAAGAAAAATGAAAACAGAAGAATCTCAAAATCCCTTCTTGTAGTGCAAGTAAAGGTAAATCATACTTCAATTGAAGACTACTAGCAAGAATGCTCTACCTAGTAGCTGTATATAGTAAGCTACAAAGGCTCAGAGGTCATAAATTGTCTCTGTAAGATGTTTTTCTTTCAGGTTTATCCCTAACTGATCACCCACACTTCAGTTAGTAAATCAGGAACCTATTGATTATTCACTGGCTCTGACTGACCCAGTGGTAAAAGTGTCATTTCAAGTGGCTGGTGCACTTTACAGGCACCATAAATCTGCAGGGAATCTCCAGGTGGTAAGTACCTTGGGAGAGAGAAGAGCAGAAGACTGCATTCAGTGATGACAGTCCTCATTAAGACCTGGACAGAAAGGATGTCTAAGAAATATGGAGATTTCTGGTAGATAGCACAGTTTTCAATATAAATTTCTAATCACTAGCTGGCATGAAGGTCTATATCAGTGAAATAATAGAATTCGTGAATCCCAGTTTAACAGCAGGCTCCTATAGACTCCAACAAACATCACCACTAGGAAAATCAAGTCATGGATATGCACAGCACCCAACACAGCAGTGATAGGTTGAATTACAAAACATGAAAATATCACAAGTTGCAATGATGAATTAGTTATCCTTCCAAAGCTGAATTTTAACAATTCTTCTGAACACTTAAAAATTACTCCAAAGTAGACTCGAAGAGGAAAGGTTGATAGAAATGCATGTTTGTGCATTGTCACAGCTTTCTGCGAAGAAGCTTGAGACCAGAACTTTGTGAGATGAAAGACCTGGGCCAAAACTTACAAAGTAGAATAGGACTTACACTGTCCTTACTAGCCTTCAATCTCTTCTGCTAGGCCTCCGTGCTTTCTTCAGTTTTGCATAAACAGTAATGAGAAAATAATTCCCTGAGTTTTTTTGGATTATGACAGGTTTATCATAAGAAAAAATCAAAGATGCAGTGCTTAGTCATAGGTGGATCTGCCAGGTGACCAGAGACTAACATGAAAATGTAGTTTACAATCTAGAGATAACAGAAATTCTAACCCTGGAAGAGAAAAAGGAGAACACACTTAGAGAAACAAATCAGGATCAAAAATGTGGTTGTTTTGTTGGCTGCAATATATTCAACTCACACAGCAGTCACTGCCAGGAGTTAGTGAATGAAAAATTACACATAGGAAAAATGGCTTTCAACAATATGAAAAGTCTATAGTGTCTTCTTGACAGTGATAATATTTTCTGTAATGACAAACTACAGGAATTATTCAGAAAATACTTTTTGTCTTTTGTTTTTAACATAGTACTTATGGTACCCAGATCTGCATGCAGAAAGAGAAAAAACAGGCTTTGTTATGCAGAAAGATTAAATTCATGGTAGTCTCTAATGTGTCAGAAGTAATGCTTCCTTTCATTTCTTTTCCACATATTTACTCTATGACTTTATTTACATGATTTTTAATGATCAGCACTTACATACACAGGACTCTCATCTCACTTCTAGTTTCAGATGACCATGCACTGAAGCTTGCCACTATTTCACATCTATCACAGTATTTCAACAGAAAATTAGGATTGGCAATGTAATCTGTGGGAGACGATACAGAGCACAAGCAGACACCGGTCCCCAAAGAATCTTACTGGACAGCATCAGGACCCTGAACACTTCACTATTTGTGAAATCTAAATTGCAGCATGAAGTCCACGCTTTTAAAATTCAGGGTAAAAACCAGCTCAGTCTTGCAACAAAGGTCTCTGAAAAGGCCATACAGAGCTAAATGTACTGTTCTGCTTCTTGGAGGCAGAAGATACACTGCACACTTGTGGGTATATGCCTCTTGCTGTCATCTCACATCATCCAGCTTGTCTGCTTGCACTCTTTATTCTAACCCTGTCCTCAGAAGAGGCAAGGCATGTGGGAGGCAGTGAGAGGCAGTCATTAGTCTACTACTAGAAAAACAAGAGATGTTATTATACTCATGTTAAAGTGAATGTTAATAGAGACTGCCTTTTAACAAAGATACTGCTACTAAAACTCCACACAACCCAGCTGTTGCTGTTGTGATGCTTTATTCAGAGCAAACACAAGCCAAATGAAAGGCTCTTTCTCTAAGCCCTGAGGTGTTACCTGAGGCTGTTGATGGTGGCTTCACAAAATTAATAGTAAAAGCAGAATTCTTCCTCCTCTTTGACTACAGAGCCAGCTGGGCACCAGTCTAATCTGCACATAACATGTGTAAATCAATACAAGTTGCTCATCCTATCTGCATGCACAGCTCCCACATGCACAAGTGGTTCTTGCTATCGCATCCCAGTGTAGATATTCCGGATGCACAGCAGTCTCCTATGCCCTGCAGAGCCTCTTGGGAAGGCTTCTAGAGCACATTTCAGATTCCAAAATCTCTAATAGGTCACCTCACTTCTTCAATCATCCAAATCTCACAGAACTTCAACAGCAGCAGTCTGTTCCCCAAGTAAGCATTATAATGATGCAGCAATTTCATTCCTAAAAGTCTGCATGTGGCAAATGCAAATGAATACATTTTCTTCTTGTTTTCCATGTACACACTCTGTGCAGAGATGTGATCCCATATATTATATTTCCTATTTTCACACTGAATCACACTGTAACTGTGCCAGAAGGACTCCTACTGTTTGCCAGATCTGCTGAGTACACAGATTTGAAATAGCAAGTAAAAAAAAAAAGTTCTGAAGCCAAGGGGAATTTATTTTTCACTCCAGAGAATTAGGATTCATCAAAATGGGAATATTAGGCCCCTGTCGACTGCATGTGACACTAGGTTGATAGCTGCTGTTCATTGCACGCCTGTCAGAAGAATTCAGTTATATTCCCAACTGGAATATTAGACAGGCTTTAGCAAAGGAAGACATGAAAATCCTCCAGCTAAATGGAAAAAGAGTAAAAAAAATAGGGAGAAAGGTTGCCTAGAATGAACTGGATACTGTCCTGCTCAAGCAGGAAAAGTATGAAATTGTAGACATCTGTTCACTCCTTTGGCTGCCTCCGAAAATGCCTGACCTTGCATGCAATCCCTGTACTTCCACATGCTTGGGTAAGAGGCAGAAATATCAAGATCTCTATGTACAGATACAGAAGTGACAGAACAATATTTATTTTCACAAGAGTATTTCTAGAGCCAGAAATAAAATTTGAGACATTCAAGTCTGTTGAATTTAACAGCATCACCACACCTAGAGTATGGGGCAACTGGCAGTAAATGAGATCACTCATGCCTCTACATCTTTATCCTATGATCCAAGCAAGATGACAGACTTGCTTCTAAATCAGATTAAACTCTAGATTTACAGTTAGTATTAACAGAGTACATGCAAAGCATTTCTTTATCTGTGTTGTTTAAAAGTCTAATACAATTCTTCAAGTCTCCACCTTCAACATCTGCCTGCCATCCAAGGTCCACTTTTCCTGCGACCTCCAGTGGGAACATTTAATTGTTTTTTTTCACTCATAATTCTATTTTCAAGGCTAGGCAAATAATAAACGGCATTAGGGACAATTTATCTTCTAACTTCCTCTCTTATTCTGCCTGCTATTCAAATTAAAGGGAACATTGGTTCTAGGCTCTTCTGAAACTCTTATCCTGCCTCTAGGGAATAGCATTCCATCAACCAACAACCTACAACATCTTCTCAGCGACAGACTATTGAATAACCAACATCTAATAAAATATTCAACTTCAGCCTATACAAAATCCTCTTAAGTAGAAGAAGCTCAAAAAAAAAATTCTGCTCAGACCGCTCCTCCCAGAGAGGCAAACAGGCAGAGGGGAAGGAGGGAAGGATCCCTTGAGTTGCCTGTGTAAGTCTCTGCTTGCTTGCTTTTAGCAGTCTGCATCATGAAGTCGAAACCTTAGCAGACAAGACATGATTAGCAAACGTTTTGTGCTCTTAAAGGAGAGTAATTATAGGCCTGTGAAAAAAGAAGAGATCCCTGAGGTACTCTTCCTTGCATGCCTCCCGAGAGGCAGCAGGGCCATTAAAAATTCCATGATGAAGAGGAAAAACAGTCTGGGAACAGCCAGGAGGCAATACAGCAAATTAATACACCAGCCATCCCTTGGGAAGACTGCAAGAAAGCAGAAAACTCTCCGTGCTTCACAAAATAAAATTATACCACTAATGATAACAGTCACCACACACACAAAACTGCTTCTAATGATGGGTGTGAAATTCCCAGTGCTGTGCATACACTTTGAATGAAAGCTCTTCTCATCACAGACCTTTCTAAATCAAGAAAGGTAGTGTACGACTTATACTGCCTTTCAAACAAGACTTCCCAAGGAGCCTTCCACATAGGCTTGTCAGTGTCAAGGAGGAGGTTCCTTCTCAATCCTCAGCTGCACTCAGTATTCTGGCCTTCAGCTCTGCTTAAACAAAAGTACTGGGTTACCAGTCTTCCAGATAAACTGCACCAAAATCCACCAGTGAGACAAAGAAAACAGTTCCATAGCAGAGAAAAGACTCCACTCTAAATATACTCCACAGGACACAAGCTGTCATAGCCGAAACCAAGCAGAGAAAGGAGATTTTGCATGGCACAGCAGGCATCAGGTTGAAGAAACTGGATGGCCACAACATCAAGACCATTTCTTTTCCAATATGTTTCATATTATTTGAGAGGATTTACTTCCCCCACACACACGCATCCAATTCCAGCAAATTTCAGAGCAGAATTTCTCCAGGATGAGATGCAAGCTGTTAGAAGCTTCCTGAAGCACTAACTACTGAAATTGATTCCATACATGGCAAAAGCAGGAGATGTTAACTGGGGCAATCGTTTATTTGAGCTTACAGAGATCAGCTGAACCTCCTGTAAGAAAATGGACTACTTACAAGTACGCTTGGCATGCAAAGTTAAAGAAGAACTACTATCAAGATGTTTCTCTGAAGGAACAATCTCCTTCTGTGCCCTTAGCAACATCTTTACATAAAGAAGCTCCTTGTACCAAAGAGTTCCATCCTTACCGCATACATGGGGCCAGAAAACATATTCATTCTTTTCATATTTCTTTCTTCTGTAAAGGTTCTTGAGCACATTTCACACTAAAACAGGAACTATTTTCTCAAATTCCAGGCATTTAAAAACAAGACTGCATCTGGGATGGTACAATTTCTCTGTCAACTCAGTAACAATTCATCAGTGATTATGTTTGTCAGGACACCAGCCATCTGTTCATTAAAGGAGGGAACCAAGCATATATATATTAACTGGTTACCTAGACTATACACCCAGAAAAACCTAGCAAACACAATCCCTCGAGGTTTAGAAATCCCTTGCAAAGAGCTTGGCTTTGCAAAGGGCCTTCACTGACCATCATAAAGGAAGAAATTTTGCCCAGTTTGAATCTGCAAGCAGGATTTGTCCAGCTCACCTTTCTGGAAGACAAACTTCTATAAAGCACCAAGTAAAACACTGGACGCAAAAGAAAGGCTATCCTAGCTGAAAATGAAGAGACCACTCAGTCTTCTTGCTTCACAGGCAGAAAACATCCCCAGAGTGGGGCAATAGCACAGAAAGAAATCAATTTGCTGAAGCACAATATTCTGAATTCCTTCTGAATTCTCCTTTTATTCTCATCCAGTTGAACATTTAAGAGCTGATTTCTTCCTCCCTCCCCTTTTCCAGCTTTAACATGCTGGCTACAGCAGCATGAGGTCATGGTGCGACATCGCAAAATTCCCTGCAGAAGCCAGTGGGAAGAGAGGCTTTGCTGGGTGGGTGCCAAGCTTCTGTTTAGACACATACAACCTTAGTACATTTTTCATGCTCTATTTGCTAATTAACAAGGGAAAGAAAGCCATGAAGCTCAAAGTCCAGACATTTCTTTCAGACTGGGCCCCTGGTACAAACACATAGGCAGAATTGTGTCCACAGCAAGGCCTTGTCTTGCACAGGAAAAGAGCTCAAGGGCACCTTACCTTTAGACAGTCACCTGCAGCACAAAAACAGGAGTCACCTCTAAGGCTAACTCTTGAATTTCATTTAGGATTAGTCAGCAGAAGGTGCCTGAATAGTATATTAACCCAAACTATGCAGACTCAAATATATCTAACATCTGGCCAAACCAGATTTAAATTTCAGCTATTGCTATAGAGAGGTATCAAGCTTTAGAGGTCACCTCAGGTGAGCTCTTAATCTGCTCAGAGGGTCTATTTTAGACACCTAGGATAGCAAAATGCTTCGGCATGTCACCTACACCAGTTTGTCAGCATTTTCCCACTCATCTTGTTCCAATTTTAATAGTGGGCAAGGATACTATGTCCATCTTTACCTATAAAACAGATTTACAGCAACTCATTGCACATTTCAAAACATATGGCAGTTATTTCTAAAGGAACATATGTTCTGCCTGTCAGTCATACACTGTAAGCACTTAGTTCATTGAAATTCTCAAATAAACTGCATTGCTACATTTTGTGCAAAGTTTGGACACGGACTTCACAGGGAAAAGTGTGTTAAGTTACAGGTCCATTCCTGTTTAGATCACACAGTACTACTAAAGACATCCAGGAGAGGGAAGTGAGACAACCCCAAGAAAGCAGAGCAAGGGAGTTACCTGGCAGTGCAGCGTGCTGGTGAGCATCTTCGGTGGGAAGCATCAGCAAGCACATCCAGAGAGTACAGAGGAGATAATGGATTGAACTGGAAAGTCAAGAGATTTTATTTAAGCAAAGCACTAAAAGAAACAGTGTCCAGATAAAGCTGCTCAGATCTGTTCTGTTCACACAGTATAAGGAGACTTTCAGCCGTCCACATAGTAGGAGAAGGAGACCTTTCTGACACCTTAAAGGGTAAGAGTAGATGAGAACAGACTCCCAGTTCAGACAAAAGGCTAGCACAAAGGATGAAACAGCAAATCTCATAACCACATTCTCATAACAGACAGCCTCAGCACACTCCTCTTCCAACTTACATTATTAAAAATGCTGGTTGATTAAGAGCATAAGAGCTCTATTGCTGCATGCCATGAGAAAAAAAATCTGCTTCTCTTTCAGAAAGCCTCTTGTCTACCTTCACATTGCAGAGAAAAAAAGTCACTGTTATGAATTGTGCAAGCACAGAGCAGCTCCTGTATTCCCAAGGGTTGTGTATATCACTGAAACAGACCTCTAGAAGACTCGGGTCCACCAGGTTAAGTTCACAATGAGCACCCAACTCATTCCATTGCAAGTGAGTTGCTCATTCACTCCCCTCCAACCTCACAAGCTGTCTTTGCAAACTGCTCAAAACAAATTTTGTAACAATGCATGGTCAGGCTACTCTAAGCTACTCCATAAGACATATACTAGACAAATCTTGAGGGCACCAAACCTGTGCAAGACAGCTTGTTGTACAAAATGCAATGATCAGGATTTTTAATGGTCAGGACAGAAATGGAATCATCTGGTCAATCAATGCATGGAACAAACTTTGCTGAATATGTAAACAGAAGCTTTAGACTGGTGGTTTCTCTGGGGTACCTGCTTTATATTTCCATTCAGCATTTCCTCTTTATTTATAATTCACACCTCAAGCACAAAATGAATTTCCATCTGCTTTGCAAAGTGCCAAACCAATCTCCAGAACACTTTTCTTGTATTACTAGGATTACTTTTCTTGTATTACTAGGATTACTGATGCATTTTTAAATAAGGACAAAGGAACAAGCCACACCTGTAGCTGGACTCCTCATACAAGCTGTCTGCAACTTCAGAACTCAGTAATAGGCCTTTACCCTCCACCTTGCCGAGAAAGAAGATGTACCACAAAGCTGCTGTTATCAGGGAGCTCCTCCTTAAGTGGGACTGCTCATTTACTGTCAGTAACACTGCAACTGCACAGTAGGGAGAACCACCAGGAACCCTCTGTTACTGGAATGGCTGATTCAAGTTCATTTAAGAAAAACAAAAGTTACTTTTGGTCATTTCAAAGCTTATGTAGTTACTCTTATCTTTAGAGAAGAGTATTATTATAGCAACAGAAAAGCAATCTGTAAAATGTTCTCACTAATGGAAAATACACAATTGCACAAAGGTTTGAAAATTATTTCTTGCCATATATGCATTTTTAGTCACCTGAAAGGTAAAAAAAGAAAATCAGTCCTACTGTTTACCAACCATAAAACAACTAATATAGGAATTGAAAGGAGTGTGCATGGCCAGGAGCACTGCTACAACATGACTGCTCAAACGGAAGAGTGTTTGTTTTGCTCTTTGCTCTCAAGAACCTGAGCTTTTATATCTTAAAGTAAAAAAACCTCCCAGCACTGAAGCTAAGAAAGACTTACTGGAGAATATAAAAGTGGGCACACAAGAGTTTCAGTTACAAGAATGCCTATTTCTCTTGCGTATGACCTCTTACATTTTCCTGTTACAGCAATTTAACTACATAATTTAAGCTCACTATTTTTCCCCTTCTCTGTGGGTGAGACTATCAGGTAGAAGCCTGAGCCAAACAAGGCAAAACAAAACATTTAAAAAGAGAAAAATGTTCAAATTCTTATGGAACTTTGAGAGGCCAAAGCTCCTCCTGTCAAGAGGCATTTTCCCTCCCAATCACTGTCAGAAAGGATGGCAAACACTAACCTGAAACAGGGAGATTAAAAAAAGGAGTTCCTGAGCTATTCAGGTTAAACAGACAATTCAACACCCAGGAAATGGGTTGTGTTCAAAGTCCAGAAGATATCAGTTAACAAAATGAGAAGGGATGGGACTGCCTTACCTCAAGTGCACAGGCCACAGTGTGTTAGAAATCAGAAGCCAGCACTGTGCCCTTTCTAGAGAGAAGGGAACCAAGAAAATAAAAAAGGAAAAGCAGAGTCTTCTTACCTGGTTGCGATCTCTCTTCCCCATGGATGGTAACCAAAAACTGGGAGGCAGAGTCAAAAGGACAGGTGGGCACAAGGCCAAGGAACAAACATGGTGGGGAAAAAAAAGGAGGGTTGCGGATAAGAAAAGAAGAGGAAGGGAACAACAAAGATGGAGGGAGAAGGAAAAAGATTAAACATCATCAGGAGTCATATTAAAAACAAATTTCATATCCAAGGAAGAAAATAAGGTATCAACAGCTGGTGAAGGCTGGACCCACTGCACTACAGTCAAGACGTGCCATCCTTACCTACCCATTCCCAGAACAGCATTAGGGAGATGCCAAATGATAAGCACCAAGACTATTTCCAGTGCTGACTACAATTTAAATACACTAATTGTGGAAGGAGACATAACACCAAAGAAAGAAGAAGTAATTTCACAGCTGCCTTGTCAGCATCATTTCTGCAGTCTGGGTATGCACCCATAGTACAGCTCCACAAAGAAGCATTTTAAAAACTAACATAAGGGGCTCAGTCTTCTCTTAATGTCCGAAAGACCTGCAGTTACTGCAATGGCACATTATAAGGGAGGATGAAAAAAAAAGCTCACTATAAAAAGAGAGCATTTGAGTAGCATCCACACACTGAGGCAGCCTTATATAAACATATATATAACACAAAGGGGAAGTCAGCAATTACAAGTAAGAAAACAGAGAAGCTATCAGTAGAATACTGTCTCCCATCCCACAGATTATGCTTAATTGTCCACCCAGTTTTTCACGTTCTTCACCCCCAGCAGGGAAGAGGATCCTGTAGCTCTTCTCCCCTTCCCAAAGTTCTATACAACAACCGTTAAGGGCCTTACTCTTTCTGGCGCGGATCACTGACAACGTGACCTAGCCTCTCGGTGCCCAGAGTGCTCATGGAGGTCTCCTGAAACACAAACACAGGCAAAAGATTGCAAACTCTCACACACTAAACAGAAAATAGATTGCTGCTGCCAGTAAGAACAGATCTTACTCCCCTGGGTCACATCCTTTCCTTACCAGCCCACTCTCAGCTAAACATGTTCACTCCTTCCTTTTAGAACTTCACCTGAGATGATTTAACTAATTAGAATAGTAGAAAACAATTCAATTTTATTTATGAGGCTTGTTTTTTATTTTTAGTGATGATATTTGCTTGCAGAGGGGCACACCATAAACTGAACTAGAGCAAAGTATGCAGCACAAGGATGCATGAGAGCAGGGGAGACAGCTGGGAAATGCTTCTTTCCGTGTTACTGGGGTCAGTTGGGCTAGCAACAGGCTGAGATAGGACACTACACTCTTCCATTAATAGAGATTCACCAACCACCAATGAATTAAGGAGTAAAAGCATGATGCTTTTGCCATTTCTGAAAACAGCAAGTCAGCAGCAGGACCTCCAGCAACCAAAGAAAAGACAGGTCCTAGGAAAAAGGACTTGCTCTGGGAGCATGTTGCTTCCTGCAAAATGCTGCCCTGTGTATGTGCTTGATGCTGGCATACACGTACATGCACAGCCTGAAGCACCAGCTGCTCACATCTGCATAGCAACTGCCTCCAATAAAGAAGTATGCTTTTCAGCAAGGGGCTGAAGATGAGGGCAAAAGTCTTCCACAGGTAAGGTTTGTTTGTGCCAGGTATATAGGCAAAACACACTCAAAAGTTTGGGGGCAGTTGTAGCAGCAGGGGTGAAAGATGGGCTATTTGTTACAGCAGGAAAATTATTAACTTAAAGAGCCATAATGTTTAAATTTACAGTTTATTACTGTGTAAATTACAAGCCGTACTTTTGGTAATTAGCAGCTCGCTGCCGGGGAGCTCTGAATGAAACTCATTATTTATGATTACAATTTCGAGAGAGATGGGGAAGGGGGAGCAGTGACCTCTGCTGCAAATGACAAAGATCCCTTTAAGGTGATGAAGATGAATTAAACAAGTAAATATTATCCTTCTCATGTGGATCATTAGAGGTGTGCCGCCAGGCCCAGTCACTTGCAGGCGGCCTCAGGAACCCTGCATAAAGTCAGTTTCTTGCCAGCTGAGGATTCTTATTTCGAATGCCGGTTACAATTAAGCAAGGTGAGTGGAAGAAAGAAGGGGCAGACAAGGATCTTTCAAGCTGAACAGAAGGCAGCTGTCACACTCCTCTAGACTCCAGGCCCCCCTAACACACCTTGTTAGCAGACTACAGCCAGCCAGCCAGCTCAGAACTTATGCCAATGTTTAAAAAAGCACAGAGCAGATCACAATAAAAAGAAAAGCCAAACACAGCCAACACTTTCCTTCTCAGAACCATCTTTTATAACAAACAGCAGTGCTCAATACTCCATGACGCAGACCCAACCAGGTGTACCCCTCTCTTTTAGACAGACATCTGCAAAGTAGACAGGCATCTGCAAAGTATTGTTTGTTCTATTGGAAAAAGGATTGATACGTTGTTTGGTGTTTGCCCTACGTATATTAAAACTAGTCAATAGCTTTGGACAGCTTTGTCTGCATTTACTGCATATACCTTTTTATCTCCTGTCTTCCCACTAAAAACGCAACTGCTAAAAACACCTTCCTTAGCTGCCATTCATATCAGTTTTCTTCCCTATATAAAATTTGGCCTTCCTTCACCTTTGAGGCACCTCTCTGCCCTCATAGTCTCAGATGAGCATGCACAAGTCCCATGCCATCATCATTTTCCCCTACATTCTGTCTAAATCTTCTTGATATTTATGCTCCCTGACATTCTTCTTCAGGCCTCCTTTCATACTGCTTTCAGCGTTGATCAGCTGTCTTTGGCACTCCAAATGTGCCTTAAAATCCACTTAGTCACTCAATCATCTTCTGACAGTCAAAGCAGTTAAACAAATCAAACAACACATGAAACAAAAAATTTACAGGACCACTTTCTGCAGGAAACAATTTACGCAGTATCTTAGAATAGTACTTCAGGACTGCCCAGAATTTGAAATACAAAATTGCCATCTTTCAAAAGGACATACCTTGCCAACCAGCCTCCTCCGACCTTTACGGAGACAACGGGCAGCAGCTCCTGGAAGGCGATTCAGGCGAGCATGAAATCCTGAAAACCAAATGCAGAAAAACTGAGCAATGAACACAGAAGATTCTTCCTGAAAAAGCCACCAGGAAAACTCCTTAATTCAGTAATCAAATCAGATCCTCTGTCTCTTGTTTTTCAGTCTCAAAGATATAGATATGCCAGCTTATTCACAAATCAAATAAAATCCTTACATTTAAAAAAGGAAGACTGCCAGTGGACAGCTGGTGTGACTATTTCAGTAAACTCACCAATAGTGCAGCTTTTTCTTAACTGGATCTTAAAAAGCCCCAAAATAGCAGATCACCAATACCAGTTTAAATGTAACACCTATGAAAAGAATCTGCTCTTGCCGAGCAATGAAACTCATTATTTATGATTACAATTTCGAGAGAGATGGGGAAGGGGGAGCAGTGACCTCAAACACAATTCCTTATGGATCTCACCTCTCTGAGCTGGCTGTGAGGGCAAAAGGAAGGTGGAAACAGAGAGCTTGTCCAGGCCTGAGTCAATCCTCTCCACTTCAGATCGGTGATCAGCTCCCCACTTGGGAAGAAGGTTGGGGACAGTGAATCCTGGAACACACTCTCCTTCATAAAACCAATCACTTTGCTCATCATCTCCTAAAGAAATAGGATGGAATTAGCCACAAATAACATCAAGGTACCCTGGGACAGTTCCTCAAAATACTACAAGTAGGCATATCTGAATGTGAAACAGTTGAAGTCTCATTAGGAATTCATTCTTGGAGAGCCTCATATTTGTATTCTGTTCCAATGACCCTCAGTAACTACGGGGCCTCACTAAACGCTTTAAACTATCCAACTCATCAGTCTCCAGAATTTCCCTATAGAACAAAGCCTCTTTATAGACCTGCCTAGGGCAGGTTTAGCACTCTGTTGCTACTGCATCTCATCAGCCTTAGTTCAATGTTGTGTGATGTCTTGGGCAGAACTCTTTCTCTGAAGTAATTACTGTGACACCGGTAGAGGCCAATCATTTGGCACATGTTATAGGCTGTCACAGGAGAAACTTCACAAGAGGGGAAGACCAGGCTCACAGAATAAGCAAAAGAAACATACTGATGAGAATGATCCCCAGTCTCCTAAAACAGCAGCTAAGACAAAAATATATAATGATCAGAAAAGGTCACTCTGAGTGTAAGTACTAACCATGCTGTGAGTTGCTCTCAATCAACTTCTTGGAATCTCTAAGAACTACAAACCCTTTGGAAAACTAAGGCAGCAACAACAGAAGTCATGACCAAAGTCTCCACGGAGCTGGGCCGCTGTAGTTAATGCAGTTGCAGTCTAAAACTGAACTGCATCAGACACTGCTCATAGTAAATCTGTCTGGCCAGAAATTCCCTGAGATTAGTATCACATGAGCAGTGTACGAAAAAAAACCAGGAGGAGAGCAAAGAACCTGACACATGTAGTATTTCAGTAGCCCAATTCACAAACAGCCCCATGTAGCAAGGTGCTTCATCTTGCCTTTAAAAACTAACACACCAACCTTAGGGAAAATTCTCATTTGCCTACCATTAAGCCTCAACTCAAGCATTCCCACTTACTCTCCTTTCCTCACTGACTTACATTATTCCTGACCAAAGTCCATTATGCCTACTCACACATCTTGCTGAGAAAAAAAAAAAAAAAAAAAAAGAAAAAAAAAAAAAAAGAAAAAAAGAATACAAGAAAGTAAAAAACCTCATCCTAGTAAGAATGCTGCAATCTTGCACACAACAGAAGAAACAACATGCAAAACAAACTCTGATCAGCAACAGAGAGGACAGCCAGAACACTTTATTGCAAAGCTCTGACATTGTTTTTTCTGTCATGCATCAAATTGACCTACCAGTTTTATCTTAAAGTATGAAAACCCCATCTCCACTTCATAGCAAATTAAAACTAAGTAACATTGAATAGTTCTTCTAAGAGACATTAATTTGTGCAAAACTACTCCTAGAAATTTGGGCATAGTGCCCTGTCTATCTCAAATCGCTTTTTCCACAAGACAAACTTTAACCATCAGCATCATATGCTAATATTCAGTGATTTTCACTGTGAGAGATCCCAATGCATGTAACAAATATAAAACAAAAAAAACCCCACCTTACAATCAAATTATGAACTAGGATCATTCTCTGCTCATAGAAGTGTGCTGGTATGCCCAGTTGAAAAGACGATTTATCGAATTAACAACAGCACAAATTTTACATGATGCAACCTCAAAAGAAGGGAAATCTCTGCATTTTTTTAAGAATGCTGCCAGATTAAGTTTCCCATTATTCAGCCTGTAATTGTGCTGGAAAACTATTTATAAGGTGTTGATCTGTGACAAAAAGAAAAATTGCACTTTCTCCATCTCACTGACATTGAAAGCTGTTGGTTTTTTATTTCCTTTATGACTAAGAATTGTCAAGGAAAAAAAGGAAAAGGAGATATTTTTTATTTAGTCTGAAAGTGCAACAATATTTTTAACCCTTTTAACCTAACTGTAAGCTAAAACATCTCGGCCAGAAAGCTATCACAGTATCAACTGTTTCAACAGAGAGAGACCTGATGACAAGGATGCCAAACCTCTTCTCTTACCCAGACAGGGAAGGCTGTAATTGGACTTTAATTACTTATCTAAGCTATATTTCTACATGTTCCTGTATATTGAGCATCCTACTTCTAGCAGCAACCAAAATTTAATGTCTAAAACAGGGTATAAAATCAGGGCAAGTATATAGGGCAAGCATATAGACAAGTATATATATACACTACCCAGTCTCCATCAATCTTGTCTCAGGTGATGAAGTAAAACACTTCAGTCACCACTCTGCTTTGTCATCTATTATACAAGTGTTCACTAATTTCAGCTCCCCCTGAACAATCATCAATAAAAAGAAAGGGCAGAAGATTCTACTTTTCTGTTGCCTTTGAAGAACCAGTGTCTAGAAACAGTTATTTTTCAGCAACAGTCAAAGCTGATATCTGAAATCCCTACCCTTAAGCAAAGCAGCATACTCCCTTAAGATCACAGATTGGTCCTACTGCCTAAAATATTATCAGAAAACACATAAGCATGTTTGCTATCATTGTGTTGCTTCACACAGGTACCTGGGCCATTAACAAGCTAGTGCAAGCAGCATATCCTATTGAGCTACCTTTAACACTCATATATTCCCAGAAGAGATCTCATCCAAATCTTAGCTTGTGAAATGTGACAGAATCAGAGTGCACAGAATTGCAGGTCTCTAGGGTCACATTCCACATGCTGCAAATGTAATAGTGCTCAAATGCCAATGTGTCTACTACAACCTATTTCACACTTACTTCTGCCCTATCTCCCATCAACTGAACACTCTGCTGTGGTTGATAAATAAAACCAGATTGCACCTCATACTCAAAACTCCTAAGATATCATTTCTAAAACAGACATTGAAAATACAACATTCAACTAATGTTCACAAGAGCAATGAAGGAACATATACTTAAAGAAATAAAACCTATCACATAATACCATCATCTTCTTAGCACAGTCTATTAGGTGCCTTGTCACTATTAAGTAATTTTTTTCCTATCTTGTCTTCCTGCCCATAGAGAAAACAACTAACAGATTTCAGCACTAATGGTATGTAGACAACCCTCAAAACACCTAGAGAAACAAATCATAAACTGTGCTTTTTCATTACAAAGAGCTCTCAAATTCCTCTTGTATGCCTCTTGTAAGGAACACCCTAGCAGCACATGAGGGAAATCACAGGACTCCTGTTACCTTGGCGGCCTTCATCATTGGTAAACAGGCCAGTATCACTGCTGCTGCAAACACTGCTGGTTTCACTGGAATAAAATCAGAGAAAAAAAACATAGTTACAGTTGCAACAGGCACAATACAAAAACCACTCTACTACATCTTACTAGCTTCTCCAAGACCAAAATGCTTTACATGTCTCACAAAAATTGAATTTCAGATACCTGACTGGCTCTAGAACAGAACATAACTGCTTTCTGTTAAAACTTATCAATGCTGCATGACTTGAAAAAGAGTAGAATCCTGTATCTAGTTTAGTTCTAAGTCATCAGGAAGTAATTAATAAAATGGCATTTGCCTCAGGTACCAGAATTAATAACCTAACTACGGCATCATCTGGAATACCCACCAGGAAATTAAGCACAGTTAAAAACGCTGTCCTTGGGTCACTTAACTGAAAACCCTGGTAAGTTTTAAGTTTCCTATTTCACATTCCTTTTCCTCAAAAATGTTACATTGTCACACAAACAGCTTCCCCCCCTCCCCCTTTATTTTATGTGGAGTAAGGAGCAGCTGCGACATTTACAAGTCTCCAGCTAAATACCTTAGCACAGCATGACTTGCTACTGCTGAATACAACCTTGTCACAGCATGTTTCGCACTTGCTGAAGCGTTTAGAGAAGATTTAATTCTTGAACAAAAGAATAGAGCTAGAAATTAATGTGTAGAAAGCCATTAATCGACTTGCAAAGCTAGACAAATATTTGTAGCAGAAGTACCTGCTCATGTCAGTCCCAAGGATCTGAAGGCTTTAATGCTGACTTGAACTCATTCCTTGGACACTTCAGGCAGTACTTCCTACGATTCAGCTGAGAGATACTAGGACAAGCAGAAACTACTTATTGCCTACTCCCTGAGGACTAAAACCTTAGATGTGAACACCAGGTGTAAGTCAGCACTAGAATCAGTCTCCAATCAGGGAATAATGTTTGAAAGTATCTCTGGATGCTTCTCTTCCAGGGAAACTGGATCATACTAGAGATCATACTGGAAACCTCTGATTTACAAGGATGAATAATGAAGGACCACAAAATATGTCACTCCAAAGAACTGCAGACACAGAATAAAACTCTGTTTTGTGAGCATATTGTTGTTCTTAGAAAATGCACTCTAAAGTACAGCCAAGCCACCATGCTGGATATCTAAAATTCTGCATCTTCATCATTGTATAAAGGCCATTTATACCTAAAAGATGAACAATCTATACAGCATCCTCACCTTACAGCAAGCAAGTTAATATCAAATTCCAAATTAATCCATTAGAAAGCCAGGCCATGCATTCATCCTCCCACATATATACCACAGCAATTAAGGCCAAGGACTGAGAACCATGAATTAATTGTTTCATCCCAAGCTCTCCTACCAACTGACTGTATGACCCTGGGCCAATCTCTTAGCATGCCTGCTTTCCCTTTTGATAGCTTGGATAAACAATCTTCACAAGCTACAGATGTGAGGGCCAAGTGACTGCTTCATAAGGTTTTTAGCATCCTCAGAGGAAAGGTGCCTGAGAAAGGACAAAGCACTGACAAGCATCCAGGTCATATTAACAGTACTTTAAAAGCATCCTATTGCACTGAGAGCTCTTTAGTTCCTTACAGATAAGCATCATTGCCAGTGCTTCACAGGAACAAACTTTATAGGATTTCACCCTCTTCACTACCCCTTTTACACTGCAGGGCTGAACACAAACTAGACTCCTCTGTAGGCCTTTCTGTAGGTCCAGTAAGCACTGATTAATGACCTCCACTTGCAAAGGAGGCTACTTACCTTAACCATGAAATAATGAATGCTATTGATCCGACAAGCTACTGCTATAGAGTGTTATTGATCACCCAATCTTTGGTTAAAATGGTCCTCATTTAGCAATTTCACTGTCGCAAACACCTGAAGCAAAGCATGCTTATAATTAAATAGTTTGGGGGAGTTAAACTGAGAGGTGATGGACAGAGATCTCAGGTTTCCCCCATTTATTCTTTTGCCTGAGCTATTGTTTGTGTCAGGAGGGATATTGATTTTCTATAAAAATAAGAAAACAAGAGGCACCGAGGGGCTGCAGAAGGTCAGGCTGGGCTGGAAAAGGAGGGGAAGTGGAACACTCTGTCTTTGTCACTTGCCTTCCAAGAGAGGAATTTTTTTTTCTTTTTTAATGGAGAGACTGGCCTCCAATTCATCAGCTTAGCCAGACTCATGAATGCAACTGCAGACTGTCATCAAAGCAGCTTCCTTCCAAAGGGTAAAGCAACTTAACTGCACATTCAGGATGAGCGATGGTCACATTCTCAGACCAGAACATTGTACTAGTTTTGGCTGGCACAGAGTGAAATTTTTCTCATAGTAGCACTCTGGTTCTATGTTTTGGATTTGTGATCAGTGTTCATAACACAGGGATGTTTTAGTTATTGCAGAGCACTGCTTACACAGGGCCAAGGCTTTCTCACACTGCCCTGCCAGTGAGCAGGCTGTAGTTGCACAAGAAGATGGGAGGGTACACAAGCTGGACAAAAGACCCTGGCTGACCACAGTGATATCCTACATCATATAATGTCATTCTTAGCAATAAAAGCTGGGAAAAAAAAGAATGAAGCAAGAGACATTTGGATTTGTCGTGTTTGTCTTCCCAAATAATATACAAATGATGGAGTTCTGCCTTCCTGGAGATGGCTGAACACCTGCCTGCTGATAGGAAGTAGTGAATTCCTTATTTTGCTTTGCTTGCGCACTATAGCTTTTGCGTTACCTACTAAATCAACTTTACCTAAAGCTGAAAGTTTTTTCACTTTTAGTCTTCCATTTTTCTCCCTCATCCCTGCAGGAGAGTGAGCAGGTGGCTTTATGGAGCTGAGCTGCCTATCCAGGTTAAGCTACAACAGCATTAAACCAGTGAAATCTCACAGCATTGGTGGGCCAGTAGAAACCCAGGTCTGGAAAAGTCACAAGTAAGAATTTTGGTACTTGAAAACAGATGAAACCTACTGCTATTTTACACAAGTAAACACACTACTCAAAGTGATTTTTAGACAGCTCTTGTACTATGGTTTGTTCTGCCCTCAAACAAAAACCAGACCATTCTGGAAGTACTCCGTTTAGATCACCAAGAGAAAAAACTTCAGCGCTCAATATATAATTTGCCTTTGTTTTATTACGGCTGCAGGGAATGTCAAAATATTTAGGGACAGAAAGGCATATTACTTCTAACTGTCTTAGCAGCTAATTGTCACCTTTGCACAAATATACAAATGACTGCTTAAACTAAAACATGTTTCCTTTGCTGTTTCCACAGTTATTTATAGATTAGGCATTGGGTCATGTCATTACCCAATTCAGAGCCATCATCATTTCCTCACTGTGTTCCTGTACATCCACCCTACTCTCAATTTATGTCCATCTTTTGCCATGCTTGGCAAACAATTTCAAAGATTTCATTATATGCACACTTGAATCACAAAACTGCAGCTCATCTTCCTCCAGGAAAGAATTGGGCATAGTCCCACAAGCAAACTAGAAAAAAACCCATTTCCTCGTTAAGAACCCATATCCAAGACTTTCTCAGTGAATGGGAGTTTATCAACTGAATAAATAGGTCTTTGACCTGACTTAGGATAAGAAGCCTTCTAGAAAGCAGAGAAAATAAAGGATATTTAGATTACAGATTCATTCCTACATAACAAACCAAAGAAATTGTCAGTGTGGGGGAGGAAAAAGAAGGTTACAAAAAATCCATTCTGAATACAGAACTTAGTTTGCCTGAAAACCCATTTCGCTTTGTCATGTTCCATATTGTTAGAGGACTGAACAGTAGTGGAACCAGTTCACTATGAAAGTTTTGTAAATTACCAGATCACCACAGACTGCTTACAAGTCCCACAAGCAGCATCAGTCACCTTTCATCCCATCAGTTTGTGATGATAACCACACCATTTGTTCTCCCAGGCATCCAATTTTCTTCTCCCTTCCTCAGAATATGCCCTTGTCATACATCTGTGAAAAGCACTTCTCTTACTGTACCAGAAAAAACAGCTAGAGCACAGTGGGACTGAGGCAAACACAGCCAGTTTCACTGCGCTGCTAGCAGCAAAAGGCTATATTTAGAGCAGCAGAGACCAAAGCATGATCCTTCACTGCTGTGAGGGATACTCTGCAGTGAAGAGGGCTGTATGTATTACTCCCTCCAACTGTGGCCCTCCCTAGTGAGTCACAGCACAGATCACGCATGTGGTGTTGGAGAGGTCAAATATTCCAAGCACCAGCTTTCCAGAGAGAATCCCAAGGATTTGGCAGCAGATGGTAAGTGTCATTTGATGCATACACTTGCACAATAATTAGTCTGAGAGCAAGGGACAACTGAGACAGAACAAAGCCATCTCCCAGCATGGTCCTCAAGTAACAGTCTGGACATAGCTCTTTATTTACTCTTTCCAAGCTGGCACAAATAAAGGCTGGATGAAAGCCTGCTGGTTTAAGTTCAAGTCTGACATGATGGAACAGACTCTGACTGGTGTTAAAAAAACCAACTCAAGGAACTCTGTCCATCACTGCCACATCTAGTAAGGGTATCTCTCAGTCCATCACCATTGACATGCACTGTTCAGGAGCTACTTAGCACACTTCTTTTCCTGGACTACTAGTGAACAGCTCTAAGAAGATAAAACTCCTTTAACTACTAGCAACAAAAGGTCTTCATCCACAAGTTTCTTGTAAAGCCCCACTTCACACCCACTTTTTAGCAACAACAGCCACTCTAAAAAGAAAAAAGTGACCACACTGTAAGAGTTACATGCTATCACAACTGACCCAGTAAAAATGCAACAGTGTGCCCTGGACCACAGTGAGGACTTACTATAACCTAAGCTTTTCACAGGGCCCCAGAAAACAGCACTGAGAAGTTTGTAATTCCAGCTATTATCCACAAAGCTGCAATAATGAAGTGCCACCTGTCCACTCTGACAAACTGCAGGAGCTAGACTGTGACAACACTTAATTGAACCTCAACATATGAGCAATCATACTGTATCAAAGAGTTAGACTTTCCAAATCCACTCTCCTCTGATGGTGACTACTACAGTGCTTGAGAAAAGAACATGAGAACGTGACAAACACAGACTTCTCTGTATGTTCCTCTAACTTTTAGAAGTCAGAAGTTTAAGGACTGAGCAAGATCTTTCATCTGGGGTATAATGTTTAACAGCCCCTGATACGCCTATGCTCCACATCTCCCTTTTGAATGTATTTAAATTTTGACTTCTAAAATGTCCTGCAGTAGAGAGTTCCAGACCTTATGTTTCATGAAAAAGAATACTTTTTGTTTGTTTTAAATGTCTCCTCAATGTCTGCTGTTATTACACAATGATAATTAGAAAATCAGCGATCACATTTGCTTTCTGTATGCCATGCATTAAGAAATTTCCTCCATTTAATTCTCAGCAGCTGCCTCTTTTCTAACCTGAAAAATCTCTTCTGACAGAAGCAGTTTTATGATCCCAAACCTTAGACAGAGAGAATAAAAGTCACAGCTGGGGAAAAAAGATTCCTATTAATCTTTTCATGGGAAAAGATTCATGGGAATCTGACATGAATGACATTTACATGTCTCATTTTAATCCCTTGTATATGATTCTGCCACAAATTCATCAAAGTTCTCCAAAACTGGACACCAAGACATCAGACTCCACTGTTTGCACAGGCTTATCCTGTAAGTAACATAAGTTCCCCTCAACTTCTTCATCATCTCACCACATTCTCCCCATAGCTAGGCTTTGACAATCAGATCAAAAGCAGAAATGTAGAACTGCAAGCAAGGTTAGACTGAGGTTCATATAGCACCTGCACAGAGGGCCAGCAGTAATGATGGGAGATCTGATCTGTTATCTACTACTACTTACAGTAAATGCTGAAAATAAGAAACTGAGATCAGCTGGTATCAATCACGCAACACAAGTGCCAGCTGGGGGTTTACTCCCTGAACCACAGGCCACAGTCATGCCATGTTGTAGCTGCAAGGCCACTGACATCTCAGAGGACTCTTTGTGTAACAGGAGCCAGAAACCTACCAGCCTGCCAACTTTTCAAGGAAGCATTCTGGGTCATCATACAATACTGACAGGAAAGACTTTGAAAAAAATCTACATTTTAGAAGCAGCTGAGATATTTCTCATCTTCACAAAAAGAGCAGCACTGAATAATTTTAAGAACTTCAAAAAGCAAGGCACAGCATTTACAAGCAGCTGCAAGCAAGGCAGCCATCTGACTAGCACAGGGAAGAAACTGAGATCTCACCATTCCGACATGTTTTCATCTGAACCCTGTTTCTGATCATCGGCTTCACACTCCATCCGCTCCTTCCTTCCCCCGGTGCTGAGGAAGGGCCTGTTCTCTCCTGACTCACAAAGGCCATGACTGGATGATGTCCATGGGGCATTCTCTTTCCAGCGTGAAAGACGCTGTTTCTTGGCTGACTTGAACCTGCATCCCCTCTCATAGTTCCACTCTGACACCCTGAGTTTTTGCTGGAGACTGGCAGCCACCTCTGATGTCACACGTTTGACTTTCCGTCGGCGCCTGAGAGGTCGGCAGGGTGCATTCTCTGTAAAGGAGTCTGACTCATGCCACAAGTGTTGCTTGCTCCTCAGGGTGGCACTAAGAGCTGGGTGCCGTTTGACCACTGCCATGTCATCAGAGTCACTGAAATTAGTTGTCAGCACCTCACGGCAATCCTTGACAGCTTCGTCCAAGCTCGACTCGGAAGCCTCGCTGTAGCAGCAGGCATGTTCTGCCTGATGCGTGAAGTCTGAGCGTCGTTTACGACCCCGTCTCTTGCGAAGCTGACGCCGTTGCTGCCTTGGACTTAGAGCCATCTCTTCCCATAGCTCATCCAGTTTGTTTTGCTCTGAAGTCTGCTCTAAGGCTGAGGCCAAGTCATGCACCAGTTCATCCATTGGCAATGCCTACTAAAAATGACAATAATTAGCACCAGACACAAATACTGCTACCAACACATCTCTGGACTGTAGTATGCTATATACCCTTTGTAACATTAAAGGAGTTAGACACTTACTTTGAAGTTACCTGGCAGGACCCAATACAGGACAACTGCCACTTCCTGGCAGGGTTAAATCTTTTCTGCAAGGGTTAAATCCCTCTTCTAGCCATGGTGGCACAGATCTCCCTCTATTGTAGCAGTTGGGTTGAGTGCTCTGTGTCTGAAAAGGCCTTAAGGTTCATCTTTTGTGTTGAAGCAGCATGCTTAGTTACACATCCCAAAGGGTATGGAAGCCGGCAACTAGTTTTTGCTACCAGGCAGCAGTAAAGCAACAGAGAAGGATCAGCCTGCTTGACAAACAGATTGAGTCTTCCAAAAAGTAGACATGCAGCAAAGCTGGGAGTAAAGCAGATGGTAAAACAGGTAGTTTGCAAGCCAGCATCACTTCAGCTGTAAAGCAAGGCGCGCGGGACCCTGGCCTCCTTGGTCTCCTACAGGGTGTAGGAGACCAAGCCCCAACTCCTCCTGCCGAAAAATACCACCCCTACACCTGGGGGCTGTCAGTGTGCCAATCCTAAAGTCCTGGCCAAATCCCTCATCTCACAACACCCCTCTCCCTACCCGTGCATCGTAGGCGTGGGCTTTCTCTCCCCACCGAGCTCAGAAACACCCGCACCTCCAGCCCGGTGAACTACCCACTGCCGCAGGCCGCCTCCCTTATTCCTCAGCGACCCGGCCGCACTGACTCCCTCCTCTAGGGAGACGCCGCTGCTTCTGCCCGACACCCCCCAACTTCACCGGGAAAAGCCGGGAAATATGCCCTCACCGCCCCGGACGCGCAGCCTCCTGCCGGACCTCCCCGCGACCCCGCTCACCGGCCAGCGCCCCGCTCCGCCAACCCCGCGTCAGCGCCGCTTCCGGCCTCCCCGGGCCACTTCCTCCGCCCGCCCCGCCTGCGGGCGGGGCCGCCGCGCCGCCGCCGAGCCCTGGCGGCCCGGCCGGGCCAGCCCCCGCCCGCCCCCGAGCGCCGGCCGCCGCCGTGCTCCCTTCTACTCTGTGTGTTTACGCCGTGTCTGGTGCCGCCAGTGGAGTCTTTGCAGAGCCTTCACCTGCCAGCGGGGCAGCCCTTGCCTATACGTAACCTTTAGCTGCTTGGTTATCGTATTTTATTTTTAATGGACAATAAATAAACTTGGTACTCAAAGTCCTCCGTTTCGTTGCTGCCACGCTAGTTGTGTGCATCCTAAATTAAACTTAGTACTGCTGCTCCCGTCTCCTTAAGGTTGGATCTCTTTTCCCATCGTGCCAGCTTACACATCACCAGCAGCCATCAGAATAAAGCTAGGCGTCAATCTGCCACAATCCAGTTTTACATAACATTCCGTTTATTTCTCAGCTTTCATGATGCTTCTTCAGCGGGTTTTCATGGTCGTTTTGTTTTGGTTTGTTTTAGGGGATTTTTTTTCTGGATTTTTTCGCTTGGGTGGTTTTTTTGGGGTTTGTTGTTATTTTTAGTTCGTTTGGGGGGTTTGTTCGTTTATTTTTGGTTGGTTTTGGGTGGGGGTTGAGAGTGGGTTTTTTGTTTGGGCTTGTATTGGTTTTCTGTATGGTTTGGGGTTTTTTTTCAGAAGGGTGTTTGGGGTTTTCCTAACCATCATAGCTGCACTCACATTCAAGCCAATAACGGTTCATTTTTCATGTAATGTTTTACAGAGCAGCATATTGAAAGTTTTGCCAGAGTCCATATTAATATTATGTTTGAGTTATTCTCTTCACTAATTTTGTAAATGAAACCAAATTAATGTAGTCAGATTTATTTTGATGTGATTTATAATCTGGAAATATATACTACAGCCTGTTGCTCACAGATCTCGTATCCTTTGTATTCTTACTTTCTTCCCCCATTTCTGTTTATTCCATCCCGTCGCCAGGAACAGAAGTTACTCTGAAAGGGTGATATTTGCCAAGACCACTGCCTCCCTGCTCCCATCACAAAAGACTGGCGCTGTGTTTGCTCTTCCTCAGTCCTCTGGCACCCTCCCTAGCTTGTCAAGATACTTCAAAAATAACTGAATCCTTGAGTTTGCCATTGATTCCTACAACCCAGTAGGACAAGCTTCATTTAGCTTTGCTAAACTTTCTTCATGCTGTTTTTCTAACCAGTCCTTTGTGCCAGTCTGAGCTCTCATGTTAACATTTTCATTTCCTTGTAGTTCTCTATTATTTCCTTGGAAAAGAAATATTAAAAGAAGAAAAGGAGCCATTAGGTAGATTTTTGTTTTATCCCATTTCCAATAGCTGACTTGATTGAAGTTACTTTATGTGAAGCAATTTGCCTGTTAAATTCTGTCCTTTTGGTTTTTTAACCCTTTCTGGGGCAGTAACTCACCTTACTTGTTAGCAGCATTTTGTTTTCCCAGCCAGTTTCCTATTTCCAAGACAGGGGTTTTCTTTTTACTCTCAGATCTGAGAGAAAATCCCTCCTAAAATCTAATCCTGTTTCACCGCTGCAATCCTTTTTCATGCTTCAGGATATAAAACAGCTACAAAATGTCTGGGTTAGAGAGAAACTCCCCTGATGGGAAGGTTATTCTGTAAACATCACTTCAGAGCTTCTTACCCCTTCATTTCAAGCACTCAATACTGGCTGCTGTTCCAGGCAGGATAACAAACCAGACAAACAATTGTGTAAAAGAAATCCTGTATTCAGATGTCCTGGGGAGATGACAGCAGATGCCCACTCTAATTTCTCTTTTTTTCCCCTTATTTCCCAACTAGTTCTCTGTTCTCTGTAGGTCAACAACATGTTTTGCAATTGGTATAAATTTTACTTTACCTGTCCATTATTTTTTTCCACATTCAACACTCAAACCCAAATTTCTGCAGATGTTGCCAGCATTTGGCCTAAGTAGAGATAACATACTGGCACACAGAGTCAGTTTTATGTGAGAGAGACAGGGCAAAAGCAAGATACAGGATGAAAGTGCTCTTGTAATCGCGAGGGTCCCAAGAACTAAAAGGGTACCACACAGGAGCACTGATGTGTCTGGCAAAAAATTAGAACATTTGGAATAGGGGTTCAAGAAATATAATGAGGCAGTTGGGATAATCTGGTTTTAAACAGTTTATGGTATTTCTATCCAATCTTACAAGGTTCACCCTGACACGGGTCAGCAAAAGTTAATTTTGAATCCTTGTCTGTATTCAACTTCATCCCACATCCCTGGCAAATTGTTTACTCTCGGTACATTTTGTAGGCTGCCTGAACGGGAACTGTCCCAACTTCTCAGCCCTAGTTTGGCTCATTAAATGCTCCAGGGATACAAAATTTCAGCACTCTTACCCCACATGGATTCTTATCCATCGCTGGGCTTTGTAAGGATGGGTTTTTTTCCTGCCCAGAGGCTGTGGTCACCTGTGCTGAACTGCTACTGGACCTGGAGGCAGGAGAGGGTGTGGTGGTGATGAGGGACATTTCTGAGGCAAGCAGGAGAGGAAGCTTGGCTGGATGCTCTCTGCTTGTCGTGGCAGTGCCTTGGCCCAGCTCCCTCCTCGGTGGGCAGCAGGAGCCATACAGCCCAGTAGGATGGGGAGAACAGCAGGGTCATTGCTCTACCCCAGCAAATGCTCTGGCTAGTCCCATGACATTTCACAGCAAAACCTTCCAGGGGTTAAAAGGAAAAAGAGAGACAGAAAGGGGACAAGAGACAAAGGGAGGAATAAAGTCAAAAAATGTGCCGTGAAGCTTCTTGCAGCAAAATGCGGAGAAAGTCATTTCCAACTTCTTTCATCTCAGAGATGAAGCCACTAAATAAAAGGGCAGCGCAGAACACAAGGGCTTTTAATCTGTCTCATCTCCTTCATAATAACTGCAAATTTTCCCTGGGCTCCTGGGAGTGAGCCTCTTTCCTCTGTCTTTGCCTTATCTCCCCCCTCCATATTTCACAGCCGGCTCGGCTCCCCTCACTCGGCTGCCCCCGGCCTAGTCTCCGAGAGGCCTGTGGGAGCCGCCAGCTCCCAGGGCCTCATTGTTCCCGGCTTGGGAGGAAGCTCAGGGAGGGAATTGAAGGCAAGTCAAAGGGAAACGGCATCATCGCTGCTTCATTAATGGGAACCTTTCAGCAGACAACATATCAGAGCGAGGTCTTTTCAGAGGCAGTAATTAGCAATTTGGAGCCTTCCCCCCTCAGGAGATGCAGCTGCGATCTAACAAGTGGGAGCAGTGCTCGCCTCCTTTTACGCTTCATATTTATTGTTTTTAATTTTCTCCATCTTCCTTCCATTGTCCAGCCTCCTCCTCATGGCCAGATAAGGGCCCTTTATTAATCACTCTCTTTTAATTCTTCATTAATGATAATAACTTTCTCTGGTGTGCGAAGAGGAGTTAATCTTTCCTGGGTATTGAGAAAGGACAGGGCTGAAAGGGAGGGAGGGAGGGAGCGAGGGAGGGAGAAGTGCACGGTGGACAAGGCTGTACTGCCACACTTCCTTCCTGCTCCACCACCTGGAAGGAGTTTCTGAAGACTTTGGCTGTCAAGTTGCAAGTTGCCCTCTTGAAAATCTTGGGCTGTCAGTTTGGTCCAGCTGTGTGGGTGTGGTAGGATGTATCCACTCTCAGAGATCCAGTCCTTACCAGAAATAGGTGTACATTGGCCAGAGGGAGAGACCTTCTCTGTGCATCAAACACTCACCAGCATCTTGGTGTGACTAACCAGCTGTGTCTACTTGTCTTGGAAGAACACTCCCTCAGATGCCTTTAAAGGCCATTTTCCCAAGTTCAAGTTGAAACAGCACCTGAAAGTGACAGAAATAGCATCTGGGAGGCTCTGCACATGTCAAGACCCTTCTAGGAACTTCTCCCTAGAGCTGGTACAGTCTGCTTTGGATTGCTCCCATCTGGACGTGCCAGTCCACCAACGCTGACGTTTGTGTGAGGTGATGCCAGGCAGGCTCAGCATGGACAGCCCAGAGACAAAGGCTGGGTGAAAATGGCAAGGAGGGGGAGGAGGCTGTCATGGAGGCTCTGGCTATGTGTGTAAGGCAACAATCACTGAATACCAGCCCCAAGAACATAGCTAGGGAGGACAATCCAAACACACTTACAGAGCTCAGCTTCTTTTCCTGCTGTTTCGTACACTGGGTTCATGCAAACTCCTGCTAGTAAAGGCCATGCAAACTGATCTAGCAATATCTTTAATGGTGGACCTCATGGTAGCTCTTTCTGAGTAACTGGGCAACCCACTATCAATTAAGAATATTTTAGTACTACCAAATACGATGAAAAAGTGGAAGAAGTCCACTGTCCCCAGGATAGGCAGCTCTACCACATCACTGAAGATTATCAATTTGGCAACAGTGAGAAACACTGAGGGAAGGGAACGAATGACGTGCAGAGAACCAAGGAACTTCAATGCAGAAGCTCAATCAAATCAGTCAATTGCAGAGATAGCTCTGTGTCCTTCCCTTACAGAGTGGGTCATGTCCTAGCTTCACATTCCCATATCATTCCATGGGAGTTGCCAAAGAAGCCAGTAACAGTTCAAATTATTGACTTCTATGGGCCTGGAAAACTGAATCACCACATTCTCCTGGGACACAGGTTACCCCAACACCACCAATATCACTGTGTTGCTGATCTGAGGAAGTTGTTTGGCAGCACTGGAAATGGGTGGAGAAGCCAAGCTGCTGAGGGAGACAGGGCAAAAGTGGAGAGAGACAGTTAGGGGAAAAAAAAAAGGTGTTTTCTCTTCTTTGGTGTCATTTGCAGGGCAAATATCCAGTCTGCATTCTTTTACAGACCACAGCAGTAAATATTTTTTTCTCAGCAGTCAAAGCTCTTGCTTTTGGACCAACATCAGGACTCTTGCCTGATGTTGGGCCAAAAGCCCAACAGAAGTTGTGGAACAGATAGGGTCAGTGTATTTCTGGTTACTGTTCTACAAGCATCAGGTGGTGTTTCCCTAATATGCTCTGGTTCCTAAGTGTCTTTGAGGGTGCAGTGAAACTCAGGCCTACATTTAGGCTGCCAGCATCTTTGGTATCCACTTAATGTGGACTTTAAGGGTTCCTGATAGTCCCGAAGATTAGGGATGACCTGTATTTCAACATCCTTTGACAGTCCTGTGTTTAATTTCCAGGGTCCCTAACACACTCCACAAAAACATCTGAAAGAACTTTCTAGCTATGAACATGAAGTAATACAGAAAGTGGGGCTGTCTTGTCTGCAAAAGTTGTATTTTAATCTTGCAGTGAGTCAGTCTACTTCCATTAAATGAGGTCTGGATTTTAGGTTTTATTGTTTTCCCACAGCACCTCTACATGAGACCAAAAGACTTCACTTGTGCCTAGTAAAAGAAAGAGATTTTCACACTGTATAACAACAAATTGATTTTGTGTTTTAAAACATGTATCTTTTCTTCAGACTCACTGAATCAGATCTTCTCTGGTCTAACACTGCTCCCCTGCACTGGAAGGCCAGTAGGGTCTACCAAATCCTCCTCCACCCTTTCTGCTCCAGTAGGTGCTCTGGACCTTCTGGGACTGGTGCCTGCCTTCACACATGTGGCAGTGGATTGACAAAGTCTGCCTGGTGGAGACAGAGTGAGCTGAAGTGAGGGGAGCCAGAGGGTTTGTGGGACCTGTTGTGTACGACCCTCCTTCCAGTATTGCGTGCTGTGCATTGAATAGCAATGCAGATCCTACCTCAGTGAGGACTCATGAGGACTCCATCACTGCTAGCGGTTGGCTGAGCAATTACCACGTGCAGGATACAGTGTTGGGACTTTTGACAAGGTGCCACACCTGCTGATATGGCCAAATCAAACTCCTGATTGCTGTGAAGGGTATACTAAATATAGGTGTGAGGCAACATAAAACAAACATGATTGTTACTGTGACAAGTGAGAGACAAAGTGTCACAGATGCAGAGTTCCTTCAGAAAGAAATTAATAAAATGAAATCAGCTCTACTTGGATTCTTCCATGGAAAGGACAGAAAGAAGGACGTCAATGCTGTAATTTGAAAGCAAGAACTAAACGAAAAGAGAAACAGAGGGCAAGCAAGGCAGGAACTAAAGAACCACTAAATAAATTGCGGGATTCCCCTCAATCTTGCAACACAAAGTCTGGTCATGAAGCTACTCATCTCTTATCTAGCATGTTTTATTTTATAATTTTGATTTATTTGGCAGTTGATCAAGGACTTCTGTAGGACTGGAATGATCTGAGCTCTTACTGGAGTGCCTGTCTACCTGTCATTGCTGGTGTAAGAACAGCAGCCTCAGAGACACCCGGAGGGGCACTTAGCAGTCTTCCAGCCAGCCACAGGGACCTGACTAAATCCCCTGAGGATGCTTCAATGTTCAGAAAAGATGTACATTTGCCATGGCAGCAGAGAGCAGGCAGTGGTACCAGTGATGCTGGTAAGGGCTGGGGCATTGTGGATATTAATGTGGTTGGGCAGGAACTGAGTGCTAGCTTGCCCTCAGCAAGAACAAGTGGTGTTTCAAAATCTATAGGCCTCAAAGCAAACCAGCACAGCCAAGTGTGGGCATCACCCACAAGGACAGGTAAAGCCTCGAGGAGGCTGGAATTATGTCTTTTGCAGTCATAATGATTGCAGGTTTTGCTTCCTGAAAGTCCTCTACGGCCTCTCTTGTTTGTTCCTCTCCTGTTGTCCTTGTGTCTTGTGATTATCTGCCTGTTTGTTTCACTGAGATTAACTGGTACAAAGAAGAACAGCAGGTCTTATATAGAGCTGTGGGGATGTCACAAGTCTGGAGGAGTGGGCAGGCAGGGGTTGGCCAAAGGCCTTATTGAGTGCATTGTCATTCCTTATTTGAGGGGAAGGTGAAGGTGCCCTGTTCCGTGGGTGCGTGAACTGGGCTGGGTGTTTCAACCAGGGGCACACTTGTTGGCTGGCATTTGTAGGTTGGGCTGGGCCAGATAGCTTTTTTGAAACATGGAGCTATTTTACATATGGGATCTATCAATCTGTAGTTTTAGAACGGCAACCAAGAGGACAGCATTTTCTGAGTCACATGCAACAGCAGCTACATCCCTGCCCTCCAGACCAGCCTGCAGCTAGGGCTGCCTCCCTTATCTCCATGTACTTGTTCATTCTTCTACCACTGCTTTCTTTCAGCACAGTGTATTTGTCACTCCTCGCCTCTTGTTGCTCAAAATCCAAGTAGAACTGCTGCAAGTCCTTGCCTCTGGAGAAGATCCTGCTCGCTGTCTTTCCTGGCTTTTGCCTGCTGGGTGCTGTGGCCTTCCACAGCCATTCCCAGCACTGCACCCAGGCACCCCCTTCTCCTACCTCATATTGTGGCTGAGGGAGCCTGGGGTGCTGACATTGCCAAGCCTTTCAGAGGGTTGAGAGCAGTTCATGGTAAGGAGGAACGCAGCAGCATGGATCTGTGGGGAGGGGGAGGGGAGCAGTCCTGACAATCCCCTTCGAATTATAAACATATCCTCTTTAAATACATTTCTAAGGATAACATTTGTATTACTGCGTCCTGTGGCTGCTGATAGGGCCCTGCTTATCGCCTTGGTCTCTCCTCCTTTCTCTGGGCTCTGCTGGGAAAGGTCCCTATCTGGAACCGAGCTGGCAATCCTCCGCCAAGCAATTGTTTCAGTCCAGGGGAAAAATTAATTTCTGCCTATCATTAATTGAGAGAATTGTGTGGAGAACTGGAAGGGGGGTCGATGGGGGAGTGGGGGATGGAGTGGAGAAGAGACAGATCGTGTTATTAACAGTGTCCCTTTCATAACCAAATACCCTGATTTCCATCAGTGAGATGAGAGGCTCATTACAGCAAGAAGGTGATTAGAGAACTTGGAGGAGCTATCAGGCTAAGCAGGAGAGTGGCAGGGAATTCGGGAGGGACTCCCAGCAGAAGGGCAACTACACCAACCAACCATCCCCTCTCACCCTCACTGCCATCTCCTCCACCTCTCTTCTCCATGTCAGCACCAGTGACCCCTTACTCACATTAAGGAAAAAGCAATGAAGAAGTTCCACAGATCAGCAGTTTTAGTGGCTGAAGAGATGCTTTATGTGGTGGCAGAGACTGCAGACTCTAAACAAAAGCCCACTGGAGCTGTTCAGCTCCTAAAGGGCCACCTCACAGCTCATCTTAAATGCCTTTCCCTGATGGCCAAAGAAGATGCAAAAGTCTTGGCCTGCCTCCCAGCTACATGAGGAGGTTATGCATGGCTTTTCAGAGTGTCCTGCATTAGCTGATCCCTCAACAGGTGGCTAAAAAGGAGGACCTCTGACTGAATCGCTCACAGAAAGGGGAGGAAAACTACCCCATATTGTACTGTGATCCAGCTTTTGCACCAGTATTTCTGTGTGAGCCTCCTGACATATTTCCTCTATTCTAGAGGCATCACTGCTGTGATACAACCCACCAGCCCCCAAGCCATCTCATGTACCATGTTTATGTCTTCATGAATTTCCTGTCCTTCAGCTCACAATCACTCCCCTGACAAATAGCTACAGAATCCCCTTGATTCCTGACATTGCTAGAAATAACTTTCTCCCTCTTTGTGAAGGTAAGCAGCCTTGAAAATTTATCCAGCCCAAATAAGCACTAGGGGATGAGATTAGGATAAAAAGTTGAACTCCCACCTTGAATGTGAACGATTCTATGAAGAAAACCCCATCACTTTAATTTTCATTCCTTTTTCAATATAAAACTTTGGTATCCCAGACAAATTTTTAGTGGACGAAGATAATAATATTTCTGCCAAATGAGAGGAATATAACCTATTACTCACACAGTTAATATTAGTTAATGCTTTAGTTATTATGATTTTGTGATTGTTTGCCTATTGCCAATAATGTACTTGAGACTGTCAAAAATCTGGTTTTGAGATTACAGAGGCTCTTTAGCAAGGCCCATATGGGAGAGAAAAGATGCAACAGAGAAGTCAGAGTGTTGACTGAGCAGCTGCAGATTGAAAAAGCTATGGGGTCTGAACTCTCCTCTTCCTTTGACAAATCCATTCCTCTAGATTCAAGACGAGGGGCAGATTGTCCCCTATAGGTTGCAGGAAAATCAATCCAGTATAAGATTTACAATAAATTGATGTAAACGCAGAAATACTTCTCACCTAGATCACACATGAGACCATGAAAGCAAACAGAAGTGCTCACTGTCACAGTGTATAAAGTTCTGCATACAGTAGCACAAATAATCTCTCCAAACTCCCAAACCAGACAGATCTCCTTTTTAGCTTAATCCCATCTATGCATGACCATGTGTTGAGTTCTAGTAATCTCCAGCTCCTCAGGGCCATCCAGACAGAAGCAGAGAGAAGCAGACCCTCCACATAAGGCAAGGCCTCCCATTTAGCATCAAGCTATCAAGTTTCATTGCTGACAAATAAATGTACAGGAGTATATGGTCTCTTTGAAAGCGAACTGGAGGGCATGGTGATCACCAAGATCCATTCAATCCTTAGCAGGTTTGCTTCATGCATGTATTCCCATGAGAAAATCATTAGCAATGAGCAAATCATTAGCAGACAGTTAAGAGCAGCTCCAGAACCAGAGTTAGGAACCTTTCAAACCAGAATGAAAGGTTTATGAAAGTCTGTATATTTAGCTTTTTTAAACAAAGTGTACATTTCTTGATGTTTTCTTGCAAATCACCAGTAAAATGGAAATGGAGATGAATGTTTGTCATAAATAGCTTGTGTGTTGAAATTCTGGGTTACTCATGTTGTCTCCTTCTGATGATGCTGAAGGCTTAGCCTAAAATTTCTAGTATCATCAGTCAACTAATTCATACAGAATCTTCCTCTTTATTAAGAGGTAGCTCTGCACTGATAAAATTGATAATAAGGCCAACATAGACTTCATGCCAGCCCCTCAGCTAATCTGACTTGTGGCCAGAGGGGTTCTAGCGACAAACTACAACAACACAATAGGCAGTCTGACCCAGGGGCTAAGCACTCAGTCCTGGCAGTTGAACCCAAATACCCTCTCACCAAGTCTTAAACAGCTGAGATTCCACTGAGACTGCTATAAATTGGTAGTCTCCAGCTTTGGATATGCAGTCTGAGCTATCATTCTACACTCACATTGCCCAGGTTCTCTTCAAATGAGTAAGTCTAGGCCTTGCATCTCAAACAAAAAGTGATCAAGTATTTGAAAAACCCTCTGCTACTATCTGTTTTCTCCCTCAGACAGTATTCTGTCACCAGCTTTGCAAGGCTTCACCAATGCAGTCTGAAGAAGAGCTTGTATGGTTGCTTCTCATCTCTCCCTCTCTGTCCCTCTGTCTCTCTCCCTCTGTAGCCCATCAGAAAATAGAGAAGGGGAGAGATTGCATGGTTAGCCTCCAGCTAAATCTATCCCAGTTGAAGGCTGTGCACTGTCAATTCAATGACCAGAGTCAGCTTTAAAGAAGAGAGCATAACTGGATGCTACCAAAGCATTTGCATATATTTTAGCAAGCTCCTCCCCTGCCACAGCTAGTCCTCTGAAACCCTTCCTGGTGCTCACACTGCCTGGGGACTGCTGGGTGATGTAGAGGCCCCAACAATGGTTAGGTGAGCCCTTGGAGAGAAGGGTTTAAGGATGGTGGTACTGAAAATGAGTTCATAAGACAACTCCTTGTTCTGATGGTCTCTGCTGTTCCAGGAAATTCAGAACAAAAGTAGGACAGACCCTATTCTGACATTGGGAACATGCCTTTTCCAGCATATTTCTTCCAGTTTGGCCCAGAGAAAAAAGTGAGAATAGTCAAAGTTATGGAGTGAAAGAAAGTGTGACACCCATAAAAAGAGGGACAGGTAAGCAAGCAGAGAATGTGAGAGAACTTCAGAAAGAAGAGTTTAAAGAACAAATATGTGACTACAAAGGGAGAAGAGTAAGGGTGAATGAGACAGAGAGAGATGGAGACGTGTTTGGAGGAAAGAGCATAACGGGAGAAAGGAGGGGGCAAAGTCTGAGACACTCAGCGAGTTCAGAACAATCTCTATTCTCTACAGCACTTTCTGTTTAAAAAAATAAAAAAGGAATGATGGAGAAGGGGAGAGAGTCAGACAAGTTTAATGATGTGTGTTCAAAGCTCAGATTGGAAAAATGACAGAGAAAAGCAGCCTGTTTCGGCTCTAATAAATTGTTCTTTGCTGTAAGAGATGCCTGTCGCAGCATTAATACAGGGCCCTAATACACGGGTCAGGGTTAAGTAATTTTCTCCGGCAACTTAAGCGAATAATGAAGCTGGCAGCGGCTAGTGGCGCAGTGGGAGAGATGGCCCGGGCCGCCGGCACTTTGTCTTCATTTATTATGCCAGCTCTCATGATTTGGGTACTGGCTGCAGCGACGGGAAGCCTCCGCCGAGGAGATATCGCTTCATTTCGGCAAGGTAATGAAAGCTGGGATGGGGGGAGGATAAACCAATTTGCTGGCTGACATGGGAAGGAGTGATTTGCAGACCTGGGTAGGGGAGGGGGGTGACCAAGCAAGAGGAAGCACAAGGCTAAACCAAGGGGGGGTGCTCAAGGCCCTTCCTTAGATAATGGCACCATGTGTTTGTGGGGAGGGCAACAGAGCAGGACCAAGCAAGACGGGATAGTGGAGCTGGAATGCAGCAAAAGTCAGGACCTGAGAGTGTGGGGAGTAGGGAAGAGCCACCAGGAGAAACAGTGTGGGTGCAAAAGAGACTGATGGAGGAGGAAGGAGCAGGCACAGGTCCAAGGAATGATGGAAGTGGTTGGTGAAGTTAAATTTCATGTAATGGTGGGATGATGGAAGACAAGCAGAAAGCAGACATATGGGGGGAGGCAGGAGCAAGAAGCAGGGTGAAAGGGAGAGCAAGGAATGTCGTCCTGTCACTGTGGGGAAGAGAAAACGCTCACAAGCAACTTGTCTAAGGCAGATACACAGGAAATGCAGTACTAGAGCTCACTGAAGTCTCTCCCCACGGAGCCCATCAGTCTTCTCGTGAGGAAAAAGCTCCACAAGAAGTCTAAGACAACCCTGCACACGCAACTGTCTAAGAAGAGAGAAATTCCCTCTATTGCGCTCCATCCCCACCACATGGGCATAGGAAATCCATCTCCAAGTGTACTTTCTCAAAGCAGATTAGCAACAAGTTTGTGGCTTAATTCCCAAAACATGCCACTCTGACCAACCTGGCCATACTGTTTGCATGCTCAAAGTTCCTTCTGAGTACCCCTGCATTGCCATCCTCATTTTTCCACCTGAGAGGATATATGCCTAACATCCTAGCCTAACAGCTAGGACGGCATCTTAGTCTCTGCTTTAAAATACACGGATCATTCAGAGAACATCCTTAAGTCCTTCAACATCCATGCTCCCCACTCCCAAAACATTGAAGGGAAAGGAGGCTTCAGAGCTCTGGCAGAGTCAAATCTGGAACTCTTACATATTCCTTCCCTCCCCCTCTTCTCGATGTGGGTTAAGGATTTCCAATAAGGACCAAGTGTTGAAGGCTTAACACTGCAGTCTCTGGAGAAGCAGGCCAATTTCACACTAATCTTCCCCATGAAGGGAGAGAGCATCGGAAGCAAGAATTACATCAAAGAGAAGTTAATGCTGAGAAGCAGACGACAAAAAGGAGCTGCTTTCAGTTTCAAATGAATACACACAGCTGGATTAAGAGATCAGGCAGCTCAAAGCCTGTATCACAAGCTTTGGTACCCAGGATTTAACCAGCAGGGAAGAATTCTGATCTGGGCACTCTTTTGACAGAAGAGGAGAATCTTTATGGAGCACTGCAGGTATTGGAGAAGAGTTAGGAAGAAGACAGGAAGGCCGATGTCTTGTTCTGGCCTCCACTGACCTCTTCTAATAGATATTATGTCAGACTCAGGTAATGAGGTTTGCACAGCCTACATTGCTCCTGAAGCATTTTAGTTAGTGAACAGTTACCCCATCATCTTCCCCTGCCCTGCAAAGCCCTCCTTCCCTCTTTGGTCTGGGGAATTGCAGATTTTCATGGGGAATAGCCCTCCAGGTCCCGAAATGCAGGCAATCCCTTCCTGCATAGCAAGAGGTGTGCTCAGCTTCAAATTCAACTTACAAAGGCAGCTGAGCTCCCTGTAATATAAAACACACCCTCCAGAGGACAGGAAAGCAGAGGGTGATTGCAGTAATGTGTCTGTTGTCCCATTTTAAGTGGTGCCAAAGTGAGTCCTGGCATACTCCCCCCGTGGGAGCCTGACAGGTGTAAATCCTGCGATGAATGAAGGCACCGAGCCCTATAAAGCTGGTGTCTCTCCACGCATCTCCGCTCTGATTGACTTGTCAGCTCTCTAAGGCTGACTCTATCAGCTCCTTGCTGCCTCCAATTCCAGGCGTGATTTAGTTTGGAGATGAGAGGTGACAGTTAACATTGGTACTCGTCAGTGTAGATCAGACACAGTCACGCTGTCTTCTCCTGGATCACTTCCTCACCTCCTCCCCCATGCTTCCCACCCCTCTGGTGTCTCCCACTCCTATCTGTTGCTCTTATTCTCCCTGCCTATCATCATCCAGTCCCTCTGTTAACTACCATATCCTTTTGCCTCCCATCACTATTGCCAGAGCTCATCATCAGTAAATTTTCCCTTTCACTTGTCTTTTCTCCTCCAGATAAGAGACTCCTAATGCCTTCTTCAAGGAAACATCTTTTGTGCAAAGACTAGGAACAGCTGTTTTGGCATTCCTTTCCAGTCCCCTGTAAACCTAAGTGAGCAATATCCAGCAAATACTCTATTTGCCAAATTTAGCCCATTCTCCACTGACAGCTTGTTTGTTGCAGTTGAATTCTCTCAAGTGTATTCACTGTTTGAAATTCATCAAATGTTTTTGAGGAATGAATCTGTGTTTGAAGACTAAAGAAAAAGGGATTTTGCACTTAGTGTGCAGGATTACAACTGATTTGTTTGGTGTGGAAGAGGTCTTTCTAGTCCATATGCTGTAATAACTTACATCAGCCCTACAACCCAGGTTTCCAACACAAGTACTCAGATTTTAAATCTGGAACTCCTCCTTGATTTAAAATTTTCAGTTCATCAAACATTTCCTGCCAATGTCACTACCTAAAACTCATTTAGAAAAGGAACTCAAGGAATCACACTTTTTATTAGAGTTAAGAGTTGCAAAAGATCTGGGATGTATTCACACAGGTTTTTTTAACCCAAGTAACTTTCTACTCTTTCACTTTTGGTATCATATTTTCCAAGCTCATTCATTTTCAGTTCCTACTACTACTTTAGGTGACAAGATTTCTTTAAAACACACTACTAAAGGCATATGTTCCAGCATCACCAAATAGGAGGTGACTCAGTGGACACATATTAGTTAGGTTCATCCTTTTCAGTTCCCAGTTCCCACCCTGCAAATTTTCAATATCTTCTGTGATGATTTCCAGTAAAATATAATATTTTCCTCTAATCCTTGTGCTCTCCTTAGTGTTACTAAGGTCTATGTTGGACTTCTTGGCCCTTCCTTGTTCTTCACTGAAGTTCAAATAGAAAAGCAGACAATCCATAAGGCCACAGGGAAGTTAAGAAATAATGGTTAGAGACCTAGAAAACCTGGCCTGCAGGGAAAAGGCTGTAACCAGTTTGTTTAGTGCAGAGAAAAAGACAGGAGGAGACAGGATGGCAACCTTCAAATCCATAGCAGGCTGCTTTGAAGACGCAGGGTCTTTGGAAGGTAGGAAAAAATTGTAGCCTTAAACTGCATCAAGGGAGATTCAGAAAGCTCAAATACCTTTTTAGTTGTATATGTAGTAAAGTCTAGAAATAATTTGGTTAGAAACTATATCACTTTTCTTAAAGACAAAGGTAGGGAAGAATTTGGAAGGAATCATGTAAGTATTCTTTGGCTGGCTTAGATTAATTTTTAGCATTCCTTCCTTCTATATTTTCTCTGAATCTGTAAATACATTGACAACATTCTTTTAATGTGACAGAGGCTACCCATAACCATAGTCCCTTCCAGAAATGAACATCTATCTGAAAACCTACAGTGGAGCCACACTAGCACTGAATGATGATAATGAGGCATTAACAAAGCCCTGTCTATACCTCCCAGAATGGCTATGATGAAACAAAGCAGAGAGAAGAGACACTATACATGTACCAGGATACTGCTAAGAATCTGAGGGAATGTGTATGAAGGAAATGTTAATTTCTCTGAATGAAAGGCAAAGATGCCTGGCAACTTGGAGCCTGAAGATTACCTGCTGCAAATATTGCTGAGTTTCTTTCTAAGTTTAGGTAATTTAATGATAAGTTCTGAGCTTCAATGAGGTGCGACAGTAATTCTGTCCAGAGCTGGTGAGAAAGACAATGTTTAGAATACACTTATCTTTTAATTCAGACTGCATGAATAATATTTACCCTAGCTGACTCAGTGATATTTTTCCTCTAAAGATACATTATTTCTGGCCAATGGAATTTCACCAAAAGTTCCCTCTCTGCCTCTGAGAGACAACTAGAGCAGCACTGATGTACATATTCACCCCTGAGCATGAAGAGATGCCATTCCCTGTACTGTCAAAAACAGTAATCAAAGGCTCAAAATGGCACAAGGTACAGCTGTCCACATCACCATCATCCAGCTACAGAAGTTTAGGGGAACACCTTAGTGATGGGGCACATCTGCCTGTCTCATGAATCTTGCTGTGACTGACAGATGACAGCTCCTGTTAGAGGATGGCTGTGGGCCCACATGAGCCACACTTGCCTATCCTACAGGAGCATTCCTGCGTCTTGCAATTCTGAGGGCATGGCAGCACCGTATGTTCTTCACCACCTTCCCAGGCACAGTCCAAGAGCCTAATGTTAAACTTCAGGCTTATAATGAGAGATACCTGTGCTAATCTGTGGCTAACCACGACAGTCTGAGTCACTGAAACCATGGGAAATGGAAGTGGTCTCATTTATACTCTTGGAGGTTGAGAGTATCTAAGTCCTAGCTTAGGAAACACCTTGATGAAGTGGTTCCCAGTTACAAGACCAAACTAGAAACTCAAGTTTAAGCAATGGAACCTTTGAAAGCACAAATAGGTAATTCCAGGGTACTAAAATTTTGCTATGGATTTTAAGTCAGACTTGAGACAGAAACAGTGAACTCTCTTCTCACTCTTGCTCCAAAGCTCAGCAGTGCTGGAGTCTAACCATACTCAAAACTTTGCTCACTGCTAAGACAATTCTCAACATCATATTAGACTTTCCAGCCCATATCTGCCAGTCAGCATTCTTAATCTTCCCATTGTGAGAATCTAAATTATTTCTCTCATTTATATGGCCTTATGATTGTTTTTCTCCTGTTCCATCTAAACTCCTCTTTTCCAGGACAGATATATTTACCTTTCAGTTTGTATTCAACTACTTTTCCCCCATTATTTGCTCTGCTGAACATCCCATCTCTACCTTGGGGCTCCAAGGGGACATCCAAAGATAAAGACTGCATGGTGTATCTGGCAGACTGTTTACCCAGAAAGTCTCATCTTGTCCATAAAAGGCTCCAGACAGGGGAGTTGCAGAAGGAAATGAGCAGTGCCAGCACAAGATGCTGGGTTAGTGAGACTGCCAGTTTCTCCATCAAATCATACCAGGAAGAGCCCAAATGTCTGAAGGCACTCTTGTCTATGGCCTGTTGTTAGGATCAGGATGCAGAAAGAGAGGGAACTTGAAACATTTTTAAGTGGCCAAAAGCCTCTCCAAACAGAAGGCTGCTTCTTGATCCTAGCAGCTTTCCAAATGCTCTTCCTGTCTTTCTGCAGGGCACAAGTTTTCAGTTTGGGGAACAGTCAGGGCTTGATACCTTGACACTTTCTGGTTTCTCTGGTTGCAGAAAGTCCCTGCCTCCCATAACCCTACTGCCCATTCTTGCCTTGTGTCCATCCACTCCCCCTCCCTTCTCCAGCACTGCCCTCCCCACCTACAGCCCGGGTGACGATCCATGAAAGCCCTCAGCAGTATGTCACAGGAGTGATAATTACATCCCCCCGCTCGCATCATGCCGCCTGCTGCTGACCTCTCACCCCTCCTCTCTTTTAATCACCCCCTGGCATCAGTCACTGTGACAGGGCAGCAGCACCTGACACGTGACCTGTCAGCCCAGGAACATGACTTATAGGGCACGGCTGGTGGACAAAGGGAAGGGAGATAGGCAGCATAAATCTCCAGTAGGAATAAAAGAGAGTGATGGGGCATTCTGCCGGGGCCTGCGTTAGCAGATTCTCGGCCTCTTGTTATTCAGCCCAGAGTTATGGTGATGAGGAGGTGGCCGAGAGTGACACGCGCTGGTCCCAATCAACCTTGCAAAACCTGCCGAGACCTAGAGGAGCCTTAATGTCACACATGGCTGGAGAGCCTCAATAAGGTGGGTGAGGGCCAGGGGAGCAGCCAGAGCTGTCCCTGGCCACCAGAAGGACCTGACCAGCAAAAGCTTCTACAGTCAGCAAGGCACTAAGTCACACAGAACAAGGACCCTTCTTCATCTCTACTGAGCACGGTTGCAGCAGGACTTGCACATCAGAGCACACACCATTGGCTCAGTATGCAGGCTTCTCCCTAACTGGAACATTCCTCCAAGCTTCCCACCAGCCTTCTGCTCACCTGCAGACTGCCCTGCTATATATCTCTTTTCCATCTACTCCCTCGCACTCACCTGTTGTTTGGTAGGATAAAATCACTGGTACATCAGTCAGCTGCTTCCATTATGAAGTTACATCTGGAGTTTCCACCAAGGATTGGTTCTCTGTCACAAATTTGCTGGGACAGAATTGCTCCTCTTGGGGCTGCAGAGACCTTTAACTTCTATAGGGAGTACAGGAGGGAATGTGTTTTTCCACTAACACCGAGGACAGATGCTGCAGCAAAGGGCACCAGGAAGATCCATACAGATCATCAACTCTGTCCTATGACAGTCACTACCGAGGTCATCTTTTTCCCCTCATCCCTCAGGAGGGAAAGTGGCACAGGAGAGCTGATGTCCCCAGTAGTGCTGTAACTCTTCTAGTACTTAACCTAGAATGGAAGTCAGGAATTTTAACCCAGAAGGAATAGAAATGAGAAGGAAGCCCAGAGAGGACTGGGGGAGTTTTGAATATACTGGAGAAGAAATTAGGGAGAGGTAACATGTGGGAGGAAAGCAGGGAAATTTTAAGTGCATTTTCTTTCTTTTGTTTGAAAACTGAAATTAGTGTCTGAAATTACAGCTCTTCAGCTGTAAGATAAAAACTTTGATGACCTTCCTTTGTGCATCATGGAACAGAATAATGAAGTCCCTTTCCAGCTTTGGGTGCAGTTGCTTCTGACTGAACATAAGAAAGGTGAGTCCTAGTAACCAGGAGGGTTTGGCTCCTTAAACATCTGTATCCGAGAACTACCATGTCTTGGGTGCTCAGAAGTGTGAAAGAATTGGGGCAGAGTGGGAACATAGTGTGCAGATCTTTTACACTGGTGCCACGTCTCCTGTCCTGCACTGGCAATGGCTCCTCTAAATTTCAGGGTTCATTTGCATAGTGAAAACATCAACAAAGCCATCTACTAATGTTGGCTGTTCACTCTGTGCATAAGCACCACCTCTTGACCAACTCCTCCTACTCTTCCCTGAAAACTACAAACTCCAGCATTATGCCAGATATCTCATTTATAAGACAATTGCTAAAATGAGAGGTGCGTTCAGACAGCAATGGGTGAAAGCCAGTTTGTGCCATTCCCCGAGTCAGAGCCTGCTTTTGTACACTGAGATGTCCTCTCACATGTCACTGGTGAGGGGCCCCAGACAGGGCTACACAAACCATACAGCTCAGTGCTGGTGCCACCACTAAATAAGAGAGCGAAGAAAGGTGCTGAGACTCCTCTCCTGGACCAAGCAGCCACATCAGCATCCTACACACATCCTACACCCTCCTCTCCCAGCAAGTACCTAGTGCTGCTGCCCTCCTCAGTTTCCCTACCACTACCTGCAGCCTCCCAGTCCCTGCACAGCATGAGACGGGGAAGGCTCTCTCCCACACAGAACAGAGTTTATTTAGTCTGAAACCTGAGGAATAGACTGAATAGGGCCCCACACTTCCCTCTCCATCCTCCCTGAAGGCTTCTTCTCCACTGGCAACTTCCTTTTGGGCTGAGGGGAAAGCCCTGAAGCCCTCAGCCTCCTCACCAGCTGGGTCCTACCCTCTGAGACAGGAGCACACCGCTTCCTACCCTCCTCCCCCGCATCTGCCTTTTAACGATGATGGAAGCTGCTGTCAGCGTGCTGCGACAGTAATAAACACTCTTCTTAATAACACAGGGTGTCCCTCTTATTAAAATGAATAGACTTCAGTGGTAAAGCCAGGCTGCCTGCCTTGCAGTCTGGTGTGGACAGCAACCCTCAAGCAGAGCAGTTTATCTGCTGTAATTACTACAGCAGCTTTGGCTCCAGGACATTCCTGGTTACAGCACTGTACTGTACCCCCAGGCAGAGACTCAGGTGCATGGAGATGCCACCAACACATGAGCACACAGTGAAATGCAGGCTGATAATTGCCTGTGTGCCTGCAACATGTACAGTAATCTCTGAGATGCAAGAACTCAGCAGAGTAGGGTTAAATATATCTACAGCCAGGCTTTTAGGCTTCCTAAATCACACTGAAACCAGCAGCAGCAGCTGGTGTCACTCTTTCTGCATCTTTCATACATAACAGGTATATTGATATACCTGTGCATACACCACACTGCACTGAAAGCAGGTAAAGAAAGGCAAGTGCCTGGTCTGTGGGTGACAATCCTCTTTCCCCAATAGGAAGAGGGCTCACAATATATCTGGTAATTTTTCCAGTTCCCTGGTGGATGAGAGGTCACTCCATAAATATATCCAGGTTGTATGTACCAGTACACCATGTTAAAAAGGACTGTTGTGGCACATCCCTTGTGTCCACCCTTTCTGGATCTTGGATCTCAGTTAATGTACTGGTTTCTCTCTCTTTGGGAAGCTGTCCATTTCCCAAGTAACAAATTCAGATGATCTTTGTATTTCAAGCACTGACTCTCTTTCACCATGCATACTGTAGCAAAACGCCAACTTTGGAATCTCCAGGACAGTGAGGAATACCATCTGACATAATGTTTTGCCAGAGGTTCTTTTTGAGGTATGTTTGGACAGGCTCTTACACACTGGCCTCTGTGCAAGAATTCTTGCCTGGGAAACCAAAACAACCCCCTCCTCTGCAGATCTAGTTTATGTTCTTAGCCTTTACTAAGCTGGCTGATTCTGCAAATATGCCCAGTGTTGATCTGAGTGAGGATACATGCAGAAGAAAAGCTGCCCTAGGAATCATTTTTCTCTTTTTGAGCTCTCTCAAACAGACATTATCCAAAGGAAAAATCGACCAGAAAGAAAAATGGCAGTAGCACATCCCAACATCCACTCTGCTCCTAATTTAGAGCAGTTCTCTGGGCTGCAGAGACCCAGCAAGACCAAATCTGGTCCGCTGCATCTCACCCTTCCAGAAACAAGCACAGAGGAGCAGTGCACAGCTATTGCATCATTTCTCTCCCTCTTCAATGCATTAAGGCAGGTTTCCGCGTCACTGTTACCATCAGGTCTCACACGCTTACAGAATTCCAGCATTCAGAACACCTAACTCCATCTCACCTTGCAGAGCTCCTCTCAGAAGAACCCACAGCAGGATTCAAAGGTAGCACTGAACAATTTTGCAAATTTCCTAGAGGGGTAAAATAAAAATAATCAATTCACTTTCAGCTAGGAGAAGCAGATGGCAGGACCTCACCATGAGGAACAGGACTCAGGTATGTCTACCTTTATTATCTATGAGAGACAGGCATTTGTTAGCTCTTCTTAGAAAATATTCCTGGCATGGAATATTACAGTCTCACTGGTTTTGCTGGCATTTAGCACAGCATGACAGCAAAGGAGCAGATAGCAAAAAAATGAAACAATTGAAGAATGAACTAGTCATTTCAACCATTGTCTTGCTGGGCTCAGAAGTCAAATTGCATCACAAGAAAGCTGCAGACATTCTATTTCTTTGTGTTTACCAAGTCCCTCATATGCCACGTCATGAATTGTCCATCTTTCTGCCCAGTGGAAGTTTAGCAAGGACGTATCAGGGGAAGCAGTTGATGAATTCAACACAATACAAAGATCTAATCTAAAAGACTTCCAAAAGGCCAGCAGTATCCCAAAATCAGTATTTCTAGCTACATGCAAGCAGACTGCACCACCTGTGTGTATAGTGCTTTCACCTTTCTAGGCCATGGCAGGGATTCTCTAAATTCACTTCCCACCACCAGGCCTAGATTTCCAGATCCACATGGCTTGTCTTGCTGAATCACTGCCACCAAGGGCTACAGGTCATGTTAGGGGCTGGCAGCAAGGCTGCCCTGGGCTTTCAGAGCTGCAAGCCTGTGTCAGTGAAAAGGGCTAAACCAGCAGTAAGCTCAGAAGAGACTGTGGGAGCACTGACAGAGCCCTGAGAACCAGTCTGGCTTTGCAGTCTACCTCATGCTTGTCTGTCTTACTTAAGCCCAAACATTTCATCCATTTCTCACCTTAAAAAATAAAAAGAAAAATAGAAGGAAGAAAATAAAAGAGAACCTTGCATAACAAGCTGAGCCCAGGAGCTGGGCAGAGCTAGAAAAAGTTGCAGTGCATCCTTCACCCCTGCTATAGTGATTTTATTTAGGGGACACAAGCTCAACAAGGCTGCTTTTGGCATGTCCAGTGCCTGCAAGACCAGGTACCTACTGCATACTAGGAGTCTGGTTACAGGCTGGGTAACTCTTGCCCAGTACAGAAGCAAACTTCCCTCCTATGCTGAAAAAGCAGTTGATGCTTCATTCATCACAGTGCTAGGCCCAAGCCCTCACATCAAAAGGAAGTGCTTGTCTGAAATCACCACGCTATGGCTCATTGCCTGACACTGAACAGTTCATGGAAGACAAGCCACAGAGTTCAGACCAAAGTGTTTCTCATAAAAGTGGATACTCTAGCTGCTTGAGAAGGCCTTGTGCTCCAGGTAGCCTGTGAAGTAAAATTTTGTTTGAGAATGTGGTTCACCAGTGTTGCAATGAAGCAAGACTCTGGAAAGCAGACAACAATGATCCAAAAATCTTAGCAACAGTCACAGTTTCCCTCCTTCCACTGCTGTCAGCTCCAAACAACATCAATATTTTGCTGCTGGTGCTTTTTGCTGGGATGCTGAAGGACTCTGCAGCACCCATCAAGCACACAGAAGTTACAGAAGCATGGGAACAGAAGGGCAAGCTGAGACACTGCTGACAGCCTGTCCAGAGGGTGAGGAGTCAAGAGAGGACCAGCTCTTCACTAGATCCTAAAAAGCTCAGACCATAGTTTTGGCAAATCACTTCTGGAGCCTGGATGGGCTGACCAAGGGTAAAGGGCTATTGATGCCACCCAGCTGAAGAGCCCTGAAGAGCTGAGAAGGGCTTGGGAGAGAAGATAACAGAAGATGATCTCAGACAGAAATACTCTGCAGAGAAAGTGAGCCAAGGAGAACTCAGCCCTATGACTTCCTGGGCTTGCATGCTCTACAGGGCTGTGACATGTCAAGAAGCAGATAAAGAAATTATTCTGAGCAAGTGTATTTTTCTCCCATTGGCCTGCAGACAAGCACATACAGATAAAGAGAGACCTCTAGTGATGCTGGAGGGATTCTGCCTGTCTTCTCTCTCTGAGCATCCCTCACAGCCAGAAACAAATCTCTTGGTTGCTCTGACTAGTGCAGTAATAGCCTTCCTCCTAAGTATGAGAAAAACACAGGCTTATCACAATAATACCTGTTTATCCTTGGAGGAGGTGGAGGAGTGGTATTCAGATTCAGGGGAATAATTATGCCAGACCTGTGGAGTTCAGAAAAACTGACAAAGACATGGGCTCAGGTCTTGCCCACACCCTGCCTCTCCAGTTGCAGCTATCTGAGCTCCAGCATGGTCCTGGGATCAGGCACATGATTCAGCATGGGGGGAATGGATTATTACCAGTGCTGGGAAATGATGCTCACCTCAGTGACAATGTGGAACATGTGCCTGAAATTCACATTCAGGCAGGAACTTCAGTGGCTTCCAACTCAGTGTGGACAGAGGCAGGAGCAAGGAAAGGTGGGTCCCTGTCTGAGCCCAGCCATACCAGGAGATGTCATATCCCCCTTGCACAACCCCGGCAACTGCAGCATCTTGCACTCGGCTGCAGGAAGGAGTGACTTTAGTTCTGGCTGAATTCAACGTCAAAAACCCCACTGTCCATATGTGAACAGAAAAGATGGTGGCGTGTGTAAGGGCATGCTCATGATGAGCATCCCATGCCCAGCACAGGGAGAAGGCAAGCTATTCAACTTCCCAACTCTTTACACCAAGGCCTGGACACAGAGCCAAGAGTGTTTGTTTATTCAGATATACAACTAGTGCATAAAACTTTCCTGGTATGAGAAAGGCTTTAAAGGAAACATGAGGAAAAGAGGCAAATGCAGGGACAGACTTGGCTATGGCAGAGGCACAGCAATTGTGCTATGTAACGTCACAAACCAGATCCATAGACCTGTCCTGTTGCTCTCAAACCCAGGGCAAGAAGAGAAATCAAGGGCTCCTGCCAGGCAGGAGAGAAGGTCTCTATTGCTGCTCCTGCCACCTTCTCCACAGCTCTGAGCTGCAATTACTCAATTAGCAGCTGCTGTAGTACCTTCCTTGCGCTCAGCAGTCTCTCCTTTTGCCCAGCCAGCGCATAAATCAAAAAGCAGCAGCTCTTTCCCTGGGCTTTCTTTTTCTTGTGCTAGCCCAAGCCTTGGTGACCTCCAGTTGAGAGGGGCAGTCATATTTTGCTGGAATGCTTTATTTTCTGTGCTGCATGAAGAGTAATTGTGGAGGGGAGGGAGAGTGCAAGCACAAGAAAGCATGTACACTGCCAGCCAGGCTGGTGTCCTTGTCCTACAAGGTCATGGATCCATTTTAGCTCAAAGAATAATAATAATAAAGCCTCATAGAAGCAAGGGATTCATAAAACAAAACATGAGCTGGGCATTTGGCAGCAGCTGCCCATAGAGTGGGAAGCACACATTTAAGTTTGGAGGTACAAAAGGACTCAGATTTCCAGGAGTTGGCAAGGTTTGTGATAAGGTGTGCCCGTGTGTATTCAAAGAGAGCTGGCACAACCTCACTTCCTATTTCCCTGCATACTTCATTGGTGGTAATTCAAACAATGTAGTGGAGTGCAGAGGCACATTCAGACTGAGGAGACATCTGACCCAAACAAGAACAAGTGGCAGGTGAGAATAGCCTGTGTGGTGAGCCCCTCTCTGCCCTGCTGCATCCCACCACACTTCCCCACACAGCACAAATGCAGCTTTCTGACAGTTGCATGGGACACTTGCACTGAACATTTCTCTTCCCGGTTTAGAGGGCAAACATGAGGCACAGAACAACTTACACCTAAGACAGAAGAGCCTCCTCTGTGAGAATTCAGAAAAGCTGGGGGATTTGCAAGTGTTCTGATGAAATCCCAACAGGCATGTGAATATTTCCAAGTGATAAATAAGGCCCTGAGGACCAAATTCAAGACTTTTTGAGAAAAACAATGGCAGAACATTTCCTTTTGCTTCATATATGGTGAGCTCTAATAACAATTACTATTTCTATCTTGTAACAGGCCTGCATGACACTTTCCTGACTGCAAATGACATCTCTCTTTCTCATTTCCAGTATATCAGAACAGAGATGTCTAGATCAAATGCAAAGGGAGCTGCGGTGAGTTAAGATGACCTGGTGCTTCAGTGGAGTCAATTATTCAAGAAACTATGGGTTAAAAAAAGTACTCAACAGGTTAGAAATTCAGGCAGTGTTGAAAGAGAAGATCCATTTCTTCCAGATAGGTGTTCTTACATTAAAAACTCTACAGTTAACTGGGGAAGCTGAAGGTAGGGTCTGAGCAGACAGGGGAATTTCTGTGTTTACTGCTCAGAGTGCAGAGGACTATACCATTGACTAATGCCCACAACAGTCTAGACTGTAAGTGGCTTCTGCCCATCAGCAATTCCAGGCTACAGGGAACAAACCAAACTGGAAGATCAAAAAGGAATGTAAACTGAGAAAAAGTCAGAAATGCTTTTCTAAAAGAAAATCAGCCACCCTTAGCCTACTAGAAATCTCTGAATATAAGTGTGAGAAAGGAGATTACTTACCATTACTTGGATTTCCAAAAAAAAACCCCATCACCATAAAGAGGCTGCTGATGAAGCTAAGCCAGGACAAGGTAAAAGTGACAATGAAATTCTGGCATGAGATCATAGCCAAGGATGATCCCAGCACAGTGTCCTCACGGATCAAGACATGGTCCTGCAGAACTGGAGCAGGTGCTTGGAGGCAAAGCTGAGTGCTGGTTACAGAGCCCACCCATGGCCCTAGCATGGCAAAGTGATGAATCAGGCCCAGGGTTCATGCAGGGAATCCCATCAGGAGAAGCAAGAGCTGAGGCTGAAGACACTGCTGCAGCCTAGGGCTGAGGTCAGGAAATGAGGCCAAGTTAGAGAGAGGCAGAACTATAGCACAGCTCAGGAGGGCAATGAGTGGCCCAAGCTGAGTTAAATGAAATTCCTGGGTGTGGATCCCAGGTGAGACCAGGGCAATTAAGGCTTATTGGTGCCATCAGAACCTTGTCAGTTTTGCTCAACATGCAGACCCCCTTTACATGGGATGGGATCATACACACAAGGAGTTTATGTGGAATTTCCCTGCTCTAGCTGGCTCGAGTGACAGCCTTCCTTACACATTCCTATAACATCTGTCTGCCTGCAGTCATCATGGGGAACATGTGTAACATGTGTTTGCATCCCTCAGGAGAGGATTTAGCACCATCTAGGCAACAGCATTAGGGGAAAAAATAAAGTAAAACCCTAAGTACATAAAAAATTACATAAATGCATTGCTTTTCCATTTCTCCCAAAGAATAAAACAAAATGGGGTATGTAATAGGAATACCTCATATTACAGTACATAACTAGCCTCTAGCAGTTACCAGTGGTACATGGAGGATATAAGCCCAGGATTTTAAAGACAACAAACAAGTAATTTGTGAACCTTTCTGGTCAAGGACATGTGGCAACTGCTAAACACCTTGGAAGGAGGAAAACAGTAATCTCTGGACAGCTTAGCCCCTAACTGTCCATTATAGCATTTCCTGGCCTTTTTATCCTGAAATATTCAGTTGTGGCCACTCTAAGCACTGGGGACAAAAGTAATTTCTCTCTGCCTGAGTATTTCCGATGCTAAGGGAGTGATTTTTCTCCAGTGCTCCAAAAGGTGCTGTGGGATGAAAAAATAAAGTGTATTTTCTGTCCTAAGGAATTGGCTGTGCAGAGGGAAAAGAGCATGAAAGCAGGCAGGCAGCCGGGAACAGTGATCAGCAGAGAGGGCAAAGGCAGCACGGGAGCTCATAAATATGTTTTGCTGTTATTTTGGAAAGGAAAAGACATGTCCTTGTAGGAGAAAAACCATACAGATTGCTTTATTATTTTCAGTCCAATGAAATTAGCTGGAGTAGGGGGGGAAGTGGGGCAAACAGCAGGCAGAAACAACAGGGATAGGGAGATCTGCACGATGAGGGTACCTTGTGCTTGGGACTCTGCAAATCCCAGTCCCAAATCTGCCAAGCTGGGTGATGCTTTGTGAGCTCAGTGTAGCCAGACAAACTGGGGGTCAGTCCTCACAGTCATGCAGCCCTGCTGGTGCCTGGATGGAGCTCGGGAAACAGGGCCCCTTTGGCTCACTGCAGGAGGCTGCATGGAGCCTCCAGCTCCTGCTGCTGCTGCTTCACAGCATTGGGACCCCGTAGAGGCCCATGCTTCTCCCTGCCCTTTCCCTGCTTCGTGGCCCACCCTGTCCCCCTTCCTTGCACAAAGAGCAATGAGAGCCTGTGCTTGCATGATACATCCACCCCGTGGGATTGGAAGGAAGCAACATGGTGACTGCCATGCCCATAGGCACACTGGTCACTTATACTGCATTTAGTGACTAACATATTTGATGTAGGAGCCTTTGCATGCTCCCCCCACCCTTCATCTCCTTTCACCATCTGTCTGTTTGTTGAGAAATCTGTTCCAGCTGACCTCGAGCTGACCAGCGCTTCCCTCTTCCCTCCATCCTGCCACAGGCTCCTCCAGACATTCCCAGCTCAGCTCATGGGCTTTTAGCTGACTATGCAAATGTCACCCAGCCAGCTGGTGTCTGCCTCCCAGAAACACATGTTCAAAGGCCCCCTGGACAGCCAGGCGGGAGAGGGGGCAAGTCCCTGTGCCCCAGCCCAGGGGCTGCCCAGAGAAAGTTATTTAGCCAGGAATTATTCAACAAACAGATGGCAAGAGGAAAGGAAGGTCAGGGAACACAGCAAATAAGACTCTGGTGCATTTGTGTCAGTGTGTGTAGGTGTGGGTGTATGAGGTTCCCAGGTGAGTGTGTGGGAAGTGCAGATGTAATCCCTGTGTGGGGATGGGTAGTGATGGAAGCAGTGTGGGAGAAAGATGTAGAGGAAAGACATTTTCAAGAGTTTTGTGGCCTCCTCCTCCTAACGACATCTTCCGCAAGACACAAAAGGGGCTCTAACAAACAGCATAAAGGAGACACAGCTGTCAGAAGACCAAACAGCAGGACCATGAAAACTGCCTTCCAAAAGCATTACTAAAGCAAGGCAAGGCCTGAAGGGCTCATTTCTTCTTCAAGATCTGTCTTCTATCACCTAACGTGTGACCACCCACCTCAGATCTCTAGTTCTCCATTGAGGAAGAGCGTGGAGATGCCAAAACCTGAGGATTTGACTCTAAACCAAGGAGAAAAGAGAGTGGTAGGGCAGTATTACCACAGCACCTCACCATGGCTGATGACGCTGTAGGACATACATGCCCAGCCAGAAGGCCATGCATATGCAGCAGTGCAGCTCACCTGGGTATCTTGGCAGGGCTGGGACACTGTCATTTCCCAAAACGCTGGCAAGGAGCAGGATTAACGTGGTGATGCTTGCTAAATCCTTGCCATGCATGAAGTGAGAGGAAGGCTTGGAGAGAAAAGGCCAAAGCATCCACAGTTCCATGTATGGATTGCCTCAGCCAATTAGGGACATCCCCAGCAGTTCTGCTCTGCACCCAAAGACTAATTCAGCCTTAGTTTCTCAGGCAGAAGGAAAGGTTGGGTGTCTGCATGTAGTTACACAGAGCTTGGACACTCTCTCCATCATGATGAGAAACTCTTTGCCTCTTTCAGATACTCTCCCTCATCTGATTCCAGGTGTCTGGGTATTTACTTCTGAGTACTTACTGACAACATTTAAGCAGGAGGACACCAAGTCATGTTCAGCCTTCTTTAGGCTAAACAAAAGTCAGGATATTGTTACATTTTCTCTTAAAATGTAACAAGATTCCTCCTTGCAATTACAACTAGCAGAAGTCAAGGTACCTCTCCCCAACCTAAATTTCTCCTGTCACAACTGCTGCTCTGGCCCTCTGAAAAGGACCCCTTGGGCTCCCTGGGAGAAGGCAGGATGGCAGCTCCAGATGTAGCTGACAGATGATGCTCTTCCTGGCCATAGGCAAGAACTGTGAAATGGTGAGCTGCCAGAAGCAGCTTAAGGAAGAAATGCAGAGTTTGTGTACAAGGGAAACCATGAGATTACAGCAGCAATACAGAGCATAGGGGAGTTGCTAGACATTGGAGATGTCTCCTTTGTATCCTCAAAAGTGACAATGAAGCCTGACCCTGAGCCAAACTTAATGGTAGAGAAAACGTACACTGCATGAAATAAGCCCAGGCAGTAGCATGTGCTTCTTCCCACCAAAATTAACAGCACACCAACAAAGATAAACAGAGCTGAGTTTGTTCCCCATAATGGACTAGAAATCTCTGGTAAAGAGATCAACTATTCAACAGTGGAATGGACTGTTTCTGCTTGCATCTGTGTTCATCGCATCTGGATTTAGAGTAGCTCCCAAGCTGTCACTGGATTTTAAAATCACCAAAATGGAAAATATGTGAATAGAAACTGCCATTTCTTATGTACACATTTCCTGCGGTTGCATTTGGCACAAGAAATAAAAGTGTTGCTGGGTTTTTTTACTGAAGAAGAAATTTGGGTCATATTTGCACTACAGCAAGGCTCAACAGAGCCAAAGCTAAGGGAAATCACAGGGCAGATGAGTAGACTATATGATCATAGAACCAGATCATCTTGGTTCTCATATTCTAGATGACATGTCATAGAGGTTATGGTGGAGGTATCTGACAGGTTTAGCTCCTTCAGGAACAGGGCCTTAGGTTAAGGTGAACCCTGTATTGGATGATGAAGATGCTTCTTCAGAGCAGAAACTTATGAGTGCACACTTTGGACACTGTAAGAACAGCTGAATGTCCCTGAACAGTACAGGCTGAAAGAGAAGGTCTGCATCACCACCCTGCTGTGGCTTCTTTGGGGCCTTCAGCCCAACCTCCACAGTAAGCACAGCAGAAGCTCCCATGACAAGCTGCCAGGAGCATGAGAGAAATAGGCTATACCAAGTTATTCCAAAGGGCCATCCAACCCACTATCCTGCTCTAAAAGGCAGACAGGGAACAGCACTGGCCACAGCAGAAGCACTGTAGTGCACTTTAACGTGCAGGAAAGAGAGACTGCATCTGTCTTCTTTTAGGGCCAAACAAGCATCAGCTAAGCACTGCATGAAGCCAAAAAGAACAAAAGTTACCAGCACTCAGCATGCACGTACATTTTCCTCATAATCTTTGACAGGATCTTTGTGTCTTGTACCACAGTCCTCTCCTGAGCACCTCTGCAATATTTTATTACTACATGGCTTTTCCCTGGTAACTCCAATATCCTGAGATCAAAAGTCACTCACCAAACAGGTCAAGAAGGAAATTACAAGGCTGCATCCACACAAGTGAATTTGCAAGGGCACAGGCTCTAGTACTGGGGCTTTTTCAGCATGGACAGGTTCCTGGCACACTGCTGGTGCCCACCAGCCTTGTGCCTTCTCAGGCACAGCCTGGCTGAAATTCATGGTGAGCACACGCAATATTCCATTTCCCAGAAGCAGAACAGAGAAGGCCTTGTGCTGTGGTGGGAGAAATTTGGGACATTTCAGTATGAGCCACATCCTATAGCTTGCATTTTCTTGAATACCTTTGTACAGGCATAAGTGCAGAAGCCCATCAAAGGATACCAAAAGGATCCCATTGCAATGGGAAACGCATAAACTGCAAACCAGTGGAGTGCCCTCTGATGCTCAGAGCTGAATCAGACCCATGGGCAAGAGCCAGCACCTGGGCCCAAAAATCCTCAGCCTAACCATAAGACCAGAACTTGAGCCTCCAGTTTAACAGGAACCCAAGGAGCCTTTCTCTCCTTCTGGCTTGGCCTCAAGAAGCGGCCCCGAGCCGCGGTGGGAGGGAGCCGGCAGCCCTCCCACCACCCAGCCAGGCGGGGGGAGCGCGGGGTTCCCACCAGCTCCTCCATTCCGTGGGAAGGCTGCGAGGCAGAGCGAGGAGGGGGAGTGGGCTATGTCTTATCTCTCCTCTCCCTTTGTATGTACCTCCTGGTACGATTATTAAACGCAAATTACAAAAGATGTGACCCAAACGATCTTTATTTCTTCTTTCACCGAGCGGTGCCTGCAGGGTCCTGATTCTGAATTCCGTTTCAATTACCGATGCCATTTTAACACAAAGCAGCTTCTGTCTGCAATTACCGGCACTGACGGCGGCGCAGAGGCAGCTCCGGTGGCAGAACACAAAGCCTGGCACCTTCCGCTGTTTAGAAACTTTCATTTGCCATGATTAAAGGCAGCAGACGCGAGAGTTGTCGGTCTGCAGACGCGCGCTGTGCAGCACGCTCCTTCCCGGCGCATTCCCTGAGAAACCAGCCCTCAGCACTCACCTCCACGAATCACCCAGGAGAACTTGAACTGGTATTCCAGCCGATATTATGTAGACAAACTGACAGAGTTAACCCATCACGCTTTAGCTCAGCAAGGAAACTCTCTGCTTTTACAGCTGGCAAAGTCCTTTTACTGCTGGTAAAACTGAGCAGCCTGAGCTGCAGAGCAGACACCAGTACAGGCTGAGGCACAAGGCAATACAAAGATGAGTATTTTCCTTTTACACTGACAAGCTAAAGAACTAGTAAAAAAGATTACAAAATACACTCCTCACTCACAGCTGAAATGCAGCCTCCTGCGAGGAGAAGGCTGGATGTTCTACATATATTACTGCCACAAATTAACTCAGGGAGAGATGGCGAGGCATCCCAAAGCCAAATTAAACCAGTAACAGGAAACACACACATCTGCCAGAGTAGCAGCTAAGACAAGAGGGGTTGGCACCTGAAATCTACTCAGCACCACCTGTACAGCATCTTCTGATTCTCAAGCAAAATTCACAGCAACTGCAGTTTGAAAGCTAAAGTCAGACACAATGGAATTCAAAGAGTAAATTTCTGGGCAGTAGCTGCACATCATTCCTTGTTGCTGGATCTTAAAGCCCCTGCTCTGCCTTGAGCTGGGCACTGCCTGCATGCTGACCCACAGACAGTCACACACACACGCCCAGATCCCCTGGGACATGGAGTGGCAAGCAGAAACCACCTCTCCTTTGCCCCATCATGCAGGTTAATTTTTGCTGCTGCTTCAGTATATGCAGCTGTGCCTCTTTGTCCTTCAGCTTTCTTCACAAGCTCACCTGGCCTGTGTATGAGGGTCAAGCTTCTTATCATCTAGATCCTTTCCTTTCTTTCTGTCCAGCCTCTCCCAATGACATCTGCTTGGTGTCCCCTCACTCCCTTTCTCCACACCATCTATAATGTACCAAACATATGGGGCTTTCAAAGACACAGGAAGAAACAATTCAGGTACTGATGGCTTGTGAGAGGTGCTGTTTACATTTATTTTGTTACCCTTTGTTTGTCCTTGCCTGTTCCTGGACAGGTGGTCTCTTTTTCTCAAATGGTGGTTTACTTTCTCTCTCCTGTAAATTTGTTTGAGCAGGAGTGCACAGCTCCAAGCCCCGTGAGCACTGCAGCAGCACAGTGTGCTATGTGTGTGCAGCCAGGGCAATGCTGATTCCCAGGGAAGGCCAGGCCGTGGGTCAGCAGTAAGGAGTAGGAGTCTGAGGTGCTTAAGCTGGGTTGGTACAGACACAGGGAACACCAGCCATGGAGGCCCTGCTCGCAGAGGTGACATGGTGCTCAGCCAGAGCTGCCAGCCCAGGAACAGAGACCCTCAGGAATCATCCTTCCCTTTAAAACTCTACTAAAACTTGTACGGATGAAACAAATCTTGAAACTCTTATATGACACAAAACATGACTTAAATAGGTGGTATGTAGGCCAGGCAGGTCATTCACACCCCTTACTGGCACAACCCCATTTTCCAACAAGTTCCTGGAGCCCCTTGGGCTGCACGGCCCCATGGGGAGGGAATAAAAGACACTTAATCCCACAATCCCAAAAGACAGCGCAGGAAATGTCTCTGCCACTATGGTGGCAGTGTCCAGTTCCCACTGGACTTCCTGATCCCACCCTGGACAGCCCATTTTGCAAGGGCCCAGCCAAGGTGCCGTCCCCAGAAAGCGGCAGAGGGTGAAGAGAGGGCAATTTACAGCGCTGGTTATTGAGTGGTGTGTGAGTCGTTTGTCACACTGAGCCCTGGCACCTTGTTCTACCTGTGTTGTGTGTGTTTTATTGGTGTTGAGCAGAGGGAGGCTGGAGCAGAGGGAAGTCTGGGAGAAAAGGCACTCAAGTGAAAAATGAACTGAGCCAAACGGGATTGAGAGAGAGAGAGATGCAGGGGAAGGGGGTGAAAGGGGCCATATTATAAAACACAAGACAAATGTGCCCACTGGCAGCAGGGTTAGGGAGAGAGGAAGAGGAAAGAAATGAGGGGGAACAGGGCAGGAAAAATAGAATAAAGACACTGCCTTGTAGCCACACTGTCCTAGTGGGATCAGGGATGCACATGTAGTCAGAAAAATAATTCTCAGTTTAACAAAGCAAGAAGAGGGTGTGGGAATGGAGGAAAGCTACAGATCCAAACATAAAGTGCCCCAGGGTGTCCAATCTGCTGGGTTAAAAAAAAATTAAAAAGAAATTTTTTTAAAAATTGCCTCTTCTCCCTCCTTTCTCCACTGGGGAGCTGGCTCCTTCCCTGTTCCCCCAGCTACCACCACCAAAAGGAATGGGACCAGAGAGAGAGCAGAAGGTCTGTTTAGAATTTCACATCCCTTCTATCCTGCTCCCTCAGTGCTAAACTTTCAAGACAAAAATCATAAAACGAGGTGCTTTGTTGGTGAGGCAGATTTAGACATCTTCCTGTTAGGAACAAGAAAGGGAAGAGAGACAGAGAGTGAGACAGAGTGATAGCTAGATGGAGGGCTGGCTTTGTGCTTGCAACAACCCACTAAAGGTGCATTTTTAATTAAATTTATACAAAATGTGTCAGTTTTATCTCTATGTTTCAAACCTGACTCTTTTCTATCAAAGTAAAGTATTGATCTTCTCTGCCCCGAAGCTACCTGACTGAATTAAACAGAATAAATAGAAGAAGGACTGAAAGGGCTTAGAAACAACTGCAGAGAGGCGAATGTTTAATGGCTCCACAGTCATTTGCTGCAATTAAAAAACAAAACCGTTTAGAGGGGCTGTTAACACCTTGAAGTCTGAAAATCCTCACTTCAAAAAAGCCCCAAAACAGCTTCCAGGCAAAACATTTTAATTGCCATAAATACTTCCAAACCCAGCCATCACTGGTGCATGTGCACGTTATAGACAAACAGATCCCTGGGCCCAACAAGACAGAACCTGGTCAGCTGGGGAGATATAGGTATGCTCTATACGGCACAGGGACACCCTCCACCCAAGGAGAGGCCAGTATTCAGTATGACACAGATATAAGTCCACTTTATGAAAACAAAAACCTGTTCATCTGACAAGTTAAGGATGGATGTTTTAGACCCACACAAATTTTCCAGGTACATTTGAGTAATGTGACATTGCCTTTACTGAACAAATATTCTCCAAATTCCATGCTCAATTGCATGTCATGCATAGATATCTTACAGAGCTCCCTCTTTGCCTGTTTTATGTCACAGAAGCTGTCACAGACAGTGCCACAACCAGTCTCATTTGATTAAAAACTGTGTTGGGCCTGGGATACCCTCTGGCAAGAGCATACAGGCCCTGCAACAGGTAGAGCCCATAGTTTTGTTAAAGGCTCTTGACAACCATGTGAATTAAGAAACCAACCAAACAACCAAACAAAAAACCCCACTGCATTTGCTTGGTTAATCTTAAAGCAGTGTGCTACTGTATGACTTACCAAAGCCTTACTGAATGGCCTATGCATCTCTTAGCATGTAGATTTTCCATCCCTACTTTATGGTCATCTTCTGCTGAACTTAGCAGAAGAACTCTCTCTGTAGAGAGAAACATCAGCAGGCTGAAAAGCCCTAATGGCTTCAGACTTCCAGAGTTTGCCCTGGAAAATTGTTGGGCTCATTCACAACTCATCCCTTTCCCTGGCTGTTTCTGGGATAAGCAGAGCAGCCCTATGGTAGAAAGCAGTTTTTGCAGGACATGATTACAGTTTCCTATCTTAGCGGGCATACCAGGTGGGCAGAGTGCTGGTGCTGTCCTGGGGAAGATGTTTTGTACAGAGACTATAAAGATTTACTTTGTGTTTATAAACATCTGGAATAAACATCTGGAAGGAGATCCATAGTCTGAAACCAGCTCCTGGCTGAAAATCAAAATACACAAATATATCGGCCTTGTGCATAATTTCAGTTAGCAAAGAAATGTGGCTGTGAAACTGGACAGATGCTCAGAGGTGCTGGATTCAGTTCCTAGCTGTGTCACAGTCTCACTGTGGGACCCTGGAGAACTTGAATTATCAGCCTACAATTCTGGTCCCTCTGTATGAAATGAAGAGCATCCAATCCCCTGTGCACAGGGACACACAAGATCCTAAGTCTTGGGGAATATGGTTTTAAAAGCCATGGAAGTGAGTAAGAGTATCTCTGTAGGGCATAGAGCAATACAGAGGCCAATACTAGAGAGGCTTTAAAGGAACTAGCTCAGGTCCTAAAGAAGAGGACTTACAGCACTCAGTAGGGCAAGTCCAGGCTGTCTTTTGTCCCCCTGGGTTAGATGGGGTTTGCTATCTGGACTAGCTGTGCATGAGCTCAGGTACAGCTACCATAGCCTGAACTACTATTGCCCATTTATTTGTGAGGTTGATTCACCAAGCCTACAGCCATCCTCACATACAACCTCGCAGGCCACAGGGAGCACGGGCTTAGTTCCAATTTGGCTTTGGAATTCCAGGCACTCAGAAGGTTGCTTGAACTGGATCAAATTCTTTGGCAATTTCCCAAGGCATTTTCCTGGCTTTGTGAGTAGTTCTGCTGATCAGGATAATGATCAGAGCAAGACTTCAGTCTATCACATGGACAGCAAGTCCATCTCTTTTGGCTGATTCAAAATGTTCCACAACACCAAATACAGTGTCCTTCATCATTTCAGGGCCAAAAACCATCCTGAGAATTTTCCTTACTTGGGTCCAAAAAATGAGTGATTTTTGCTGAAGGAGCAGGGTCAGATAATAAAAACTGATCAATTAACAGTATATCAGTTTAGGCAAGGGAATCCTGCATGTTCTCATCTTCCAAACATTTTGTTCAACATTAAGTAATGATGAAGAGATTTTTTTGTAAGGAGCAGGACATTTCACATAGAAGCAACAGCATAAATGTTACCATACACAATTCTTGTTTGTGATTGCTAGAGAATCACGTATTTTTAAATGATCTGCAAAGCTACATACATGGGTTTGTACTGGGGCAGCTCCATCACCAACATCTGAACTGAAGGTTAATGTTCATCCCAGTCAGCTGCAATACTCACAAGCAACAGAAGCACAGGGACAGAAGCCAGCATTGCTCTGCTTGACAGGACTTCAAAGCTACACTCTCACTTGAGCACCAGGAAGTTCTAGCCTATACCCTTCCTGGGCCCACAGCCTCTCGGGTGAAACAGCCCTACAAATCTGAGCCAGCTGCCATAATCTGTAGCAGAGGGTACATACGCATTCAGTCAGCCTGCAACGTGAGCATCTGAAATGAAGCGTTTGAGAGCCAAAGAACTGGCCTGTTTAGCACTAAGGTTGAATACTCCTGCTGCTCATGGCCAAGCTCCTGCTGCTGCACTTCAGAGCGTTTTGCTTTGTTACGGACCCCTGATTAACACTTTCTAAGCATTTCAGCCCACACTCCAGTCACTTTGCAGATTGCAATGAATGCAGATTTGAGTTTATGGGTTCATAAAAGTGTGAATTAGCACAACAATTTTCTCCCAGCCTATTTGCACAGCCCTTCCTTGAGTGACCTGTCTCTACAGACATCACAAATATTTCAACTCAAGCAAACTGCCCAGTGAGGCATTTTTAAGAGACCAGAATGAGATCGGTGGCCCCAGGAAGCAACGCCTGTGGGAGCACAAAGCAGGAGCATCACTGTGAAGACCAGCACTTGCATTTTCTGGCAGCACTATAAAGCACCAAGAAACAAATTCCTCTAGCCCCTGTAGGAGCTGCAGTGATCCCAGCAGCCCTGGCCACTCATACAAGCTCTGAGCCTGGCATTGCTATTGCCACCCACGCTAAAGAGAGAGAGGTGAACAGACCTCCCTTGTTTGTGTTGCACTAGTGCAGTGTAGTCACACAGCCCTGCATCAGTACATTGGATCAGACACAGAGACCCCAAAATAAGTACCTCACAATGACCCAGTGCTGTGTTTCTTCTCACAACACGTGCCTCAATCTCTTCCAGCCTGTACCCTTACAACCCATATCTTTGGGCTGTGGAAAACACTGTCACCCAGTAATCTGCCCCTTTTCCTGCTCCCTCCATATCACTGGTGTGATCAGTCCTATCTCTGCATGGAGGAGGGGCTGGCTCACCAAATTTCTTTAATTAAAGAAAAAGGATCAGGTTTATTTCAGATAAGCAGGCAGGATTAAAATAGACAGAAAGAATAGACAAGGGGCAGCTGTCAGCACTCCAGCTGATCCAGTGTGATTATTAATAATGATAAGCAGGAGAAGAGGGCTAATAAAAGGATAATGAAGTGGTCCTGAAAGTGACAGGAGATGGAGCCTGATAAGAGAGCCCATGACATGGAGCTGTTGTGGTCCCAGTGAGGTCTGTGCAGAGCAGCCTGCTGGGGCAGACACAAGTAACGGGGCACTAGGAGGAAATGTTTCATCTCCCCAGGGATCATGGCAGAGGCATTAGTAGGCTCAGGAACTCTGGACATCCATGCCACACAGTGTTCATGACTGATTCAATCAGGGTCCTTCCTAGGCTGTGACTGCCAGGAGTGCAGGTCACCCCCCCAGATAAAGCATGGCCCTGAGAGGACTGGTCTCACCAGGGCACCCAGCTGTGGATCCCCCATGTTGCCCTGCCTTGGCCCTCACTTGGCACAGCACCATCCCTGCACAGCCCAGGACTGGAGCACAAGTGCGGAAGCTGCAAGGAGCAGTTGCTGGAAGAGCACGTGGGCAGCATGGGGCATCTCTGCCCTGCCTGGGGATCACCCACCACTCCAGTTTCTCCTGGCTCTGTCAGCTCTCCAGGCCATGAAAGTGTCCCATATCTCAGGCAGCTGTCCAAAAAGGTGGAACGATATGGCTGCAGAAAGAGTAGCCTGGAGGGTGGGCTCTGAATGGCCTTTCCTGAGGGAAAGCTCATGGGCAGATCATGAAGCACAGGCAAAGATTACCACACCACTCTGTACTAGTGGTCTGGGTCAGTCAAGGGGAAATAAGGTGTGAAAAGTTATTTCCCAGAAGCCACTAAACAGAGAATGAAATCCCATCTAACACAAAATACGTCTGCTCGCTCTCTCTCTCAAGGAGAGGATGAAATCATCTGTAAAGATATGGTAGGAAAGAAGGAAGAGGAAAACTCATAGCAAGACAGAACAAGTCAGATGGCTGGAGAAGGGAGGTCTTGGTCAGGGAATGCTGTGGGAGGAATTTGGGCTGTTTCGGACAAACTGAATTAGCTTTCATTCAAACTGGTCTCTTTTATATCCAAACATCCCCTTCTCCCTCCCCAAGCCTAGAGCATCTCTCCTCCTTCAGAGGCAGAAATACTGTGGCCCGGGCTGTGACAGTCACAGGCCAGCCAGCAGGCTGGCAGCTGGGTGTGCTCCGCTGGAGCAGCCACGGCGCCCCCACGCCCAGCCAAAGGCAGCAGCCCTGCACAAGGCCCGGCAGAGCAGTGGGGGATGCAGGCCCTGGCTCACACTGCCTGGCACTCAGCTCCCGCCACTCCGGGTCACCGCAGCAGATGCTGGGAGCATATGCCATGAATTAATTCCACTTTCCCTGAGATGCTTTGGAGAGGGGAATGGCAGTGCCTTTCCAACTTATTAACATAGGAGCTCCCACCACCTCCACTCACTTTATCACAATTAATAAAACAGCCAGCCAGAGTCCCTCTAAGAGGTTCTTTAATGGAATGTTGCTGGGTCTGGCATTTCTTCAGCTTTTATTTCCTCCATTTTTCCAGTGTTTCCTAGGCTGTTTCAGCCCAAATATTCCCCCCGTACCTGACAAACTGCACTCTAGTAAAGCACCTCCACCAAGAAAGCCTATAAATATCATATGTATTATTAAAGCAAAACCAGAGATTTCTAAAACTCATAGAACCTTTAATTTTTCCTTTATGTACTTCTTTTACTTTATCTGTGATGAGGCTCACCATTTGCCCAGCACTGCTCTTTTGAACTCTGAGTCTGCCAGAAGCTATCTGCAGGTAGCATTTACATCCATCCAGAATCCCCCAGCGAGTCCCTCCCCTGGCGGGTCCCAGACACCTCATGCCAGCTCACTGAGCTAAACATGCTGTTGACACACACACACCTTGATGGGTTTGCAGCTCTTCCTCAGCAATGTAAGTATAGAGCAGAAAGAAGACTAAGCAAGACTTCTCTACATTGAATTGCCATGTCTGAATTGAAGATGGAAAATGCTTACCAGGTATATGAAAGCCATGTTTGAATTGGGAACTGGAGGTTCTTAATTTCGAACCCTGATTCTGCCAAAGATTCGTGGTGTGTTGTGTGGCCCTAAGCACACCGCTGTACCTTGCATTACCCCTCTGCAATACAGGGTCTCTGGAGATCAGCAAGGGAATACTACTCTATACCTTGGCCAGACACAGCCCAGAGGGCTGATCTGAGTTCCTAGGAACTGGGGACACTGTTTTGACAACTGCTCCCTCTTCTTATCTCACCTGAGGTTCAACCAGAGCAACCGCTTTGCAGTCTACAAGGAGAAGTTACACCTGCCATTTCCTCTCCTGCATGCTGTTTCCACAGGACTTGTCAGAAATGTGGGTTCCTGAGGCAGCTTTGTCACAGCCAATACACAGTTGTGCACAACAAGCCTGAGCACGAAAGAGCAGCTCATTGTTCCTCTTTAGTAAGGACAGTAACATGCGTGTGACAGCACAAGGGCCTGAGAAAGAAGAAGCAACAGGTCTTATTCAACTTCCCATCACTGCAACCAAAACACAACTACAGAAGGAAGGTGGGTGGGAACAGCTTACTGGAGAAGGGCTAGGAGCCCAACACCCACCTCCCCTCCTCCAGCTGTGCAAGGAATGGAAGAAACATGGAAAGAAGTCTCAGTCTATTATGTTTATTGAAGGAAATTAAAGAGACAACTTGATCCCAGTGCACATAAATACTGAAGCAAGGAGAAAATACCTGACAGCATAGCTGTGGAAAGGTGAAATCAAGCAGACTCAAGAAACAAAAGATGAAACTCAAAAACTGAGTCTAGAAATAAAGCAGATTTTAAACCATAAGGGAAATAATCTATTAAAAAGTAACCAGGAAGGTTTTTTAAATATATTGTCTGCCTTTCTAAAAGACAAGCAAACCCCAGCCCCCTTTCACAAGACTCTGCCATGGCCTATATTATAGCAGGTCAGACCAAATAATTAAAGATACCTCTTCCTGACATAAAATAGATGAGGCTGGCATTTTTTTTCAAGCCCTTCTCTCCAGCACTTCTCATGTGTTTGCTGAGTTACCAAGGTCCCAGACTGGGCACAGGCCTGGCCCATACACACCTGCTTCCCACTCTAGATTAATCCAGCCCAGGGTCCCCAGCTGCCCAAAGCACCCTTTTTTTTTCCCCTCAGATTAGCTTGTTGTCTGATTTACTAACCTATTTTAGTTTGCTGAATTTATTTTTTTCCCTGGGATACAAAGCATTCTAAATTATTTGTGGCCAGGAATCATAAGTGTCACAGAAATGTAGATGCTACCTCAGCTGGGAAGTTTCTGCTCCTACCAAAACAGGTTTTACTGCTCAGAGAAAGACTTTCAGACTATCTTCTGTGCAATGGCCTCCCAAGCCAATGCCTCACTTAGTTTTCTTGTTATAGGAAAGATGTCTTGGCTGTAAAAAAATTAATTAGGTTCATTAAGCGTTTCATTAAGACAGATAAGCCTCCCATTATTTTTGTGGCCCCAGACTGGGGCCCAACTTATTTTTTCTTGGTAAAGTTGTTTGGCATGTCAGCTCTTACCTGAAATTCTGCAGAGTAGTGAATTCACAGAGAGCTATTTGACCTGTCCTGCTGTCACAAAAGTGGGAATGCAGTGCTCTGTTAGACCAACCAAACAAGCAAAGAAAAGCAGCAGAGCAAGCTTCCTTCCAGCACTTGCACTCCCCAGAAGTATATAGCAAGATCCTCCAACAGGGCAAGGCTTTGAAAGACATTGGTTTAGAAGTAATGTTACTCTTTCCTGCAAATAATGACCATGGTTCTACAGGGACAAGGCATTAACAGCAAAATGAGTTTTTCTTTAGATAGATGACAATAAGAGTGAGTTACTTGGTTCCAAAGAGACACCCACCAGGGAGTTACCTTATTTGAGAGCACCAGGCTCCATTTGTTCACACACATGGAATAAACATTTTCCTTGCAAAGTACCTATGCCTGAAGCGATCACCATTCAGGCTGTGGTTTCATGTGATTGCAAAAGCTAAGTGAGGTTATGCCTGGTCAGAATTTAGCTGGGAAACCTCAAGGTATAAAGAGGGGCTGTAAGAAGTGGCCGTTTAATAGGTGGTGCTGCACCTGAGTCAATACAGAGGTAATGTTCCAAGAGAGAGGTTAAACTAACAAGGAAAGGCTGGAGGCTGCTGGATGAAATGTAAATCAGATATCCTGACAACTTGAGGTGTCTGTTGTGAGGAAGATGGTAACCTTGATGTCCTATGAAAACAAGTCATATCAGCCCAAGCTTCTCTGATAGCCATCAGTGCAAACCACACTCCATTGTATGGTGGTCCACTCCAGAGAGGCAGCATTTCCATAGAGAAAAGATCAACCATTGCAGTTATCTGCAGAGGTGCTATTGAGGTGGAATGACTCTTTATAAGTAAATATTTTATTGTGTTTAGAATTCTTAATTTCTTTTGAGAACAAAAAGTCTTATTAAAAAATAACCCAAACTTCTCCCAAGACAATTTTTATATCAAGCAAGGTCCTATTTATTTTCACGTCTGAAATAAATTCTCAAATACAAACAAGTGAATAGAAAATTTAAGTGCTTAACTATTTACAGGAGATGAGTGTATGAGACATCTGGTGTGTCAGAGCTCTATGGGAGACTGAGGTGGTCCTCCCTCTCCGACTGTCCCAGGTCCCACTCAGTCACTAGTTCTGATGACACCTCTGTGAAGAGATGGTCCCAATCCCAGCTGACATCATCCTACCAAGAGGAAAAAAGACAAACATGCTGAAATGTTACTGTTCCACCCAAAGTTCTCTGAACAATGCCAGAACAGCAAAGAAACCAAAAGGCAACTGCCCTGATGAGGGAAGTCTCAGATTCAGCTGGCTAGAGCAGGAATACTAGCTAGTATGAAATGTGAATATCTGCTACAATTTTAAAATGTAGACAAAATTATTCATGTTCTAAAATTCCAAAAAGGACATTTTTGTTGATACTTGTCAATATTAGGTACTCCCAGACAGGGCGTAGAAAGAAGCCCTTCCACTCTTCTCTACTTCTGCTGAAGCATGTGCAGTTCAAAGCTGCAGAAATCCTTTGTTGCAAGTCCTGAGCCTCTGCCCACCCAGTTGTATTGAGGTTCTTCTGTCCTGCTTTAAAAACCCTCTGCCCAAACCCAAAATGCTTTTTGCCTTTGTCCCTCTGTACTTTTCTGTGGGACCACCTGTAGCTCATGATGGTCACCAAAGGACAAAGCACTGTTTCTGCAGGGATCTCTGGCAGCACTAAGCCTTGCACATTTTCCTGATCAGCTCCTTCATACTTCGTACTGGCCAATCATAGTAATGCCATAAACTCACACCAAGAAAGCACTACCTATCTTAAAAATCACCTGCTGGGGAAGTCAAACCTCCAACAGCTTGGACAAGCTCCTCCTCACAACTCTTCTCACCCCCACTGACAAGGCTTCCTTTCCTAGTACAGTCTGAGACACACAAGAAGCTTTTACCTTGCTGGTGTTTCCACAAAACAAAGACTTACCTCTCGTAGCTCATGCTCTGGAGCCAAAACTTTGGTAAGGAGCTTCAGGTCTACCTCTCCATCCTATGAACATACAGAGTCACAGTCTTACAGATATTGAGAAAATGAACACCATCATTTCACCAGATACATTTGTTAGACATTGCCACATCTGCCTCATAAGGGTCACTTTGTCCAGGACAACAGCAAGAACCTCATCTGAGAAACAGATACCATATCCACATTATTTACAGACACAAGTACAAAAGCCACGTTGCAGAGAGGAACAGACTTACAGGGAGACTGCAAGTTCTCTGGATGATAAGGCAGTGTATTTTGTGCAGCTGAGTAACACTGTGGAGGATAACATGAGCCCAGAAGGGGAGGGATTCACATAGGCCAGCCCATAGCAAAATCCACTTACCAGAGTCTGGAAGGCAGCATATTTCATTAGATCTTTGTCCAGGTCATGGTAGGTCAGCACTCGGTTCACCTGCACACTGCAGCCAGAAAGGGTCAGAGAACAAGCCTGTGTCAGTGTGGAAGCACATGTGAGGAGAAGGGTGGCATGAAAAGTCATCTGGTGACATCTCAAGTGTCCACATCCCCCATGCAGACTCTTAGGATGGGTGTACCCAGACAGAAGCACAGCTCAGTCAGCAAATGAACAGCCACTGACAAATCTATGTACCAGGGTTTGCACATGCATAAAAATAGGATGTGGAACAACCATGGACTCCCTCAGAGAAACCAGCATGCTAAAAGAAGATCCACAGACTAGTTGCAAGGGCTAGAAAGAAAAGAAGACCACAGTGAGCATTCAAACAGCCCCAGTGCCATAGCAAAGGAGCCTCTGAGAGCAACACCATGCAAGCTAGAGAACAGTAGGGATTTTTGGCTTTTTATCTCTGAGCGGAATCAGAGATATTAAATATGACTTCCTAAAATGTAGCCTTCCAAGAAAAACATGGTGTAGGGGGTGATACACTGTTGTATCACACCTGCCTTCACTAGTAATCCAACACTCTAAAAAAGACTCTATTAATTGAATTTTCTTGTGTTTGTCCATGAAAATAATTTGTCTTTTCTACTGCAAGAAAACTATTAATATAGGAGGATCAGATCACTTTATTAAAAAAATAAAGAGAGAGAAAAAGAAATTAATTCCAGTGAGAGACACAGTAATTTTAAATTTACTACATAAACAGTCAATTATTTTTGTTAACAGCTATATAATTACAATAACTACTCCTCACTTGTGAGAGAGGCATCTGTGGCCAGGAGTAAGATATCCCACCCCTCCAAATAGGGATCAACAGAAATCCCAGCCTGTGACCTTGGCAATAGGACTTGGCAATACAAGAAGACTTTCCTGGTATGTTTAAGACAAAACTCCAAAAACTTCCATTTCTTAAAATTTTCTGGTCTCCCTTGAGCTGACTCCAAGGCTACTGCAAAAGCCCCTTCAAACAACAGGACTGTACTTTGCAAATTAACTACAGAATTGAGTAAGAAGGATATCCTGTGGAGGGCAAAGCAGCCTAAGACCATCAAAATTAAAGTGTGTGTGATAACGCATGTGCATTGGAGACATTTGGAGTTATGTAGGCAACCTTAAATCAAGAAATTTCCTGCTTTTGAGAGTTTGATTTTGCAACATCAAATACGTTATTCTAATGTAGGTTTTTGGGTTTTTTTATAGAGAGAGAATAGGCAGTAATTGCTTTCTCTGCATAATAGGAAACAAGAATTTTTCACTGTTCATCTTGCAGCATTACTGTCACGAAAGACCACACCAAATCCTGCTGAACAGCACTGCTGCTGACATCCAAAGAGCATGAGTAAGATGGGTTTAATTTCACTAGCCAGTTTGCACTGCTGATGAGAGCCTCAAGAGCACCTGGCTGTGCTCTTACCTGGGGGGAGCTGCCACTTGCATGGCCAGATCTTCCTCCTGGACATCCTCCAAATCAGGGATCACAGGAATGTCTACAACAAGAGAAAGCAGCAGCAGTAAGTGGGGAGCACTGTGCTCTCCTCTCACTGAAGACAAAGGTTCCCTTGCTTCACAGATGTGAAGCACCCTGTTTCTTATTAGAGGGAAACACAAAATGGTTATTTAGCAATAATTAAAAATATATTGTTTACTATTTAAACAAGGCAATAAAACTTTGAAGTCTGAGGTCACAAGAAATCTTGCAAGAGGAACAGATTAATCCAGGTAGGGCTCTATAGGCCAAGGACTGTGCATCTGAACACAACCTTGAAGCTGAAAGAAGCCACTTGTACTAAACCTTGCTGTCTATGTTGCCATCATGAACTGACAAGAATTTGCTAGTTATATGTTATCATTTATTCAGACACCAGTCACCTAAACTCAGTTAAAAATGAAACATGGGGCAGAAACTGAGAGAATCCACAGAAAACTGAGAGAATCCACAGAAAACCGTATCTTGAAGGACCTGCTCAGACCTGGGGTCTGAGGCTGTTCAGAGGCTGTGCTGGTGTATCTGCTAGACCACCAGCACGACAGGAAGGATGTACTGGTGGTCTAGCAGATACAAACACTAAGGAACACATGTCTTGTTGTATTGTCACAAAACTTTTTCATGACTTTCAGTGTCACACTGGAATGGTTGAAGGTCACTGAGTATTCCCAGCACAAGGGCAACGGCTACTCCAACTGAAAAGGATGCTAGAAACAAAAGAATTGAGGATAGGAGAAAGAACTGAGTGTACTTTGCATCCTACTAAAGAAGTAAGGCCCTGAAAGCATTGCACAGTCTGTCATTTGATAAAGCACTGCAAAAAGTTAGTGCAAAAAAAAGGAGAAAGAGAAGGCAAAGTAACTGGAGGCACAAAGCAAGAACAGAGTACACCAATACAAAGCTCCTTTAAAGACTCAAGGCCACAAAGGCTCTCCAGAGACCCCGAGCCCTCAAACCATGGAGAAGCTGGTTTGGCTCAGGGAAAAGGTTTCCCTTGCCCAGTGAGCAGGCAGAGCTGGCCCCTTCAGCACTGGAATGAGCAGCCTGCTCCCAGCTCTGCCGACAACGCAGCAACGCTACTGCTGGATGGCAGGAGGCAGCTGAGCCTGGCTTTGCCCCGTTTTTCAGCCCAGGCTGAGATGAATATTCAGGAGCTGGAGAGACATTCCCACCCACGGTGCCGAGGGCTGTGGGCAGGCTCTTCCCGAGAAGCCCCTAGTCCGGCCGCCTGTCAGACCGCGCAGGGTCTCAGCTGCCCTCCCTGCCGCACGTCCGCCGCGTGCCCCCGCTCGCTGGCCAGGAGGCGGCCCTGGCCCAGCTGCAGCAGGGCACGGGTCAGCCGGGCCCCGGCGCAGTGGCCCTCCGGAGCTGGCCACACAGTGGGATTTCTCGCTAATTGGTTGCCTGGAGAAGGCTGAGCGGGACGGGGGCTGTCACGAGCATGGCCGCGGCAAGCGGAGTGACAGCTTGGCCGGCCTCAGCAGAGCTGTGCCTTCTAGCTCCCAAGGAGCAGGTGCCTGCGAAGAGGTTCTCCAACTGCAGCGAACTTCCCAATGACATTTAAAGGGAAACTGCAGCAACGGCCCCTAGGCTGTCCGTAAGGCAGAAGAGGCAAGTGCAAGGAATGTCTCTCACCTGTGCATCGCTGGGAATTTGGGGCAGATCTCCCCACCTCTGCTTGTGAGGACAATACTTGGTAGAAGCTGCTATCCCGCTAGCTCTTCCCTGCAGAGGCTCCCAGCTCTTGGTAAAATTTGTAGCAAAATGCACTTATGGGACAGAAGCATCTCCAGTAGCAGACAGACCAACGTGTGGAGGCAGCTGGTAAAATCTCAGGGATAATGTGGGAGAAAGTCCCTGGATATAAGCAACAAGGACCAAGAGGGAACAGACTGGTCCAAGGTGGGGAATGAAGCTCTCTGCAGAGGTGCCCTGTTATATCCAGGAAAATGAGCATGGGAACGAGAAACCATTTAACCTCTCCTGAACTAATTTATCCTTTTATGACGAGACTATGAACGTTTCTCAGCAAGCACAAGTAAATTAAAAACTAGCTGGGAACAGAGCTGTCTTCACCCACAGAGCAGGAGAAGGTCAGAGCCTTATCCACTTTTGACAGCAGAAATGTAAAAGGTGTTTGCAGGAAACTGAATTTCTTCACTCAGTCTCATTTTGGCAGCTATTTCAGGAGTCTACTCTTGCCAGTTCTCTATTGTTTTTGTTTATCTCCTTTTGCACAAGAAAAAGCTGTAAACTTAGGGCCCTGCTCAGCGATGTTCCTTCCATTCTGCAGGTTCACAAAGACTCCTGGGTTCTCTAGTGCTGTTTTTATCTCATTGCCAGTGAATTCCATGGAGAGATTTCTAAACCCCTTGCAGAGCACGACCTCCACTCTGTATTAGCAAAATTCAGGCGATTGCTTAGAAATTCTTTCCAAAAGAAATTCAAGGCTCCAAGATTTTATAGACACTTTGAAAATATTTCAGACAGAAGAGCTGAAAAACTCTGGAGGCCCCTGCCAGCCCCTCCAACAAAGGCCAGTGCACGCTTGTTCCTACTGCAAAGTGCAGATGCCTTGCCCATTTCTAGGCAGAAGCAATGCCCTTTAGAACTGTGAGACTGACAAGAAACTACAGAAATGTCTCAGATTTTAAGAAAATATTGGGACCCTGGGCTAACTGCTATCAGGGACAAATAATTCCTGAAATATTTAGGTCTTTATTTTACTTGTTACTCATAACTACCTCTTCCCTCTGCCAATTCCCATGGTGCCACTTCAGCACAATCCCTCTCCCTTCTCTCTGTACAGTTTGCAAAGTGTCTCAGTTCTCACTTATCACCAAGGACCCAACCTTACCCCCACTGATTCTCAGCCTCTTAATTATTTTTGTCGCTTTTCTTGAGACTCACATCTTTTTCTCCTATAAGCTCCGGTAACACAGCTAAGTTGTGGCACAGTGTCAGCTGCAGGGGGAATAGCACAGCACAGGCTGTTATGCTGCAGGAGAGTAGGCATATGCTCTACTTTTAATACTCCCGCTAGCTGCAGGAAGGCTTTACATATAACATTAGTACATGCAGAAATGTTCATAGGACCATGTCCTCCCAATCTTGCACCGCATCTTTTTCCAACAACACAGCTGTATGACAAACCCCCACTCTGTGCTTTGCTCTGTGACCCACATTTTTCCTCATCTGTTCAGTGTGGGGGTTTCAGGTAATTTTCCATAAACCTGTGCTTCTGGTGCAGAACCTTGACACATACTTTACTGGCCAGGCTCTCATGCCTATGTAGGCGAACCTCAAAAATTACTACAAAAAAGGACACACCTTCACAGATACCAGCTCAATGTAGTGAACAATGACATGAACAAATGGCTTGTGCAAAGATGAGGGAGCACCACATGCTGTTAGATGAGAAATGCAAACTCCACTCCACCTCCCAGATGGTTATGAACAAGTGAACAAAGAATGAAATCAAAACGAGCTTACTCATATGGAAGTTATGGTGAGGCAGGAGATACCAGTACCAAATGTTGGCTAATTGGGGAATTAAGTCACTGCACAAAACCGATCGTCCCAGAACATCTAAGTCCTGGTATATAATTAAGAATAATATTTTATTTGAACAGCTGAACTTAGCTAGGTCTTACACAAAAAGAGCTGTATGACTAAGTTATGGCAAGGCACCAATGCTATAAGACAGAAGTGTGTGAATGCGAGGAGGAGAAGATGGAGGAGAAAGAGTAAAGGCAACCCATGCTACATGCAGACAGTCAAACAACAAGCAAGGAACAGCAGCTCTTCAAGTCATACAGAAAGGAGGGCTTTATGTGCTCATAATAAAGTACATGTAGTAAACATCACCTTTTTTACCTCTTAGCAAATAATATACTGACAGGCAAAGAAGACAACCACAGAAAGCAACAAGCAGGAGATGGGAGAATCTGTACCAATCCAATAACCAGCTACTCCTGAGAGTTGGTAAATTGCACCTCCTCTCCCAAGAAGGGCTGATTTTTGGTTTAGTAGCAACACCTGCAGGCTGGGTCTCTTAAAATCCTGTGAACTCCCAGTAAGATCTGGTTATTGTCCCAAAAAACTAAGTTGTCTGCTCGATATAAGATAGTACATAAATAGGGACAGATAGAATCTCTTCCAGGGACAGACAGAACCTCTTCCAGGTCAGACAATAAATCACTGACAAAGCTGCATCTAGAAACCATGTTCCAGTTCAGGCTGCAGTTAGTCAGAATGTGCTGCTTATTCCCTAAAGTGCTTTAAGAGTACCCTGGGCCCCATCCTGGCACCCATCAACAAAGAAGACTCCATCTCACACAGTCTGATCCACTTCCCAGCTGGGTCAGTGTTTCAAAGGCCATTCAGAATGGACACTCTTGTGGTGGGTACGGTGCTGCCCTCCCTGTGCACACACCACCATATCCAGAGAACACAAAGAGGGCAGTGGCTTCTGGAGCTGGCAGTCTCCTACCACCAAGCAGGTATAAAAATGAAACTAACTTTATTTTATGTTGCTTGCTCATAAAATGTAAAACTGAAATCATTACAATATCTCTGCTGCAGCAAAACTTTGTTTTACTGAATGCTGTTACCTTCTGCATCACGTTTGGGGAATTTTAAACAGGAAAATGGAAGGTCTGATTGAAGATGAAGTTAAGTGAAAGAAATTGGTCTCATTTAGCACATGACAGGATTCATCTGTGTTCCCAAGTCCACTGAGGTAGCATCATGGGCGTTTCATATTCATGAGCTGCTGCGACACTGTGTCCCCTCATTTACAAAGCACCGTGTTCAGCAAATTCTGTCCCTGTGGACACCCTGTGCATTTCATGGTCTTGTCAGAGAGACATCAAACACTTCAGTAACCAAATACCAGAAAATGGCTTTAATTAGTGCATCTCAATGCAATAAATAATTTTTCTAAGTGGAAAAACGGAGAATTAAAAAAAAAAAAAAAAAAAAAAAAAAGGAAAAAAGTGGAAAGCAACAGGCAAAAAAAATCATCAAAAAACCATAAAGAACAAGGGACACAGCTTCTGCTGAACCACACAAACAAGCTTGAAGCCTCTTGGAAGCTTTCTCAGGAGAGCAGCAGGCAAATGGAGAGAATAAAGATGCTTCTTTGGATGCTGGGACAATAATTTCATAGGGATGTCTTTCCCTGACTGAAATTGCCCTACTAGTAGTCCAACATGGAGCAGCGTACCTGCCTGATCAACCAGAAGGGAGATGAAAACAGTAGAGTGAAAAGCAGATAGTACCACAGCTACCAGGGCACTGTCTCAAAATCTGAGATAAACAGAAGATAACCTGAGAGTTCCATGTCCCAAAGCCCCCTTCTGAGAAGAGCATGGTAACAGCACAACCTGGCCAAGGTGATGGGAAAAGTCACCCTGTGAGCAGGTGCCAGAGGAGTCACAGGATCAAGGGAAGGTCATACAGCAGATTCAGTACTGGCCCTACAGCCTTGTGTAATACATTTGCCTTGCATAATATTGCATCTCAGCTAGATGGATGACTGGCTGGGGGGTGACATTCTACTTGCCTCGGTAGTGTGGTGTGTTCATATTGCAGGGGACAGGCATCAGGCATTTCTGCTGCTTCCCAAGGCTGCTGCTGACACAAAGGTTCTGCCCAGTTTCAGTCATTTGAATTGTGAGGAGGCACAGAACAGCCCTGTCAGATGAGTTGCTGGGCTCAGTGCAGGGCTTCACAAGCAGTAGTGCATGGCTTGTACTTATGCAAGAAGTAGAAGCAGACCCTGACGGCTTTAAAGGTGAGGAATCTCTTAATGCATGGGTTTATTCAGCAGCAGCAGAAGACAGGAGAGACTGGAGGCCAGGCCCAGGACTTGGAGTCCACCATGCTCCTGAAGTTATCAGCATTTAGAGTGGTAACATAGCTCCTAGTCTTACCAACAGCCCCCTGACAGAGCACTACACCTGCCCTCCTTTCCAGTAACATGTGTTTTCCTCTTTTCAAAGGCTGTTCCCTGTTCCTTTGCACTCCCCTGCTAAAACATACTCAGAAGGTAGTGGGGCATCAGATGAGAAGTATGAGGTGTCCTGAGAGGGTCTGGTGAACTCAGAAACACAAAACCCTCTTCAACGACGCTGGAGATAAGGGACTTTGCATTAGAGCATTACTAGGGCAGGGAAAGCAGCTTCTCAGGATGCTCCTGTGGAAGTATGTTCAGGAGCAGGCATGCCTGATTCTATTTCATCCTCTTCATGTTACACTGGAAAAACAAGACAAACTACATTTCTTTTATACTAAATCCTTAGGTTTTTTATTTTTTTCTTATATATATTTATTAAAAAATGCCTCTTTGATCGGCAGCACCCATGACACCTCCACATCCAGCAACTCCTCAGAAGCCTCCCTCCCTCCACACAAGGCCACCGCTGCTGACAGCCAGCTGGGTTTGATCAGAGCCACTCAGAATCGGATTTTCATAAGACAGATGAGGAATCTTACTGCTGCTTTCTCTCACATCAGATGAGAAACTGAGGAGGAGGGGGGACGGGTCCTGAGGGAACGACACTACAATCAAGGGCTACGCGGTTCTCTCTCAGTCCCTCCACTGCTGCAATTTTCAAAGGAGTTTGCCTCAGGCAGTTTTAAATGATGGTGTCTCAATTCTGTAATCATCTTTCAAGAGCTTTTTCTTAAAGGGTATTTTAGGTAAACCAAGTCCGTCAAATACATTTATGGACTCAGCAATCACAGACCCAATATGACTGCGTATCCACCATATCGCAGAATTTAGCAACAGAAGATGCTTCCCCAGACTGTCATTTTCAGCCCTCAACAAGCTGTGTGTGCTCCCTTGTAATTAAGGAGCCCACTGACCCTTGGCCAGTGGTCTGCTGCTTCAGACAGTCTCTCAGGACATAGTCTCTGATCTCCCCTGCCCACTGTGGCTCTCAAGAGAGAGCTTTCCTCCAGCACCACAGGCTCTAGATCACAATGCCAGCAATTATTGGAGGAGTTCAAACTGGCCTGGACCAACAGCTTAGTGGAAACCATCAGGCTGGGCCAAATCTGCCCTTCAGAGAGACTCAGAGTAGTGCATTGGGTGGGGGAGAAGCAAAGGGGAGAGCTGTGGTGTGCTGACAGAGCCACACATGAAGTCAAAATGCAGACTCACAGAGACCCAATAACCACTGACACTCTCTGCCCCAAAACCTTCTATGCAGCCCATTCATACCACTTCCAAAACAGCATGTCTTCCACTCTGTCTCCATTTCACTGATGCTCAGTACTTTTCATCCATTTAGCTCTCCCCAAATCACTCCAACAGTGCCTTCTGAGCCTATGAAGGACCCACTTGCTATATCCTTGACTGCTCCTGCAGATTCTGCCCTCTCTTACCCTTATGCTCAGCCACTGCATCTGTCCTTGCAGCTCATGGCCTCTGCAATCCACCAGCACTTGGTGTGCTCTGTAGAAACAGCAGTTCACCAGGGAAGGAACTGGCAAAATTGATCAGGAATGACAGAGCCAACAATAACCCTTATTGTGCTCTATTCTCAGCTCTTTGGAGCAATATCATCACTGGTGTATATTTGCATGCAGCTCAAGAAGCATTGGATATTTTATGGCTGTGAATTTCAAATCTCCCACCTGACAGATATCACTACCTAGAAGGATTGGGGATCATGGCATCTGCCTACTTCCTCTCTGTTGTTCAAAGTCTAGACTCTCATCCTGTTCAAATGCAAAGGAGCTGCTGGCACATGCCAGAAGGGTAAGTCCTTCTAGAGGTTTGACATTGCATAGAAAGGTCTAATCATCAGCTCTGCTTCCTTGAGGAGGCTTCCCAGCAGGCAGGAAGGGGTTTTGCCTTGAGGGCGCAGATCTAGTGACTGTCTCCTGGCAGCTTTCCTCACCTGCAGGTCAGGTTCCAGTTGTCTATGTAGCATAGTCAGGCTTTCATTTCAATCAGCTGTCTCATTCACACACACTATCTGCTTTAAAATAACAAGCTGTTGTTCCTGCAGACAGAAGATCACACATCACATCCTAGTCCTCCAAGAAAAGCCCTTTTCTAGGAGCTATACATCCCAAGAGCAACAGGGAGAAAGCAGAAAGGGACTTCTGATGGTGGGGCAACAGTCTATGTGGGAAGAGGGTTGTTATCCCTCTACCTGGGAGAGGGATAACAACCTTAGCTAATAAGTTCCCATAAAGTGCTGAGGAGAAAAATCCAAGGGCAAAGTAGTAAGGAGAAAGACATCAGGGGGAATACAACACAGCAGTGCAGAACTGGTGGACAAGAAAGGAACAACAAAGAAACTTCTAGCCAAAGGACAAATCAGCTTGCTGAGGAGGGGGAGGAGTGTTAGCATTTCTTGCCCTGAGAGGAAAAAGCTCTCTCTAGCTCTGTGCCAGAAAGAGACACACGAGCAAAACCCTCTATGCCCTGCTGGAGAAAGGAGCAAAGGGAGAATAAAGCCCTTCAACTTCAGCTTGGTTGTCCCATCTTCCCTCTCACCTCATGACAAAGGGTAGTCTGCACGTGGCAGAAGCTCTTAGCTGCTACAGAAAAGGAAGCAGTGCACTGCAGATAGCACCTTTTAAAATCCGCAGAGGGTCTCACATCTCCCATCTCAAGCAGTTTCCCTGCCATACAGAGCTCAGTCACTGCTGCTCATTTTCCCTGTTGACATGGACAGAAAATTGAGCAATTACCCTCAAACTCCTCTCTCTCAGATTGCACAGATTGCTACATACAAAGCATTAAGCCCCCAATTGCCCCTGGCCAAAAGTGACTTAACTAGGCCTGTCCTTTAGGAATTAAACATTTTTGTGTTGCTTGTGAAGGTTTATTATTCCTCAAGTGTGATGCATTAAATCCTGCTAAAGCAGGTTTCTCACCATGCAGAGGACCTGGTCCCACATGACAAGGTCCAGTGGGCACACACCCACTAACAGAGGCATTATCCATTTGCTGTGCCTGAGTTCTCACGAGTTCCAGCATGTGCTCAGGAGGGTCGGCACTAAGATTGCAGTGGCTGCTGTAGGAAATCAACCTAGCTATCAACTAGATAATCCAGAGCTACTTTTGGAGAGACACTGCACTTTTTTGAAACTGTCTTCCACCTCCTGAGTTTCCCTGTGCAACCATAACGAATGGCTGAAACTGCAGATCATTCCATGCATGTCCCTGTCTGGTCCACCCACTTACCACTTCCCATACTGTTTCACTCATTCCACACAGCCTGAGATGCGTCCATCCTTCTCCCCCAAACTCCCACAGAGATAAGGAATCAGATGCTATTTCCTACACAAGCCAGGAGCAGTGAAGAATTCTACTTTTATATAAAACTACAAGGCCTGTCAAGCCCAGAAGTCTCCACTTGGCTGTACAAACTTCCACCTTCCACCTGCCAAACTGGGTTCTGTACAGCCCCTGCACTTTTTTAACACATTCGCAAATGGACTACAAACTCGGAGCCTCTGGTAGTTAGTGATATATAAACAATCACAACTGAGCACATTTCAAATTCACAAGAACACCTTTTTAAGGGCATATAGTTTTGTCCTTCATTCTTCTAATGAAAAGGTTGGATAGGGGACAAACAATGTTAATGGAATGGTACAGCTCAGCTTTTTAATAGGTTAAAGGAAGGCGATCCAAATGTATTGGTTGACAGCAGCAATCATTACGCAACTGCGCCTGTTCATATTAAGGTGTACAAGCTAAGACATTATGCAGCACAAAATAACCGTGACCCATCCTTGGGGATCCGTACACCAATGTCTAGATTTTTGTTTGTTTAGAATCTGAGCTTTACTGTTCCAGTTAAGGACACAAACTCAAGTGCAGTTCTATACAAAGGGGAGGCTGAAACAGCTCAATCTACTGCATAGCCACAGCCACTGCATGCTACTCCCTGCCTTCTACACTAGGCAATTATTTGTATCTCTCTGCTTATTCAAAAAAGTAATTTTATTCATGTTCTGGAGTTTGTTTATACGTCACTTTTCTTCACTCCAGTAGCTGAGCCCACATGGAAAATTCCTCTCCAAGAACAGTTTGCCCAATCTCCCTGTCAAAATAGGAACACAACAATGCAATGCACCATCCATTTAGAGATTTTTCTATATACAAATTAGATCCACAACCCAGAATATTTGTACCAGAAGCTGCCTGGGTAGGAACCATACTTTTATCTTTCTTCTAATGCATACATTTAATCCAAAGCCAAATGCCAGCTTGCAAACAGTCCAAATTCAGCTGCTAATCACAGGTTAGACACAGATAAATAAGCGAAGTCTGTTAAGATTCAATATGTCTTCATATCACACTCTGCATCAATTCTATTCTATATTTATTACCCAAGGTCTTGGAGTGCTGAAAGTCACATGCTACAAACAAACACATGGCAAGCATTTTTATGCCTGGTTAGCAAAGATAGTTATACTCCAAGTGCATGACCAAGGTTCAACAGAAAGGACAGCACATCTGCAAACAGAGCTGTTCAGAACAGCTGTTCAGCCTCAGTGATGTAAACAGAAATTTAAGAAGCCCAAGGAATTTCCCAGGGGGGAAATCTAGTTTGTTCTGAAGATGCCAATGCTATAAAGGTGCCACTTCTGGCAGTCATATGTTGCAATGCTTAATCTGTCTGGAAGACCCAAATAAGTCTTCATTTAATCTCATTAACCATACTGATGTCTGATCCTTTGTGACTCCTGATAATTTTTCTGTCGCTTGGTGATATTTTACAGATGCAACTTTTTATACACTGTAGAAAATTCTTAGCCCTTGAAAACTGAGGTATGTCCTAGAGGCTTTAATGAATTTCTATGCTCCCCATAGTTGTCTAGTGCTTGTCTTGAAATTCATACTGTGGATTTTTCCTGAGATTTCTCTTGACTCATGCAGTCCTAGAAGAGCAGGTAATACACACTATAAAGAAAACTAGTGCTAAGTCAGGAGTCCAGTAGATTTTATAGCAGCCTGCACAGGGATGAGATAGGGTTACCCACAGTGTTTATGTTTAGCTTATGATCTATGATCTTGGATTAGGGCAAGCAGATTTTTTAAATTAAGAATTCCATCATGACAGAAACCCCAGGCAACAAGGATATTGCTACAAAAGATAACAGATGCTTTAAGCAGAGCCTACTACCACCTAAACCAGAGGAGAGCTTTCCCCATTCTTAACCTTTTATTGCGCTTTTAGCTCTCATTTTTCCCAGTCCACTATTCTCCATGGAGGTAATTACAAAGAAAAGTGCGTCCTTGCCACTTTCCTGCTTTCCAAGGGTTCTCTATAATTCTGTGTTCATGAAGAGACAGAGTTAGACTGCAAGTTCATTTCCTCATCCTCCCTCTCCATCTCCTTTATTCTTTCTCCCTCATTCATCTGGGGAGACCAAAGCAACTCCTACATTTGTTTACCCCCAGAGTGGTTAATTTCTTTGCAATTTCTTACAAGATGCCTCTGCTCACTTTACTGGAGAGCCCCCAGACACGCATGAAGGCACTTCTTGCGGTCAAGTACCTTACCTCCTCCATCATCTGATGCCTCCAGGCTCTGCTGTCTGAGACGATGGCTGCAGCAAAGCAAAAGAAAGAATTTCAATTGCAAGCCCAGAAAAACATCTTGTTGTGCCCCCTTCCTCCCCACAAACTTCAAAGGAGAAGAGTTTCCAAGTATGCTGTTAAGGAGAGAGTTTCCAAGTTAGCTTAGCCCATATGGAAGACTGATCTTCCATACTCTTCAATGCTGGGCTCAGCAGAAATCTCAGCTTAAGCAAGATGTACCTAAGATAAACCCCTAGGCTGAAGACAGTAGGGCCTGGGGTGGGTCTGGGAGGAAAGTAGAGGCTTTCTCATTTTCCTTCTTTCTGTTTTATGGGAGTGACAGAGCCATCGTCTACTCCATATCCAGGGAACTGTAGAATGACCAGCCCTGCCCCATCCTAGGACACAGGATACGAATTCCTGACAGGCTCTGCATCCTCCCCAGCTTTCAGATCTTGGTGTACTGGTCAGATGATCAGATCACATGTAAAAGTTGTGGAAGAAATCTCAGCAAAAATGGGAACTTACTCTTCTACTTCTTCTGCATGCTTTCTTCCTGACCTGCAAGACAAGGATGGCTTATGTTTAGAAAAGGCTAGAGAAAATTAAAAACTTCAGCTTTCCCCATATGATTGTTATTGTGCAAAACAGTTCCTGCATCACATTGTTATTGTGCAAAACAGTTCCTGCATCAGGTTTGATATAACACATCACACCTTAAAGAGTTCTGAGTGACTGTTAAGCCAGCGTATCAAAAAGTCTCTGAGAGCAACAGACTGAAACAAAACACCTTGGGGCACAAAAGACAGCCACGCTCAGATATGGCAAGAACCATAGTCCCTAGTTCTTTAGTTTCTCAAATACTTTTTTATCCCCTTTGCCAAAAGCTGAAGGTAAAGCTGGCCATACCTGAGTAGAGAGGTCGGCACATTAAGGAGTGAAGAAGGCGCTATACTTTGTCTACCTACTCCTGAGAGATCAACAGTTTCTTCCTCCCCATGGTTGTGCATAAAGACTTTCTGGTTGCCTTTCACCTGAGCTGGCCAAGCTCAGGTCAGACATGGAGTCATGGCAAAAAATCAGGGTTGATCAGGCTGAGTTAACAGGAGTTTATAATAAGAACATGGAAGGGAGGCACTGGCAAACGGCAGCTCCCTTGCTCACCACCCCAGCGAGCCCAGAAGTAATTCAGTCCCGATTAGGGATGCTTGTTCAATATTCAAAATGTAAAACATGGAGATTGCTGAACCAGCACTTTGAAAAGTTAATTAAATGCCAGGTTTCTTTTTAGCAGATACTCCATCACTCGCTGATTGCTTTGGCCATTTTGCAGAGTGAAGTTTCATGTCTATGTGTTGGGAATAAATATTCTTCCGTCCCCTGAAGCCAGGGTGCCATGACAAAGAATACATGGGGCTCTCCCCTATCACATATGCTGTCCCAGGATGTACTTGTAAGAGAAGTTGCTTCACTGCCTTGATTGCTCTTTCCAAAGCACTTCGTGACATGGCACAGGCCTCTCTCCATCTGCTTTCTGTTCTAGCAAGTTACCGTCTTCATCTAGCTCTCCTGTGAATAATCTACTCTTCTAAGAGCAAGGAGTAGGGCAGAGAGAATGTCTAGCTATACAGAGAAGAGGTATAAGGAGAAGAAAGCCCTTTGTCTCTACTGCTCTCACTGGAGCTTGCAGTCTGTGAGAAGCTAAAGATTACACTGAATCAGTGATGAGCCCAGTAATATCGACAGAGCTGTGAGAAGCTAAAGATTACACTGAATCAGTGATGAGCCCAGTAATATCAGAACTGCAGCTGTGTGGTGACATCTGCACCTGGGCTTTCAACTATAACTGCACCCTCTGTTTAAAGGCAAAAATGGAACATAATTGGGGAAAGAGCTCTTCCAGTGAGGATGAACTGTCCAGCTCCATTCTTCTCCCCAGTGGTAGCACAAAGCACTTTTTGTGAAACTCCTGATACTATGGAGAAAGAAACAGATGTCTTCAGAGAGCCCTCCACCACCACCCAGTGGCATTTAGTCTCTGAAAAGATAGAAGTAGAAAGATGATGCGAGATTTCTCCTATTTTATTTCTCCTTTATGCCTTCACAGAACTGGTTTCCACATAGCCTTGCCTTTTCCATGCTGAAACACCCCAAATTATTGCACAGCCATGCACAGATAATTTCCTGGGAGTTCAATTTAACATTCTCTTGGCATGATCCTGTTACTCTTGATGACTGTCCAACCCCGAGTAACACTCTCTTCCTCAGTACTCACACTCCTTACATCTTTGCTCCTGTCTCCAGGCAGGAATGAAACACTCCACATGTTCATACTTCCCAGGAGAAAAGGTCACTACTACTATCCCTGTAAGCAATTTCTGTTTCTTCTTCCTAAGCTCCCTGTCATAACTGATATCCAGGTGGCCCACAGGGGAGGCAGTCGTGTTAGTCCTAGAGGCAGAGACTGCTTTGCTTATGTTGTGAGACTTAGGCTTTCTCAACTTTTCTGTGTTGTTAGGAAAGGACTTGTTCAGGACAATAAGCAAATACCTCATTATGAAACAGCTGCACTATATATTGGAAAAAACAGTAATCTGGGGAACAAATCCATCAGCAGGGAGGGGGGGAATAGTACTGGCCCCTTTAATACCAGAGCCCAGGTGCTAGAATTCTCCCATCAAACAAGACCATTCCTTCCTCTTCCCAGAGCAAGTTACAGACCCATGGTCAGTGCCCCCAGGAGAACAGGACAACACCTTAGTCCCTGTGCCACAGGTGCCAATAGTGGCTCTGGGTGAGGCAAGTCTGTCATGCTGACAGTACAGCAGTTTATACAGAGCATTTATATTCTAATAGCACTGAAGCAGGAGCTAGAATTGACTGCTCTTCTGTTTAGGAGAGACATCTGCTTCCCATTACCTGTACTAGATATGTTCATTAATATATGATTTGGGATAGCATTATATATGAAACTAGCATTTCAAGTCAGCTCATGAGCTCACATGTAGAAAACTACACCAAAAATATAGTACGAAGCTTTTGTAGCCCAGGAAGGAATTGTATGTTTTACACTCTCTGTAGCCCTAATGATTGAGCAAAGAAGACATCATGCAACCTGCTATTTCCTCTAATTTTTTTTTCAGTAAGTCTTCCTTTCATTTTGTTTGGTGCCAAATTACTTCTTGAGTTCTTGTTACAGATTGGGGGGAAAAAAATCACAAAATATTTTTGGTTTAACTAGTCTTTTGCTTTTTTGGTAAAACTGCAGTACCTAAATCTACATAACAAAGTGACTCTGAGAGGAAAGACAAGCTCTGTCTTGTGTCCTAAGGTTAAAAACCTCCAAGGCAGCAAGAGAAATCATTAATAGATCTTCAAAAGGTGGCCCACCTTCAATTCTGTCCATTTCATAAACTTAGCTGAGGGCTACCCAGAGATAGTATTCCTGCAGAACCAATCAACTGCTATTCTCTTTGCTCTCCAAGTACTATGGGCAGCATCACAGGATTTCTTCAAGATGTTATCACATTCTTTAAGGATTGCGGAGTACCCTTTCCTAAGAATAGTCTCATCTTACCAATGCCAATTGCTACACATTGAGACCAACATTTCCTCCTTCAGGAATATCAGGTCTAGGTAAACATCACCCTCTTCATTCATCTCATGAGCTTTCTAGTGGTGAGTGAAAGCAGACATGGAATGAACCAGACAAGCGAGCATACACAGCATTCCTACTCTTTTCTCATGTTCTCAGCAACACAAAGTGCACTGCCCTGCTTTGTTTGCTGCAGCAGCAGGCACAGCCCAGGGAGGGCAGCAACAAGGACCTACAAAATGAGCAATTGAATATGAACTGCAGATACAGTCACACAAGTAAGAATAAACAAAGCAATACCATCCCAGGAGCAGTGCTCAGAAATACATTCAATCTGCAGTATTATACATCGGCCACTCCCCATTTTTGTGAGACAGTGATACATTTGGTTTTTTCACTTATGTTCCCAAGTCTACTGCATCTGGAGAGGCAAAGAACATGGAGTCACTCCATCCGCTGGACAGTTCCCTTTAAACTCCCTTACCCTGAGAGGTTGCCAGCACTCCTAAGCATAATCATAATCCCAGAATATTCCCTCTGGCTTTGGACAGCTGCTTATCCCCTCTCTATTTCACGGTATTGAATAGCTGTGAAACTGGGTGAAAGACCCTGACAGTCCTTGTGTAACCCCATGGTATGTCACTCCCAGTAGAGAATACCTATTTGTCTCCCAGCTTTGCCCTGTGGCAGGTGATATAGATCTGATCTCTCTCTTGAGTGTTGTCTTTGCTCAGTTCTGCCCAGGAGGAATCCTTCATCCACATCAATGAGAACGGGTTAAACCTTAAACCCGAGACCTTACTCCCACACAGCGCCCTGATGTACAGCTCAGCTGCCTGCAACTTCTGGGCTGAAGGGTGAGAGGCAGTTCCAATGTAGACATCATCTCTGTTAAAACTGTTTCTTTCTCATTTAATAGACTACCATGGAGATCTAAATGGAGATAAAGTGGCAGGGATCAGAGAACAGCCAGGATGCTATCTTTATGCAGCATGACAATGTGCAGTGGTTAATTAGACACCGTTAACCTATTTTAGCAGAGGACATAACTGGGATGAATGGAGAAAAACGTCCTTGAAATCTTTTAATGTCCACAGCTCATGAGAGCTCCAGACACACTTGCGTCCTGCACTGCGCTACAGCCAGGCTCCAAGGAGCTCTCTCTGCAGCACCGGAGGTTCTCTCACGCGGCCCGGGGAGGTGTGAGAGCGGGCAGCACAGCTACAGAAAAGGGAAGGAATTACCGCATCTTGCTAAAACGCATACGGAGGCGGCGGGACGGGAACGCCCGGTATGGCGCGGCGGAGGAGGAGAAAGGGCTGGGAGCGCGGGCAGCCTCTTGCCGGCCCGGCTGCGCTCCGCCCGGGCGGGCTGGCAGCTGTGCCCGGCCCGCTCCGCTCCGCCCGGGGCCGGGGCCGCTCCGGGCCGCGCTGCCCGCGCCGCCGCCACGGCCGCAGCATGGCCGGGCCGCGGCCGCCCCCTGCCGGGCAAGCGCGGCACTGCGAGCCCGGGCCGGCCTCCAGCCTGCAACTCAGCGCGGGCCGGCCCGGGCCCCGCCGGCAGCGCGGACCGAGGGCTGCTCTCATCTTGCTCGAGGGCAGCGGCGGAGCTGCGAATCACCTGGAACCAGAAAGCCGCTCCAAGCATCCCTCTTGCTAAAAGAATGAAACGGGGGGGAAAAGGAGAAGGTCGTGATGTTCAGAGAAGCATTTTTTTTGGAGACAGTAGGGCGATCAAAGGGCGGGCAGAGACAGGCTGGGTGCCCTGGAAGCAAGTCAGCAGCCGGCGTCCTGCCTCAGTGCTTCCATCCAAAACTATGACCCACCTCAACACCGAAGGCTTGGCTCAGCCCACAGGGAGACACGAAGCCTTTTGCCTCTCGGGCAAAGACTGTAATTCAGGTCTAGGCCTGAGGGAGGAGGGGAAAAAATACTAAAAAAGCCGCTGTATTTTCTTGCTCAAATGTTCCTTAAGTGCCCATCACCACAGCGAGTGGGCGGTGAGCTAGGAGTTGCAGCTTGTTCAATAGCCTAAGGCACAACTAAGTTACACATCCATTATGACACGCAAGTGCTAAGTGATAGTTCTCCGGGCTCTCCAAGGGTGGGTCTCAGTCAATGCTTGTTTGCTGTGGCACAGGAAAAGACACATTCACCAAGGCCGTCTGTAAATTAGAACTGCTACCCGTGCTGGAAAGCACCACAAGGTGCCTTCTCAGCTATTCCATTGCACCTTCTCTGGGGCTCTAATCTGTTGTTTTAAGTTTCCACCCTCTCTTCCTGGCCTGTGGCAGCCTGGAAAAGCCAGGATTTCCTTTACAAAATTAAGGAGTTTAATCTTCACATCTCCTGCAATCGAGGCAAGTTTTGCCATTGATTTCAGCATGCTTATGAGCCTTTATTTTCATCTTAGGCTGTCACCTCACAGCCCTCCACTTCCTAGCCCTGGAATGCACGGCTATCTGTATCACTATAACGGGGTTTTGGGCAGACACATGTGTTTTAAAACTGCAATGGCCCTACCATCCACCTTCTGGCCCCTCACAAGCTGCTTGTGCTGGTCAGAGTGTATGCTGAACACACTGCCCCAGAGCATGGCTCTGGAAGAGGATGGTTGCAGCAATGAGCAGGCATACTCTGTGAGATGGCATCTGACACTGTTGCTAGTCAGCTCCAGCTGAAAACGACTTGAGAGGCACTTAACCTCCAGCTGAAGTGTTTTTGTTCCTCCTCGTGTCCTAATATGTGGGCTTACTTAATAGAAACAACAAAGGAGGGGAAAGCTCTGGCAAGCAGGACTTCATGAGCTGGCACAAAAGAACAAGCTGCCAGAGAGTGCTCCTGAGGATCCCTGAACCTCAGCCCACTCACTGCATCATCCCCAAAGCAGATGTTCCCAGGGTTCCCCCTCTCACTCACTGCTAGAGAACTGACCAGCAGAGCTGTCCAGAGCTCCCACTGAGCAACAGAAAAAACAACAACACTCAATACAAATTCCTGCTGTGTGGGAAAACAGAAAGCAGTGCTGCAGTTTCTAGAGGTATCCACCACATATCTTTAGTCCCTGAGAACAGGGGCTCCTATCCAAGTCATCATGTTCTTGGCCTCCAGTAAGCACAAAGCCCAACTCTCACAAAAAATTACTCTTGAGGTTACAGGAGCATTTCAGCTTCCTTTTAAAGGAAAAAAGCACACTTGTGGATCCTCATGGTTATAGGAAAGAACTGACTGCTCAAGGAGACAGAAAACGTATTTAACGGTTGTTTGGGATTTTTCCAAATCTCACAATAGAGAACAAACCCATGATTATGAGGTTCAAAGACCTTTCACTTATGACAGGTCTCACTGAAAACATTTATATGAAAAACAGTGGAAAGAATTAGGTGTTTATTACTGAATGGTATCTTGTTCTTTCATCTGAGAGGAACAGCTTCTAGATGAAGATCTTTTAAGAACTTGGATTAAGAATTTGAGAGTAGTAGAGAGGTTTTATGGGGAAGGAGGCTGGGGGAGAGGGAAATAGGGCCAAGCAAATACATCAAGTCATCTGAGGTTCCTTTCAACAGGTAAACTGCATTAAGCTAGACTTCACAGCCAACATACAGGTGACCTACAATGGCCAGAAAAGCTTTTAGTCTTGGCTATGACAGATACAAAAGGGTTGGAAGTTGCATGTGTTCTTCAGGAAGGTTTTGCTATTTTAAAATAGAAATCTTTGGAACAGCAATAATAGCATCCCCTAAATTTGCTGGGAAATTTCTTGGTGATGCAGAGAAATAAGGAAGAGGCTTTGTCCTCAATCATAAAAAAAAGTCAGAGACTTCACCCTGAGAATACTCTGCCACTTCAGCTGCTTACATGGACCATTACCAAAAATGCCATACTTCTGTTTTTGTCATGCAAGTTTCATTTCTAGGGGAGCAAGAGGCTGCAATCATACTAGACCTTCCATTGCCCAGTACCTTTCCAGAAAAAAGAAAACGTCATTAACTGGGAAAAATTAAACAGAAATCGAGGTTAAAAATAAGGGAGAGAAAAAAGAAAAAATATTTTTAAAAAACCTTAAAAAGCAAAAAAGGGGAAAAAAGGAAAAAGAAGAAGCAAAACTCTTTTTCTATGCTCCTCTGAGCACTGCAAAGACATAAATGGACATGAGTCTAACACTTTCCCCTTGGAGGAAATTCTTGCAAGTCACACTAAGCAGGTTTAAAAGGAATAAAAATCCCCTGTGACAGCCAGGGCACTGAGAGATTCTCAGGTGACTCTTCTGTCTTTTAGGGACTTTTCTTTTTCTGCCAGTTATCTTTACTGAGTCTAAACAGAAACACTGAGGAGAGCTCACCCCAGCAATGACATGAAGGGACAAGAGGACAGGAGCTTGTTAGCATTCCTGGAACATCCAGCCTATTTAAAAAAAAAAAAAAAAAAAGGAGGAGGGGGCAGGGAGAGAGAGGAAAAAACCCACCCCTGGGCCTGCACATTGCAGCTTACCGCCATCTTGATGTCCTTGATGCGTGCCGATGGCATGGAGGTGCCTGGCACCAGATCAGCCCAAGAGAAGGAATGAGAGGCCAATGGAGATTTATGTGAGGAGAGTGAGATGGACAAGGTAAAATTGTCAGGAGGAGTTGTTAGAAAGTAAAATATATTGTGACAATTCCACTCCTGCCGTTCATCAATAAACTGACAGATCATTTAGTGTCAATTAGGAGTGATAGATGGACAAGTCCCCATGATCCTGGGCCAAAATTAATGGCTGGGAGGGAGAGGGTGATTGAAAATGACGGCTGACATTGAGAGGAAAGTCCTGAAGGTCCCCAAGGGGCCATTACTTGCCTCATTCCCTTGCAGATCAATGCAGGGACAAACCCAAAAACAGACACTTCAAGACAAAACTTAATCAGACTTCCTTTTCTTTCTTCTCCTTCTAAGTTGTGCCCCCTCACCTGGCAGCCTTGATCCTCTCTGCCTATACTCTTCACTTCACTGAGGGCATCTACAGAGGGCTGCAAGCTCCAGGGCAAGGCTGACATCTCCCACGCAGCCAGGAGTCTGGCTCTGCTCCTAATGTGGCAGTGTCACAGAGAAGTCCAGACAGACTCACCACAACACTGCTGGATTGGGAGTAGAGAACAGGAGCAATGACACAAGCTTTCCCCCACAAGTTATCCCAGACCAAGAAATTCATGAGCACTTTACTAGTCCCATCTGCAAGACAGGGATTGCTAGAGGTTCTAAAACCAGGCACTCTCAGGGGTCATTTCTCATAGAGAGAATACATGATAGTTTAAGCCCATATTCTTGAAACAGGAGGTTTTTAACTTTACTTATCTCTAGAGACCTTGAATCATAAAACCCCTTAATCTCTTAAATAACTTTCCTCTAGCTCCAGGGTGCAATCTCACCACTGCCCACCGTTCACAGCCTTAAATGATATCTATGCTATTAGAGGGGCTGGGTTACCCTCCTCTAAAGGTCACCCCAACTGCATCCTCTTCCTTTCTACAGGCACTTGAATATTCACCTTCTTGACAAATGCAGTGCTGGACACTGTACCACTTCTGTTCCAAAATACTTCAGCATGGTCATTTTCCTAAACAAGCCTTGATTATTCCAACTCTGGGTAGCCTGTCGGTCAGAAAGGGGAAATTTCACTTGTAGCTGAAGCACCTGTTGCTAAACTGCCACCATCCATGTAGAAGAAATGAGGTACATGTGCAGGCACTGGAACGGACTTCTACTGAAAGCAGCACTTGTATTTGCTTGCAGGGCTACCGGAAACAAGCTGTGTCTATTCCTTAATAGTCCTAGCTACTGCCCGCAGAGCTGTAGGAATATTAGGGACCTCATTGCAAGACCAAAGGGATCAAGCACCCAAGTAAATTGAAAGAGACCCAAGAAGCAAAGAAATCGTGATACTGCTAGAGAGGAAAATGGAAGAAATTCTGTGAGGAAAGTTAGAGAGACAAGATCAAAAGAAGTTGGAATTAAATGAATCATGGAAGTGCCCCTCCTGTATCAAATCCTCGCCAGTATGCAAAACTGAGTTCCCTTTTCCTTCCCCCACTGGCAGGCACTTTGTGTTTCTTCCTTTTGATACGTGAGATAACCTGACATTAGAGCTTGCTTTGCTTGTCACAGGTGTCAGCACTGATATCATTAGGGACATCAGCACAGCTTTCAGAATGGCACTTGGGCTCCATCCAGTGGTTAGAGAACTGCTTCTCTAGGAAAACCCAGCTGTAATTACCGTTATTTATCTCAGCAGGTTGCTAGACCCCAGGTGGCTGCCCAGGTTCTTCGCTGGTCCCCTTTCTGCTAATACTGGGGCTAGAATGTTGCTGGGGCAGCAATGAGACTGCCTCTTCTCACAGAGAATGATTCTTCTCAATTAAACTTACAGGTTTAACTAGATACAGCAGATTCAGGTACAGATGGCCCTGGTAGTACTGAAAAATTAATTTTCTGTCACTACTTTGAACTATTTAGTTGCTGTTTGCAAAGGACTGGGGTTTGCTCAGACACTTACCAGTGGTCCTCATCATTACCCAGATTTACAAAATGGGACTCCTAGCAGTGACAACTGTTCTATAAGAGTACTGGGAGTACAAAGTAACCTTCCCACATTTGGCAATTGAAAACATGAGTAAAATAGATAGTTTTGATAGTTCTCAGCAATTTAAATATCTGACACTTGTAAATGCTATGGGAACTCACAATAAAATACTGGATCTCAAACACCATCTGTGCCAATTAATTTGAAAAATAATTTAGGTGGGAAAACTTTAAAGTCCTCCTCCTCTTCCTATCTTGCAACAGTCTGGGAGAGCAGCAGTCTGATGGAAATAATCAGCAAGATGGTGAGAATATTTACAAGTTCACATAAGCATGACATGAGCTAGGCAGGTAAGGGACTAAAAGAGAGCACAAAGGTAGAAAAACAGGTTACAAACTAAATTCTACTCTAACATGTGTCAAATGGAAATAAAAATAACAATTTCAAGTGATTGTTTCATATTGATAAGACTCTGAACTAGAAATACGGCAGAAAAGCATCCCTGCAGGAAAAGCAACACATATGCAGTCATAACTGACTGAATCTGTCAGAAACAGAACTAAAAGCTAAGATTTCAAATGGAGAAAGAATAACATAAATAGCTACAAGATCGTTGCACAAGTGGCCACAGTACTCCATCTGACCCATAATATATTTACACAACACAGAAAATCTAACTGTAGCCACTCTGCTCATCCTTCCTTTCTAAGTGAAAGAAAAAACACCCAGATTTTAGCATTGTCAGTTCTGAAAATCAAGTTACTTCTAACAGAACGATTCCCAAATGTAGGTTCAGTTACACTGTCAAAAAAGGGCTTAAACCTAAATCAGATATAACAACAGAAGCATGTTATTCTAACTACATCTACACTGGTGAACTTGGAGCAAGTTAACTTGATAGGTTTCCAAACTGAGTCAAATTGGTTGAAAAGCTGTCGGGAGATAGAGCCTGAGAAAACAGAAACAACAAAGCTACAGCAACATGGGTATGACATCAGCCGATGACTCAGACTTTTCACATGAAGGCTTTACCCTGGGATATGTCAAAAAGCAAGCCCTACAGGCCAGCATCTCAGACTTTTTTAAGGGAGAGAAGAGAGATCAGCTTGAGGAGAATACAGAGGAAAGACAGGGGAATTAGTTGTACAAAACCCTTGTACCTCCTATGACTAGAGAAAGTCAGAACAAACTTCTTCATAAAATTTATTCAATAGAAACCCTTATTACAAATGAACACTGTCAGATATGACATTTCTCCACTCCCAAAAAATACTGACTGTATAACAGGTTTCTGGATGTCCTCCTCCATTCTCAGTTTCAGACAAGAAAATATGTAACTTTTCAAAATCAGAGTGCCTCCAAAGTATATATTAAGACATACAGACTTTTATTATAGGCCTTTAACTACACAAGCAATCTCACATCATTCCACAGTTCAGCCCTTCAGCTCTCTGAATACGAAATACAACATCAGAATAACTTCTAAGCTTGGAAAACCACAACTATTTGAAAGCATGTAATCTCCTCCCAGTATGAACTGTCCTCTAGTTTTCATACCTATTCTAATACCATGTCCAGATACTATGTCTTACGTGTCCTTCATGTAAGCATTGGGCTTCTCAACACACATTCTATAATTTGTATACTTTTTCCTCCCATCTCTTCTTGCTGACCATCTCCATCCATCTCCATTATACCATAACCCCATACACACATAAACATTGACAAATTTCACCTTTACTGTCGAGGCTGATCACTAAATCCTGATGCATTCATTGCACTCTTGTCAGTGTGGTGCTGTCATGTGTCACTCTCCCAGAAAGGACAGAACCAGTCAAATCCCCCCGTCCCAGCTCCTGCATTTAGCATGCTTATAATGCTCTTGACTCCTTCCAGGCACTGTACCAGGTAAAGAATATGCTGCCTCGGGCAAACAGGGACATGTACACAGTCCTAAGCCTCGCCAAGTCAATTAGCCAATGAAACCAAGCAAAAGCAATATTTTAAATGGCTTGAACAAGTTATATTGATATTGGAAAGAAAGACCATCTGAAAGACCCAGGAAAACTGTTCCAAGGTCTGTGACAGCAAGGTCCAACTAGTAATGTTCCTTTATTCCATACCTAATTCCCTCTTAATAAGGAAAGAGGTGAGGACTCACTTGGTAGGTGCCTGTACAGGATCATCTGCCCAGCCTCCTTGCCGGCGTGGGGGTTTAGGTGGTGGAACCTTTAATAAATAAAAGACACATGTTACAGACAGCTCTGGTCAAGCCAAAGTCAAGCCAATCAAGACACCAGGACCATACACACTAATGTAACACTTTACCAAATAATGGAGAGGAAGTGTTTAAAATGCTCTTTAATCATAAAATAAAAGGAAGACAAACTACAGGACAAGTTTTTAAGCTTGTCTGTAAACAAAAGATCATCACCCTAATCAGTATCTTGCCAAGTTTCGGGTCTATGTGCCTTTGACATTTTGAGGACACACAAAACAGTAGCTGACTGATCCACAGAGGGTGTGCTCTCCTGGCAAAATAGGGTTCACTGGGAACTTGTTCATCACTGTTACCCACATATCAGTGGGAGGTATCACATTATGCCTTTCCTAGGGTACAAGACAGCATGTTTTAGACATCTTGTTTTAGATGAGGAATTGTTCCTAAAAAGTCTGCTTTTGTCCACTGGTTAGAATAGGAGGATAGATGCCAAGTTCAGACACAGCGATCCATACCCAAACTCTTCCAAAGTTAGTTGGGATTAATCCCACCACTGCCACCACTGAAATCCAAAGGGGAAGATCATCTGGAGCTTAAAGACATCCCCTACTATTTTCTTGCATTGTCTTGTGTGGCACTCTGCCACATGGCAAGAGAAAATGGGAATTCACCTTGGGGCTTATGATGGGAATTTTCAAATGGGGCCATGAATTCCCACCATCTGGAAGCTGCCCATTGCCATTTACAGTTTTGGGCTTAGCTCCCCCAGCCTGAGGCACTTTGTATAGCACTGCCTTCAGTGTTCTGCATGGCAGGGAATGATGAGAACAGAGGCAAGGTGAACCTAGCTGACATAGCTCCCAATTGATGGTGTCCAGTGAGGGAAGATGGACTACAGGGACCCACGAATGGACCACAGAGAGAAAGAGTCATTGGGTAAAAGATGTCACAAAACAGAGAAAAAATGCTAACTGCCAAGGAATGGTGGGGGCACAGGTGGCTTCCACAACTTTTATTGAGGAAGTGAATGAGTGGGATGACTCCCGAGGAGTTTTGACTCCAGAGAGGACTTTGCATGTGCGGTGGGGTCAACCCTGAGCCAAAGCCAAAAAGCCTCTTGCCACAGATGAGGACAGTGTCGAGCTAACCCCTGATGGTAGGGGTCTTGCATGTTTATTTCTTGAAGTAGAAGCATTGTTTGTGAGTGTGGGAAATTAAGAGACCCTGCCAGGGGCAGCCTCTGCCTGCTGCAGGGAGGGGGTATGACCCTGCATAGCTCTCTGATAGGAGCAAAAATAGTCATCCTCCAAAAATAAACAGGGAGCAGGAATGAGGCAGGAGCTGCAGTCCCAAAATACCAACTTTCTTCGGCAAAGGGAGCACAGGAGGGCAGAGGGACAGGCAGGGAGCGTGAAACGCAGGAAACAGCCTCCTTATATGGGCTCATCCGTAGGGGACAGAGCTCAGTCGACTGGAATGACCATGTCACAGAATGTGAAGCCTTCAGGGGCCCAAGTGAATGGAGTTTTCTGATCTTTAAATGATTCCCCCAGATTCTTAAGATGCCAAACCAGAGAAGAGGCTACAGTGCCAAAAAAGGAGCATTTTGAATTCAGTTGATCTGGACACACCCGGAGCCCAGGAAAAAGTGGGAACACACACCACATAAGGGCGTGCAGGCCCACATAAACATCCTCATTCCCATTACATACACCCCTAACTCAAAACCACACTCCTTCCCACACAGATGCTTCCCATGCAAACAACCCCCTTTTCCCTTACACTAGCCCTCTGATAGCCAGCAAGCCTGTTTCCAACACACAACCCCACAACTCCTCACAAAGGTGTACAGGGATTCAGAAATTACACCAAAGAACCTGGGCAATAAGGCTGAGGGAAAATGCAGCATGTCCAGGGCATTTCAATGCCCCTGCAATTTAAATTACTCATCATCAAAACTAGCCTTCAGATCAAAGATAAGTCAAGTGGGACACAGCAGATCAGAGGGTGATGACAATGTCTGGCCCAGTCTCTGCACAAGGCAAAGATGAATCCAGGGCATCTAGGGGTTTGATTCCAATGTCTTGACAATGTTATACCATGTTCTCATTGATCATACACACCAGGCAACCCTGAATGTCTGTCAGATCCTGAAAAACACCTCACATACACCTACAGGTCTTTTATTCCCCTTGCAATAAATCAGGTAATTTTTTCTGAATTGCCTACAGGAGCACTAGCAACAGGAAAGGCAATGTTAGCTGTCAGCTGAGGAGAAAAAGCTTTACTTTGTTAGCTGCCTGGAAAGTGCTGCAATAAGGTCACATGCCACATACACTTTTGTCAAGTAAATAAACTTACCTTCATATACTTTCACAATTCCAAAATCTCAGCATAATTTACAGTTGAGAATGCAATGTTGTGCTTTGCCATAATATGGTGACAGGTAGGGACTTTGCAGCTGCAAGCAAGAGCTTGAGACAGAAAGTGGGACAAATGTCAACCCCAGAGGGATCAGAACAGAAATAGAGTACACTGTTCTTCTGTAATGCAGCAAATGTGCTCTTAAACATACCTTTCTGGTGAAAAAGATTGGGGGATTTAAATGATCAGAACTTGTTGGTACCTATTTTTATACCTTAGGCAAAATTTGTATGTATGTTCCCAAATGCAAAGCTATACATCCAAACAGTCTAGTGTTCAAAACACAGATTCAACCAGCTCCTGACAAGTGTGCTGTCTCTCAGCCCTTGCTCTCACAGCATCAACTAATCCCTTACTTGCTGGGATTTTCTTTTCCACTTCAGTTTTGTCCATTATTTATCTCCAGAAGATCTTCTCTATCTGAGGTTCTGCAGATTGTCCCTTTTCCAAGGAAAATTGCCATGGTCCGAGTTTTTGTTTTGCTGTTTGTAGTTTGTTTGTCTCAGAAATTCAGCTCACCATTTTTGTGATGGCATTTTTCCAGTATTTCTTAGGCCACCTTCCATACCAACACTTTGATACCATGATACATCCATAATCAGCATTTTATCTCTCCCTTGGAAAAAATGACTGGCCTGAATTCCATCTCTCCTGCATCAAAGTAGAAACTCTACCTTCTTCTTTATTGTTTTTCAGGCCCTTTCTTATCAGACAGATGCAGAATTCTAATCTGGCTTCCCCATTAAAGCAGCAATTTCCAGACTACTTGTCAGACCACATCTACAGTTCTGAAGGTGTCAGTTGGATGCTGCCTCCCTCATGGAAGAAACTATCCTGTGTGTCTCTGAATCCTGAAGGTCCAGCAAAGTTTCTTTTAGGACCTACCACAACAGAGGCAGATTATGGGCATTTTAAGTCCCTCAGATTCTCAGGTGGGTCTGGAAAATATGGATTAATTTACCTTCATCAACATGACAACTCCTTTGAAACACTGAGCACTCTGTGCAGGGATGCAGGGACTCAAATGACATTGACAGCATACAACAGAGGACACACAATTCTTCTATCATCTCATATTTCTCCTAAAATATGTAGGATTTATGTTTTTCCAATATACAAACACTGTGAGATTTTACACAGTATGTAGGTGTCTTTTTTTTTATCTATTATTGACCAAGAAGTGGAAAAAAAGAAGTATGGGCAGTCTCAAGGATTCCCTTCTCCAGCAAGATGCCAGAGGCTCCCTTGACTGAAAAAAAGCAAATCTCCACAACCAGGCCTGATGAATTAGTTTTGATTGCTGCCATTTAAGGAGCTCTAAGTCAAACAGCCCCACTGCTCCTAAACAGCCACATAAAATAATCTATACTGATCTCAGAGCATGTATGATATCAAAAGCACATCAATTCCAAGATCTGTGCAAGCCTGTGCTTTTTGCAAAGAACCCATCTCTGCTGGATCTCTTTATCATGTCCATAGATGGTTCAAATAGTGCCTCTGATTTTAATGAATACCCTCCAAGGACTTCTGCATGTCTTAAATACTGAGCAGAAAACACTGGATTTGCATTTCATCCACAAACTGTCCTTCTTTTCACAGTCATTGGCTTTCCTACACTAGGGAAAGTGTTATGGAAACAGAAGTTCTTGGGGGACTTAATATTCTCTGCCATCTATGACAGGTAAAGGAGCAGTTCATATTGTTAACCAGCTATCAAGAATTGCTCTCCCAAAACAGTGGCCAGCTATTTATCAGCTCACATGCACCCGTGAGGAAAGCTGTCACCTTTGTGGCATTTGGCACCATAACCCATCCACCTTCCCACCTCCTACAGTTCTTTTGTTGCCTTGAGGCAGGTCCAGAAGCAGTCAAAGTATGAAATAAATGTGTGGAAAAGGAAAAGCTTTTAATAAAATTATTTTCAATGAGATTGTCCCTAATCCACTTCAAGGTAGACAAGCAGGCAAGATACTACAAGAAAGGCTTGGAAACATGGCTGACTAGAAATGCCATTTCAGAAGATGTCATCAAAAGGCAAGGAGATAAGCTCAGAAAGCTGAAAATAACTGCCCTGCCGGTCAACCAGTCGGGGTGCACGGGAGAGAGGCTGCACAAGGCCTTGGGGAGCTCCAGGCTGTGCAGTGCAAGGGCTCACACTGGGGAAGCTGGCCTAATTAGGGAACAAAAGTTCAGCTGCATTTTTGAGATTCCTCTTGGAGAATCTGGCCAACTTCCAGACGAGAGGTCCCCAGGAACAGTCTGGGAGTCCAGCATTTCTACAAGCAACCAGAAGACCTCTGGAAAAAAAAAAAAAAAGATGCAAACCCTGTAAAATGGAAGCAGGTAAAAAACCCAGCCCCTCCTTGGATGCTGGATCCTTTCAGTGGAGGGTATTTACTAGAATAATGCAAGAATCAAATCACATTACAGAAACTCTGGGACATGGAGGGACAAATGCAGCTCAGCCCAGGATGACCACGTAAATGGGAGGGCATTCACAGTGTGCAATAGCTATGGGAAATTCTGCCTCAGAGAACCCTCCCAGGTTCTCAGAAATGCCAATCGCTTCAAGAGCTATCTACTGCCAGTTCACCCTACTCCCAACTGCATGCCTAAGAAATCAAAACCCTGGCAACATGCCGTATACAAAATGCAGCTAGCCTTGCTGAAGGCTCCTCTGCAAGCTGAAGATCACAGGGGAGAACAGGATGCTAGAGAAAAACATTGCAGTAAGACTGTAAGGTCTTTGGGAATAGGAAATTTTTGTTCCAGCCATACACCAACACTCTCTAGATCTTATTACAGTGCAAATTGTAGATACAGAAATTACTGTAAGTGACAATTATGCATTACAATTATGACTTCCTAGGTTATGAACTCTCTAAACCAGAGTGGAATGACAGTGCCCAAACCATTGTGATTATTTTTATGCAAATAAGGTCCCCTGATCAACACTCAGCTGAGAAAAGCTGGTGCTGGGTTCCTCACTTGCATGTTTTAAAGTTTCAGGGAATGTAGGGGAGAGCATCTGGGGGGTGGCTGCTGCACAGATCCAAACCAGACAATGGAATGAGAGTTTGGAGCTGGGTGCCAACCACTGTGCAAGGGTAAGAACTGGGTCAGGAAAATACCGCTCTGATTAAAGGCCCTGATCATATCAAGCCCCAGGCCATGTCTACACCACAGGTGCAGACACACCTGCAAGCATTCACAAGGATCCACATGAGTCAGCCCAAGTCTGGAAATTGTCCTGTTTTAGGTACTTCTGGTAACAAAGCTAGTACCTCCCCAGGTAGAGTGCAGGTTGCTTCTCACCAGGGGATCTCCACATCATTCTGCATTGTATTTTAGAATGGAAATACACTCACTCAACCTCAGCCAATTGGGAGACCTAGCAATTTAAGAACATAACTGGCTTTATATTTCAGATACTTACATTCTTTTTATAGTTGTTCTGCCAACAAATATTTAATGAAAACAATTGTTCCTGGCATGTTGACTTAACCTAAAAAGCAACAGCCTATTTTTCCACCCAAATGTTTTAGAAGAACGGGCAACTAGAACTACACAAGGACTTTGATGCCCCCTCTGGAAAGGTCAGATCTTCAAATCCTCCTTCCAGTTGTTACCTTAAAGCATTTTGTCACTCAAACTCTAAGTGATATAGAGCCACATAGGCCAAGATTCACCTGTATAAGGGTCAGAAATCAGGGGCTGTCCCTGTTTTTAGTCCGTGAAGGACCTTGAGACTACCTATGGCACATCTACCAAAGCACAACTAGAAGATAAAGTCCCCAAGGGACCCATTGGAACTGATGTCTTCCCACTCAAGTGCTGTTGCCTTCAGTTAGAAAGTCTTTCCCTGTGGTACCAAAATTCTTTTGGTTCCATTTGCAAAGCAGAGCAGCTTCAGGAGAAAGGACTGAGAGCCTTCTCAGACTTAGAAAAGCTCATAGACTTGTCAGGATATACTATATTCCCTACGGAGGTGGCAAACATTACTTGCTACATCTTTCTCAGATAAGAAAGAGGACAATAAAATCAGTGTTTTCCAGCTTAGAAAGGAGATGGCCGGTTTAATCTCTAGTCTAAAGCATGAGGTTCCAACACTGAAATGAACATCTGCTTACTCAGGAAATGGAGGTCCCTGAAGGCAAGGAAAAGCCCTGCTGTACTTCTGAAGGCTAGAAAACACAGGATGGGGATCAGTGTCTCTCACTGGTAGTGCAAGGACATGCACTCCCAGAGCTTGCAGAATAAGGCCAGAACTCCACAGAAGAACAGGGTTTCAGACACACTGCCATTCCCAGCCACTCTTCACCATCCCAAAGATCCACCAGCTCAACCTGAGATTATCTATGTACTATGCAGGCACCCAGTGCAGGATACGGATTTTGTTATGAGGATAAGGCATCTAAATCCCCCTGTGGGTCTATTCAGGGAATACCCACAGTGCTTCTGCATAAAGCTCTAGCTTTGCTTTCAGATAGGGACTAAAGAAAACTAGTGGAAGGACTTCTCCAAGGTCCCAAAGAAAATCTATGGCAAAGCCACAAAAAGAACCCAGCAAAATCTTGGCTAACAACCACATTCATACTCCTGCTTATTCTGCCTCTGCAAATTAACTGAAATATTAGGCTACACCCTTTATTATACCATTGATTAGCCTCACAGCCTTTGGCTAAATATCCCAGGCAGTCTTGAAAGGTGCAGCCAAATGAGTGATTCAACTGGCAAAAATTCAGATGCAAGACGAGTGGTTTGCCAAAGGATGCAAAACAAGTTTCAGAGAGCAGGCAGGTGGCTGGAGGGCAGGACTTCAGCAGGTACGTTCACATCGACACCCCTGACGAGGTTGTGTGTTAGCATTCAAGCAGCTACAAAGTTATCTTCAGCACAGCAAGAGGAAAGGGACCAAATCCAGGAAGAGTTCAGATTGTAACACTCAGCAAAGCCCAAAGGGAGTTCAGAGAAGGGTTATATGAGCCATCCGGGGGACGAAGGAGCCAACTTCGGACAAATGATTCAAGAAGCCAAGTATTTCAGATTGGCCAGGCAATGACTAAGGGAGGGATATACTGCAATAAGATTTGAATCACACTTTATAACATAAAGTTCCACTAACAGTTGATTTGGAAGAGACTTATGGTAGAATTAACAGAAGTTTGTAAGCATACTGTGGTATAAGTTACAAGCAGCTTACTGATCAGTCAGATTTCTGAACAGTTAACCATTTTATACTGTTTACAAACTTTTGCAAATGGAAAAATACTATAAAGTGTGACTGTCATGTTTAATAGCATAAGCCTGAATAAAGGACACAGGAATTAACCAAACAAAACGGTTTTCAAAGCAGGGACACCTCATACTAAGTAAAATCTTCTTGCCAGGCACCATTGCATAACATCCCTGAAGCAACAATTGCTCATGTGGAAGAGTCACATCAGTAAAGTTATTTTAATGAAATTTAGCAGCCAGAAGCAAGAAGGCGCCTGTGGCATGTGACCAGTCAGCACTCAACAGCAGACCTTGGGAATCAATGATTTAGGGCACTGTATGGAGGTGGAATTAGTTCCAGTGAAATGACTGTAAGGACTGGTTCCAGAGAGGCGGGGGGGAGAAGATTAGATCAATTATCAGAAAAATTTCTATTAGGCAACCAGTCCCCAAAACTATACCCATCAGTGGGAGGTCTCTTTGCCTGATAAATGGAAAAGTGCTCTGGGCATAGTCCTGAACCATCCATCACTGCCAAATAAACCCAGTGGATCTTTTCTACAATATCATCTCTTGCACTACCAGGAGGAAACTGAGCTAATCTGAATAGTCTTGACTCCTTGTGATGTGCATACTCTTCTGAGGCCAGAATTAATGAGATGGGTGATAGGGGTTTCTTTTCTGGGCTTTAAATTTCACAGATGAATCTACTGTGCTACCAATACTGGAGTGGTCCTTCAGCAGAAGGAATTAAGAGCACAGGAGAGGGTGTTTTAATTATCTAACAGAGAGCAACTCTAGGCAGGAAAAATTGGGCAACACCAATTCCATGGTTAGGAAGAGTGCAAGGCAATTAGCCCAAAGACTTCAACAGAAACAGGTAGAACTTCTCAGGTTGTTCTAAATGGCATCAGCATTAATTTAGCATTACAAGCCAGGATAAGGCATTAATTTAGGTATTTTAGCTTTGGTGCAGGATAAGAAAGGATATGTGTATTCTTACCCTGTGTGTAACACGAGCCTGGTAAGAAGCACTATGACATTATTATTGATTCTGGCATTCAGTGCTGATGCAATAAAAAGACTCATAGAAAATCCAAAGGCACATGTCCTTATTACTACTCCCTGGCCTTCTCCTCTGGGGCACCAGCAAGACTTCATCATCCCTAAAGATAAGTTTTCATGCTATAAGAGCAAACTAACCATACTGGACAGCAATCTAGGCTAAGTCAGGCTTGTACTCTATTAGCTAATTGCTGTCCTGACTTTTAAATGAAAATAGAGCATCTTTCCAGTGGATACATATACATCTGTGACCTCAAAACAAGATGCAGCAGCTGATAAGAGCAGCTGTTTCAAAGATAATTAAAAATCTGTCAGCAACAGAAACAGAGGATGCAGGAAAGGCACTGCATCCAAAGAAAACTTTTATTATTCTCAAGTACTAGAGTACCCTCTTAAGGTAGTCTCCAGACACATAATAAGTTAATCCTACTAGTCCCCTTCAGAGGAGCCAGCATCTACCTACAAAGCCTCTAGGCTTACATGGTCAACGTTTTCCTGATGGTCTTCATCCTTGAAGGGTCAGGAGGGAAAAAGAGAGAAAGAAGTTAAAAGGAAGCACTATGGAAGCCAGCACAAAACAAAACAGCTTGAAGACTGACATTTATGACTGTCCTGCAGTACATGCTTTGCAACCTTATTCACTTGAACAAAGCACAAAGTTGATTCCACCATTATAACATTTAATATCCAGTCATTTTTGCAGATGCCAACTGTGATACCTAAAGAAAAAAAAAAAAAAACAAAACAAAACCCAAACATGAGCAAGAAGAGAACAGACTTAGTTCATTCTCCCTATAGCATGAAAAAACTCAAATTATTCAGTTGTGTAGGATCCTAGAAAGATTCAAATGGAGAGTCACTGCAGCCATGCCAGGGACCAGAATGGATGCTGGACCAGTCACACTAGGGGTTATACATTGTAGCAGGCTAGAGACCTTTTTCCAGAAGCTACTGTTTCTCAAGGCAACCTCAGATTCTCCCCTGAGGGCACAGGCTGTAGCAGTCAGTGTAAGACAGGCATAGATGCCATCAGTGTTCGCTTCAGCAGATGATCTTTAGCTAGCACTATAAGGGAGCAGCTTGGCTATATAGATAAGGAGCTCAAGAAAATCAGCCTGTTAATCACTGTGAAAGTTGCAAACTGGTTAAGAACCTTTTAGATGAGCAGACTGTCAGCACCAGCAGTTGCAGCAACCAGAGCTGTTAGGCACCAAATGCAAGGAGGTAATTAAGAACCCAATAATCTCTATGCCATTTTAGAAATCACAGTGTTCAGAACCACTCAGGAGGAGAATTTAGAATATCCTAGATTGATCTATGACCCTACACCAGGAGTATGCATACGATGGCTGGAAACACTCCACTAACCCATCTGACTTTTCTTCTGGATTAAATCATCTCTCCTGTGGAACATGGAATACATGTGATTAATAAATTGCATATATGTCTCATGGAAGTGGTTTTGTATCTGAGTTCATTTTGTGTCTTTGCTATCATCTGGTCTTACGATCTTACTACAATAAGAGCAGAGGGGGGCTACATGCAGGTTAGAGCAGCTGGGGTACAAAGTTGTCCTTACCAATGAGCAGCACAAAAGAAATCAGGTTTGCCCAACTGGTAAAAATCTGTTGGAAGCATGTATCTGTCAGCCTGCTTCTTCCCACAGCGAAAAGCAGAAAGGCTTCTGTGGAGTCCAACATGACCTAAGCTTCTCTGGATACAGAACCCAAGTGGTACAAGACTCGCACTAGCATGGAAGAAAATCCAGCTGGGTGACACATGTTGGCAAAGTATTCAAATAATCACTTCTTGGCACAATTTTTCACGTGGGTTTCACCCTCAGCAATTCTTATTTTACAGCAAGAAATGCTTTCTAACTACCACCCAAGGACCACAACTACATAAGCAAACTTACAAATACCAGCTAGGACAATAAGAGAAGAACATATTTTCAGAAGAGAAAGCACAGAGCCTTTCCCCAGGCTGCGGTGAAATGTAGCAGAGAGAACCAGCAGGGAACTTGATTTTTGGGCAAACCCTGATATAAAGTCATTTTGTCCCACCTGTGTGGAAATATTTTCAAAATAGGGAAAACCTTCATCCTTTAGGCTGACCATTGCCTAGTAAAACAGTCTCCATTTGAAGGATCTACAGAGTGCTGCCAGAGACATGCTGGCAAAATCATACTGAGACTGCAAGAGGCAGAAACCAGGGAACTCTTGAACAAGGTCCCATGGGAATCACATCACTGTAGGATAAAGAGAAAATAGACCATGGAAGTAGGATAAAATTAAAATATTTTTGCATACAGATTTCTTACAGGACAGCAAATAGTTCTCTCTTGTTGAGAGAAGAAACAGGAAAGGAAAAATCTGCTGAGACATTTTTTTAAAATGCTTTTCCACTCAGCTTTCCAAATCAATCTCATCAAGAGCTCCAAACCTGGCCAAACAACTTCTTTTGATGGATGTCATCAAGCCAGCATTCAGGCTGTTGGGTGCAGTGATGTTAGAGCCAGGAAAAAGGTTTGACTTTAATTCTGTAAAAGTCCTGTTAGGATGGGATAGCAAAGATCTTCAACAGACCTCATTTTATGATCTGTCCCTCTCATTATACAAATAACATGACTAGCTTGACTTTCTCCCATACTGTCAGAAACTTGATAGTATCAAGATGAGTAAATGTACCACATCAAGCCAGGGGATGGGAAAGGCCTCTCAATGGAAAAAGAGATACATTACCCCTCTGAAATGAATGTTTGAAATGTGGCGTTCTGGCATGCAGCAAGCAGATTTATCTCTAGGAATTCCCACTTACAGCATATTCCCCTGGGCGCCCAAGAAGTGCCTGCCGAATTGCCAAGGAGCTCTGAGGCCAGGAACGCACACAGCCTTTGCTGCAGGAGGGTGCCAACTGCACCAATTACAGCAAATAATCATGTTCCATCTTGCCTGGTGAAATAACACATAGCTGCAGTGTTGTTTGTCAGTACTTGTACTTCTGAAAAGGCAGGAATGCTCTGCATGTCACATGGGCAGAGTGTGAGCTTTGTGACCTTTCATGAGCCTCTTGAGGAGGTCTACATTTGAAGATAATGCAGGTACTTCCACGCAGAATGTGAATTATGAAGTAGAGATTTGAGAAGAGGAATTAGAGATTTGCTGCTGTAGTTAAGAATATTCTTGTGAGAGATACATATACACAACAGGCACTGAAAAAATACTAAGATATCATAGTGTTTTCATAGAGCTTGGGGGAAGCAGATTAGGTTACAAGGCACAAGACATTGCAACTACACGCTGGGGAAGGAGGTTTCAACACACGTTTGCTGTATAGAGTTTGCAGTGTCTTTTGGAAGAGAGAGCCCAGGCCAAGCAGAGATCAGCAGTAACCTGATAAGATCTATGTTCCAAGTCAGATGATTTGCCTATTGACTTCAAAACAAAGATCTTTTTAATTACAATAATTGTCCGCCCTCTAAGTGAATTTCCTTGTAATAAGCCCAGATGTTGAAACATGGATAGACAGGTACCTTTTGCTTCCTTCAAGCAAGCTGCTCTGACTGGAAAACACTTCCTGGATGCTTCTCAGTGCAATGAAAAGACCCGAACAATAGCACAAATGGTATGTTCATACCAGAAATTTGAGATGGGTGGAAACTGAGTGGATTGGCATGGAATTAAAAAAAAAAAATTGAAAAAAAAGAGTCAACATGAATTAAACCAGTTTTAAAACTCTGAGGAACCTCTGAAGGCAAAATCACTAACCTGAATGTGAAATGCATAAGAGGGTGTGAATATGGCAAAGGTTTAAGACAAACCCCTTTGCCTTCAAAATCAGTAAAAAGAATAAAACCTTCTATGCTGAAATTAATTACATAGTGCCTAATCCACTACTGCCAGTTCCAGGATAAAAAAAAGGGGACTTTTTTTTTTTTTAATCTTGCATTTCTTTTGGGAAGATTTCTTATAAAGGTTTCAAAATTACTAGATGGTTGAATGAGGCATCCATTGTAACTCCAACACTTAAAAGCAAGCCAAGGCCAAACTTCCAGAAAAGTAAAAGGCAATTGCCACTCCTTCACAGAGTGAAGGAAAAAACAATATTAGTTCTATTAAATACTCATTTTGGTAACAAATATGGTCACATATAAAAAGCCTCCAATTTTGGAGCAAAGGAAAAGGCTGAGGATTATTTACAGCGGATTTTGTCTTTCTTCTAGTACCTCCAAGGTTCTTGATTAACACAAACATTTAGCAACAAAGACCTGTCTGAAGGGACACTATTGACACAAACTATTCTTCCTAGTGGTTAAGATCCAGTACTAACATATTTGAACGTTGTAAGACATGGAAGTCCTCACCCTTCTGCTGCTGGAAAGCTCACTGTTCTCAAACAGAACATTGTAAATATTTCTTAGTCTTCTTCGGGACTGGCCCAAGTCCTGGAGCCCCTCTGATCTCTTCCCAGATACTGAAATGGTTGTGATGTGAGCAGTAAGCCCAAGCAAACTGCAGTAAGTTACAGTCCATCAGCTGTACCTCTACATAATGCCCTGGTCTCTTTAAAACCAGAGAATCAAACCATGAACTAGGATGGCCAGTTCCAGCAAGAGAACAATCTGACAGTGAGCCACCCTAATGTGGAGGCCAACTAATGATTACACCCCCTTAAAACCATCCGCTGGTTTCCCTGAGACTTTCTTTACCTATGAGGTCGATGGTTACTTCTATTTCTTAAATTGCATCTTCTCACAGAATCCATCCTGAATGCCTACAGCATATCCAAGGGGAGAACCCCTAGGTGGAAGATGATTCTCCACTATGCCTATCAAAAGAAAAGAGCATACATTCTCCAGAAAAAAAGTCTGCTCTATGAGGTGTTATTGTAAGCTAAGCTGTAATAGTGCTATTTTCAACAGCATCACAGGGTCTCAAAGGAAAAATCCCCCCACAACCATTTTGGCACAGATGTCTGGAACACAGCTACTCAGTGTAATAGGAAAGTTTCGTCACTGCACAGGGAATCAGGGAGTAGTCACTCCAAGACAGAAGGGCCCAAGGCTCTGAGCAGAGTAGCCTGAAGCAGAGCTGGTGCCAGGGTGGCCAGCAAGACAAAATGATTTCCAGTTTAAAGAAGCCAGGAATACAGTATGCCAGAGAACTTTGACGGGCATTGCAGAGCGGTAAGCATCACCTCATTTAAATAAATATCACTGTTAACAAGGTGGAAGTTGGATGACATTTTGTCCATCTGGTATGGGTCAGGGAGCAAAACTGGTATGTCATTTCTTGAGAGCTGCTCCTTCTAGCAGGAGATGTCTGTGGAGGAGCCATGCTAACATCCAACAGCAAGCTTCCAGGAAGAATTTCAGCATTCTGCAACACTAAGCAAAAAAATCAATTGAAACAGTTCAGATCTATTTCTGAATACTTGAGGATGTTGCCTCACTCTCCTGAGAAAGAGGGGTTCCTGACCCCCTTCTACCATTTGAAGATGTACTAACAGAACAGCCTCTGAACCAAAGTTTTCCTCCAAAGACAAGTGGGAGCTGAGTGTGCACATTATTAACCACAAGGAAAAGTCTCAGATGCTGCAAAGCTGGCTCCTAGCACGACCTTTGTAGCTGTGCACAGAGAAAATGAAAAAGAGCATCACTACACAAACTTGATAGAAACCATGTCAGATGTTCACTGGCTCTAGCAAAGCAAAGCACAAGAGTAAGGCATCTGTTTATCCGCCTTTGTCCCGTAGATGGTGGCAAAACTGGTCAGCAAATTATGTGCCTGCTCATATTTTAAATCTAGAAATTAAAATATCAGGAAGATATGTATGCACAGAAGGGAGAGGCCTCAAGTCCTCTATGATACTACTCTCCGTACTTGACATGTAAGAAACCATAGCCCAATAGTTTCCTGTGTGAAAACTATTATACAGAGGGCAACACCAGGAAAGGGACAGGGCAGTCACTTGAGTCCCAAACCTAATGACAAAATTCAAAGGGCAAAGCACACCATGCAGGAAGGAATCTCAGAAGAAATTAATCATTCTCCACTGGAGACAACAATCAATTCTCCACTGGAGACAACAGCAGGACAACAGATAAGCCCTTCTAACAGGACACCCACCTCTCCAAGAGAAGCAGACGGGGAATTCTTCGTGCTGAGTTTTTCACCTGCAGAGAGGTCCTGGCGGGCTCGACGGCCCATCTTTAGTACCTGTAGTGCATGAGGAAACACGAAGGAGCAGAAGACACACAGTTACTGACAAAAGCCGATTCATCGCAGGGAGCAGAACGAAAGGCACGGCCCTGCCGCCGCGCCACGCCCCGCAGCGAGGCGCGCTGCCCTCACAGTGCAGAGGCATCTCCTGCCGCAGGTGTGAGCCCCGCAGCCGCCTCCTGGCCCGCCCAGCCCCACGGCCGGCCGCTCGGCTCGGCTGGGCTCGGCTCGGCCCGGCCCGGCCCTTCCGCTGCCCGGTGCCCCACGGCAGCCGTACCGCCGGCCCCGCGCCCCCTCCGGGCCGCGGTCCAAGGCCCTGGAGCCCCTACTCGGAGAGACTGGGCCCGCCCCAGACCCGGTCCCGCTCACCCCGGCGACGCCGCCCCTCCGCGGCGCCTCCACTCGCTCCGGCTCAGCCTCCATCCGCCGCCGCGGCCGCCGGTGCTTCCGGCGGACAGCCCGCCCCGCCGCCCCGGCAACCGCGGGCACGGCCCCGCCGGGCTCGGCCGGCAGCCCCGCACCGCCCGGCCACCCGCCCCCGCGGGCTGGGCCGAGCACTCGGCGCCTGGCAGCCACAGAAACATCCACCCCCTCAGCAGTCTTAAAACCTTGGCCTGACTGAGGGGGACACCAGTGCTGCAACACCTCATGCGGGTACTCTATTAGCCCTTTCTAATTCCACTTGCAGGCAGGCCTGGAACAGTCTAACGCTCGGCCTTCTCCAGCTTTTTGCCGAAGACACTTTTTAAGTTCCCACTGAGGCAGATAAATCCTAGCCTCACGCATCTGTCTCCTGATAGAGGCTTTTGCCAAAGTCTCCTGATGGCTTCTGATGCTCTTCCCAATTCTCCCTGGCTCTCTCACACAGCTTTCCAGATGGGGCAGCCGGTCCCCAGAGCCCACGGTGGAGGCGGTGCCGAGGATCAAATGGAAGCACAACGATCATTACACACATGCTTCTCAGCCGTGAGTTGTGCAGAGATTTCCACTAAGCTGTATAAAAAGACCCCAGTCTGTTTCTTGGCTGGACAGATGTACAGATTAATTGTAAATAAATCTGGTTTTAGCTCCACATGTTTAACAAACATTCAGTTTTCCAGTACTTTGTCCCTTTGCCTATATTTTTTTCCTGCTATCTCACATTTGTCGCAATTTTTCACCCATCCTCATTAGCCTAAATAATTTCTTCTGCTGCCACAACAGAGAACTGTCCCACACCACAAACAACACTGCTAACGCTTTTCCATGATGAAAATTGACTCCCTAAAGTAAACTTTTAAGCCTCCCAGGAATACCTTTTACTACAGGCACTAGATTTCACTCTATACCTGCTTAGCTTTTGTAGAAGCTCATGGTTTGGCTGAGGAACTTTAAGTCATCTAAATAAATAGTATCAAATAATTCTTTTTTCCATTCCTGCTGACATGTTGAAGTAGTTGCGCTGTGATGATCTAAGGATTAAGTGAAATAAGATTTGTGGGCAGAGGTAATAACTTTTTATTAGACCAACTGATATAGCTGGAAAAGAAAACAAAATAGGGGTTTCTGTGCCTGAAAGCTTGTGTGTTTTTTCCAGCTGTATCAATTGGCCTAATAAAAGATATTATCTCCCTTTACAAATCTTGACATGTTCAAGGAATTCAGTAAGTGAGACATGATTTTCCTTTTTTGAAGCCAGGCTCACTGGGCTTTATGAAATTATGATCTTCCATCTACTTTGCTCTTCTCTTTTAATTCCAGATTCAAGCATTCATGAGGTAGAGAGGGCAGTTTGCACCTAGCCCCATGCTTCGCCACCAGGGCATGGAATATGGCCCTGCATTTCTCAATTCTCCCCAGCTCCTCCAAACAGCTGCTGCAACAACACAGTTACACAGGTGCCAGGAGACAGAGGGGACTGTAGCTCGGGGGTTACAATACACTTACAGCTGACCTTCTGATCAGAAAAAGAGCATCCCAAGAGGAGTGTGATAGCATCCAGAGCAATGCCTGCTAAAACAGGAAAGCATCCCTGGGGCAGGAATCCTTGGGTAGGAGTACATTGCCAACTGTGTTCCCACACAGGTAGCTGGCAGGGTGATCCTCCCAGAGCCAGGGTAGAGCCATACAGGGTGCCATCCTGGACAGACAGATCATGAAGCAGCATGACCAGTGAATTCACTTCTTTGGAACTGCCCTCCCCCTCCAAGCTTCTCCTCACAATTCCTCTGGGTCCCCATCCCAGACAGTATACCTGTACTTCCCATTTTCCCCCAAGCTACTCTGTGCTCTTTGCTGCCTACCCCAGGGAGAGAAGACTCAGGCCAGTTGAGGGAGGGTGAAGTCCATGTGCAAGAAAGAAAACATGTAAAGACTTGTGGAACTTAGCCTTGCCTCAGAATTTTGACTCTTGACTTCAGAGATTCTCAATGAGAGACAAAAGCAGATGTGCAGAAAGAACGAAACTTAAAATCTGTCCTACCTCTAGTCCCTCTGGATTCCACTTATTGGCATGGGGTTTGTCACCTCTCCCTGCAAGTTTTGCCTGCTTGGGAAGGGCAAGAGGAGGAAAAGTTTTCATCCATAATTTCATGTTGTGGCCAAAGTGGATTTTGCTGGCCCTAAGTGTTGGGGTTACATTTTCTGAACAGTTTAATTCTCCTCTGTCTTACTGGTGATGCCACAGGCAGCATTTGACCCTGGGCCTACATCGGCTCCACTTAACCAACTGAGAAGGAGCCAGGTACCAGGACAAATATCTGGTGCTGCTGTGGTTGTCCAAAGGTGTTTTCAGTGCTTGCTTTCTGTCCAGCTCAGGTCTGTGGTGCCAGGGTTTCTCTTTCCCAGTGTACAGTTTCGGGTGTATTCTCAGGTCTCAATCTGCCTTACTTGTTTGGTTTTGCCCTCACTGTAAATCACACTGCTGCCACCCCCTCTAAGCTGAACAGCAAGTAAGAACCACACAGGCATTCCTTTCACAGACAAGTTCTCACATCTAAGCATGGACTCTCTCCATCTGGTTTCAACACAAACCTGATCACACAGAATAGGACTAACTGTGTCCCCCACTAGTGCTGTTTACTGTTGATTTCTCCTTGACTGGCAGACATATGAATACACCTTGTGTCTGGTCCTCCTATACATGAGAACGTCTGGGAAAGCAATCACACTTGAGCCCTCCCATATGCTTCTGGTCCTAGACCCCCTTTAAAGCAAGGGCACATGCATATAGTTAAAGCTACGGCTATGGTGGAAAGCCCACATGGTTGCACAATGACCACCTTATTCAGAGTGGTCAAAGGTTTTCTAAAGCAGGTCTTTGACAGCAGTAGGATTTATGGGATGCAGGGCAATTCCAGTAGCAACAAGTGACACAGCACGGTGCTTTCTTCCTCACCCCATCTTCACATCAGGCAGCCAACCAGACTCCTGCTTTTGATATGGGCCAATTCATTAAAACATTAAGCTTCCACTGGGAAGCGAAGCACTCAGCAAAGACTGCTGCTGTATCCTGCTCCACACTAGCCGCATGCTGGCAGCTCCAAGCATCTCAGTTTAATTTTTCTGCAGGCTTTTTTTCCTCCATGCATGTCCCAATCTCTAAGGGGTTTTGGAGGAGGGAAACAACTGCAAATATTTTTTTATTTCTGTAGGCTCCAGAACAAAATCCCCTAACAATTGCAAAGCTTCAAGCAAGACATACCTCCCTCTGAAGGGTGGAAGGGGCTTTGACAGGCAGCAAAGGCCCACACATTTGCCTTCTCATCACCATGAAAACAGATGCTATTCATGTTACATCAGCCCCAGCTCAGACTGTCAAACCCCAGCCAGAGTTGCCAAGTGTGAAATATTTCCTATGATACACGTTCAGTAGCCCTGTCAGGCTCTCTCTCAGCCTAGCTGGATTACAGCATGTACAAGGTGTGCAACCTGTTAATGACTGCTGCTCACAGCCACCAGCATTGCTTCCAGAACATGTCAGACCATGTTGTCAGGGGCTTCCTCACCTTTTTTCAACCCATAGACCAACACTTGGAGCAGAACGTGAGTGGCCCAGTACTGGAACCAGCAGGACACCTACATTCTTCCCCTATATTACTTCCAAGCAGTGAGCTCCCACTGTCAGCTTGTAACAGAAAAGTCTGATCTCAGCCATTAGCAATATAACTTTGCATTTTGTACTATTGTATTTCATCCCATTTCTCGTATTAGCCTTCAAAATTGCCTACTCCCTCGTATAAGATATCCCAGTCCTCCCCTGGATCGACAATGCCTCCAGTTTTGGATAAGCAGCCAATTTGACTAGCACATCCATTTTGGCATGCCAAGATCATTAATAAAACCTGGGCCCAGGACCAGCCTCTGGGAAACTCTCGTAATTTCTTATAATTTCTGTACTTATCTCCATCTTAACTAATAACTCACCATGCGGCACTGTAGCAAATGGATTACTGGAGTCCAAAGCAATCAGTTTGACAGCATTCAGTGTGACCTCCAACCTGGCAGCAGGGTAGAGGAGGTCCCAGTATGGAAAAGCATCCAAAATTCATTTCAGAAGTGCCTGGGGAGCTCTAGAAACGTCCATCCCAACCTGCATAATATTCCATGGATACTTAATGTCAACAGTCAGAATTTGCATCTTACTTCAAGTCAAAATTTGCCTGACATCATCTTGAAGCTACTAGATCTTGTTACATCTTTGTCACTCCATCAAAGAACTCTTAATTCCTCTTCCCCAAGGAAAGCACAAGCAAACAGTGAGCAGCTCACCCTTACATCTCCTCAGAGCTGCACAAAATGGCCCACAGAGCATCCAGCACCCCCAGCTGCCCATGGATTTCCTGTTCCACACCCCATGTCTTGGGTGAACCGCTGTCCTCTGAGCTTGCAATGCTCTCCCAGCCCAAGGCCCCCGAAAATGCAGGTAAGGGAAGGCTCCCCGCAGCTATGTCCAGTGTTTCCAGTTGCACTATTGCCTGCTGTTGCTGGACACCACTGCTCCAAGGGGCCACATGCCACTGGGGCCCCACCTCTCCCAGAGCATAAAGATCACGCTTTATGCAAAAGGACTTGCTTCCACAGAGAGTTCTGCCCACATCCCACTTTGCTCACAGCCTCGCAGGAGCTGTCCCTGCTCCACTTTTCCAACGCACCGCCAAGCCAGAGTGTTGGCTGGCTCCTTCAGCAGTGCTGCCAGTGCTGCTAGTGGCTGCCATGGGTTGGGAGGGCACAAAGCCGCTGGCTCAGGGGCTGCCCCTCTGCTGCTCCTGGAGAAGGGCTGGGTGCTGGGGGCAGGGTCCAGGTGATGCCAAGAGAAGAGCTCTCGCTCGCTCCGCGGACCAGGAGCCCCTCTTTGGGCTCCGGGGCAGGAGGCGCGGGCCCACACGGGGCACAGAGGCAGGAGGCCGGTGTGGCTGTAGTGAGGGCACGCCCCGGGAGAGAGACCCGAATGGGCCCGGGTGATGAATTATAACCCCATTCCCGGCCGGTGCTTTGTCTCCCGCCTGTGGTCCTGGCCCCCTCCGAGGGCAGCGGATGCCCGACGCAACCCCTTCACCGCAGCGAGAGCTGCCGTGACTGGGCACCCCCCGGAGCTCTGGTTCCCATCTGCTTTCAGGGCACAGGGACATCGCCCTGACCCTACCGCCGTCGTGCTTCGGCCCGCGGAGCCGCCAGTCCCGTCGCAGCCCCCCGTCCGCAGCTCGGCGGCCGAACCCCGCCGCTCGGCCCCTCCCTCCCTCGGAAAGAAACCACATCAGGAAAGTATTTGGGGTATTTTTAGCGGCTTTTAATGCGATTTCGCAGCTGCAAGCGGGAGGGGCCTCCCCGCGCCGCCCGGACCACCGCGAAGGGCCCGCCCGCCGCCGCGCGAGTGCCGCCAGCAGGGGGCGCCCGCGCGCCGCCGCCGGGGCGGTGCGGCGGCCACGTCGGAGGGCGCGCGGGGCCGCCCCGCGCCGAGGGGCCCGGGGTGCGCGGGGCGAAGCGGCCCTGGGCGAGCGCGGGGGGCGGCGGGGGGAGTGGCGGGGGCTGTGCGGCTGCTGGAGCCATTAGCGCGGGGCTGGCGCGGCCGAAGGCCGGGCTTGGAGCTCCCTCCCCCATCCGAGCCCCGTCCCGGGGACGTCATGGGAGGGAGGTATAAAATTTCAGCGTCGGGGCTGGGGGAGCGGCAGTGTGCGCGGGCGGGCCGGTGTGGAGCGGTGTCGGTGTACGGACCAGGGCACGGCGGTCAGCGGAACCCACGAGCTCAGCGGACGGCCCGGCAGCAGCGCTCTCGGCTGGGCGAGAAGCGCGGCGGTGCCACGCTCCCGGGCGCCGAGGTCCGGGCACCGGGCGATGTAGGGCGCGGGGCCCGGCGGGGGCATGAATGGTGCAGCGAGAGGGGCGGGCGCGGCGCTCCCCCCGCGGCGGCGGGGCGGTGCGGGCCGCTGACACGTGCGGCGGCGCGGCGCGGCGGGGCGCCCCCTGCTCCGCGGGGCGCGGGGCGGCGCATGGGGAAGGAGCGCGGCGCGGCGAGGCACGGCGCCTGCCGCTTCTCCTTGCGGAGCGCTGCCAGCTCTTCCTGGAAGTCCTGAGTCGCGCACGGCGCAGTGAGTTCATGCACCTCCTCGCCAAGCCTCAGCCTGCGGGTTCTGGGGAGGCTGCCGCCAGCACACCGCCCGGTCCCCCGCGCCCTCTCGCCGCCGCTCGGGGGTCTCTCCCGGAGGCCCCCGCCGCCGCCCCCTCACACATGAAGATGTACGTGCAAAGGGCTTTGGTGCTGCTCTCCCTGCTGAGCTTCGCTACCGTGAGTCTCTCGCTGTCGTCCTGCACCACCTTGGACCTGGACCACATCAAGAAGAAGAGGGTAGAGGCCATCCGAGGGCAGATCCTGAGCAAGCTGCGACTCACCAGCCCGCCGGAGACCGTGGGGCCGGCCCATGTGCCCTACCAGATCCTGGCCCTCTATAACAGCACTCGGGAGCTGCTGGAAGAGATGGAGGAGGAGAAAGAAGAGAGCTGCTCTCAGGACAACACCGAGTCCGAATACTATGCCAAAGAGATTCATAAATTTGACATGATCCAGGGCCTCCCCGAACACAGTAAGTGCGGGGCTCCCCCCATGCCGGCCGGGGTGCCGCGCCCGCGGGGCAGGCTGCCCGGGATCCCGGGCGCGGGGGAGGGGCGGCCAGCCGGGGCCGAGGGGCGCCGGGCCCCCGCGGAAGGGGCCCCTTCCCCGGCAGGGCGGAGGGCGCGTCTCCGCCTGGCCGCGCTCGGGTACGGAGGTGAGTGGGAGCAGCGGGGCGGGGGGCGCTCGGGACGGCGCGGGGCTTGGCCGGCAGTGGGGACGGTAGGTGGCAGGGTCCGGGAGCAGCATCGGCCCAGGCCCCGGCTGGCTGCTGCGAGCCAAGCCCGTGCCTAGAGTCTTGACACTAGGACAAGGCGGGGAGGGCAAGCCGCGCGGGTGGAGAGGTGAATGCTGCGCACCGGGCTGGGAGACAGCGCAGGTCTGCTGTTTGGGTGACAGCAGGTAGACGGCCTCATCCCTGCTGAAGCTCCAGCGCCTGCCGCAGAGATACAGGCAACTGTCCGGTCCGTGCAGCACTCGCGCCGGCAGTAAGAAGGTGGGGCGGTACTTGCTGAAGAGACTGCTTTTGGAGGACATTGATGAAGGTGTTGCTCAGATAGTGTGAGCGTTCAGAGGGCGAGCAGAAGACAACAGGGATGCTGAGCAGGTGTAAAGCAGACAGTGATGCCAAAGGGACCCCCAAGGGAACACAGGCGTTGAGGAAACATGACAGATGTTGAGCAGGTGTGGAGCAGATGATGGCCCAGATGTGGGCACTAAACAGATTCAGGTGCAGAAGCTGAGCAGATACAAAGACAGAGACTAAGCGGACATGAACTCAAAGCAGATTGCAGATGCTGAGCACATGTAGGCACAAGCCTACATGTTGGTTTGGTTTGTTTAGGATTCCTTAGAATTGGAAGATGTAGTCATACCACTATCCAGGGTGTTCTCCTGTGATGTTGTGCCATCCTGGGGACAAGAAGATTTGAACACCAGCAGTTTTGGGGAGGAGCTGTGACTTGGTGGAGGCAGTCTCAGAATGCAGTTACTCTGCCAGGTTTATGTTAATCTTGACATATGATGAGTTGGAATAAGCTACAATGTGGTAATGCAACAAATTTTACTTAATCTCTAGCAGATTGCATTCCATATGGTTATATGATTAGCTCTTAGCTCAGGAGACACCGAGATTCAAGGAACACAAAGGGCAAAGGTTACCTGTATTTCAGCAGTTTTGACCTACTGAAGTGTCATTTGCGAAATTATAAACATATATTATGGGAAAACCAAATGTCTGCAAAATAGCACAGCCACACTATGCACTAGCATTTTTAGGGGGGAAGGAGTTGGGGAAAACACAAAGCACAACAGTGGCAAATGAAGTTAGGGGTGTGGATTTGGCTAAAATTGAGGGGGAAGTGGAATGAAGAAACAGTGCATGAAAAGGAGTGATGAGTAGGGATTGTGGCTTTGGGAAAATTCCTGTGGAAATGAATGATCCTGTCCCATCTGTCCATAGGACACCGAGTTCAAAAGACCAAGTAGAGATGAGATTAAATTCCTGGGAGTGAGAAGTGTAGATACCACCACCCAGAAAAAGAGGGAACTTTGGTCACACTGGGGGAGAGTAGCTCCAGACAGATTGTGGTGGCAAGAGACACGCTCTTTTTGAAACCTGGGGAGTTTCATTGCTTACACCATGGCTGAATTTGGCCCCGCATCTTCAGAAGTGGCTGGTGTTCAACTTTCCCATGACTCTGTCACTGTGCCAGGTGGTGATCTAAGAGCATGCTCTGAGCCAAAGCCCGTCTCCTGGGGGGGTGGGGTGGGGGGGAAGGGGAGGACTACTCCATTGAAGGAACTGCTGTGATGATACAGACAAGTCTGAAATGTGTGCACACTCACACAAACTCTTCTAGCTCCAGACTATTAGTCAACTGTCATATTGGCTCAGAGAACTCATCCTTTTCAAAGATGCAAAGCCCAAAAGTGAGGAGAGCTGAGGAGCAAAAATAGCAGATGAGAGAGCCAAGTTCTCCATCCCTTCTCTGAGCTGCTTGGTGACTCACAGAATGGTCTTTTCCCCTGTGCCTCTCAGGTACACTGCCTGAATTTAAAGGGATTTTCTTTCAGAGAATAACTTACTTTTGACCAGCCATTCACTTCAGGGATCTCATAAAACTCACACGATCAGACCTGACTTGGTTATGTTCAAGCTTGGGAAGCATCTGCAACAGTCCTCCAAATAGCTTTTTGCTTACCTTCCTGAGGGAAAAACAGATGCCATTTTCCAAGGCAGCTTGAGAGACAAGGCAATTAAAGTCATGGGTCACTAGGGCCAAGCATCTATTCCCTCCAAACCTGCCACCTGCAGAGTTGCAGATGGACCAACTTTTTTTCTCTAAAGTTATGCAGCTTTGACATGAAACACCTTGGTGATTCAGAGGTATATTACAGCATGAGGCAATACCTGATCACAGCCAGCCTACTCTTCCTTCTCATCAAGCTTGAACTGCACAGCCATCAGCCTTCCTGGAGCTTGCCAGAAAAAACAGCTGTTTCTGCTGGATCCAGCAGCATGTGGTGAGCCTGCATCTCACTTAGAGCAGTGGTAGGAAGGTGGAAGCTCCCCAAAGAACCTGCTCTCTGTATCACATTATCCACACAAAGAGGCTACTGGTCTCATCAGTGGTGCAGTGAACAGCTCTAGGCATCGACTCCACAGTAATAGCTGGGTCCAGTTGTGAGGCTGTGTCATACCAGACATAGCCTGGCATGGGTGCACAGGGTGTCACAGTGTCCTGGTCTCCAGGCTTGGTTACTGCCACTGAGAGACTGTGGACTGGGAGAGCTTGCAGGATATTGCCTCCAGTCTTTGTTCTGTGCTGGTGGTGAACAGGTCTGGATTCCAGTGTGATTAACACACCTCAGCTGGGTCTGGACCAAATTCCCTAAAAAATCCCCTTGCTCCCTTTGCCTGTGATCTTGTGCAAAAAAGTACTTTGCCTCAAAGGTGTCAAGTTTCTTGGGAGTGAGACCTCTGTCCTGAACCCTGTGCTATGAGAAACAGGCTTTAGCCTCCCAGGCCTTGGAGTGAAACACAGAACACAGCTCTGCATCACAGAGGGCTTGTTCCCAGGGTACAAAGGGAACATGACACTTTTAGGGAAGGGAAAAGAGCTATTACTCTTTCATGGGAAGGTCTCCCAAGACCAGCACCTTAATGGTGAAGTAGGTAGAAAGCAATGTGGCTTTCTTTCTTTCACAGCAGATGAATTACAATAGATGTAACATCTTATCACCATGGCTGTCTAATTTAGCCAAAAACATTAAGGAGATGATAACATATTAGGTGTCTTTCCATTGGCGCTGTGCTCTAGGACCGTACTGGCAGCCTCTAAATAGATTGTCAGATAAAGCACTGGTGCTGGAAACATACTAAGCTGGTCTGATGCAAAAAGGCATTTCTAATGATAATTGGGACACCCCTTACGGCCAGGCAGCCAGGTCTGAAATGAAGGGGCAGGCTGTTAACAATACTATTAATAGGGCTAGAAGTGCAAAGCAGCTTCAGGGGCTATTGAAACACAGTATCTGCCAAGGTCTACCACACAGAACAGTTATCAATGTTAGACTTCAGCTAGGAAGATGTCTTTGGGAACTTAATAAGAACTTGGGTTTTTTCTGGGCTTTTCTGTAGCATCAAACCTTGAATTTCTCACAGCGGTGGAGTCCCCACAGTACAAGTTTATGTGTGGCTGGAGGTACTATTTGTGTTGCAGGGTTTTTGGGCTGGGCAGGCCAGCCAATGCCTGCAGTGGGATCTGGTCTCCTGGGATGTGTGAGCAGCCATCTCTTCAATAAGAGCTAGAGACTTTCCTGTATGGGAATGCTGTTCTGTACAGTAGTACTAATGACAAAACCTCCTCCAATTAAAGCCTAATGTCAGCATCTGGTCTTTAGCTTATTGAGTAAAATTTCAGCACCCTAAGAACACATCCTTGAAAACTGGGCAGGGTCCTGCTTGCTGAATTTGTGTGTAGCACAAGAGGAAGACCTTAATCTCCCTTGATTTGAGTGTACATCAGTGTTGCTGAAATCCTGCACTCAGGTGCTGTTTCAAACTATCCCATTTTCAGAAGCTGTTTCTCAGGGAAGATAGTTATGGTGAGATGAAAAAAAGGGCCTGCAGAACTTCAGGAATGTAACTTGAAGGTTGTTCCAGCTAGGGCTTCTAGCCTATTTGTCAAAGACTGGAACCATGCCTGGGAACAGGTGACAGTCTTTCTTTTTGTTTCATTCTGTTTGTTTGTTTAGAAGCAACTTAAATATCAGCAGATATAAGAGCCTCCTGCTGCATTGGACAACAGTCAGAGGTCATCTGAGAGGCTCTGCAGGGCTGCTGCATGTGCACACAGAGCAGGAGCTGCTGTGTCTTGTCTGCAGGAAGCTTTCATGATGCCAGAGCCTTGAAGGCTAACAAGGTCAATAGGAGAGAAATGACAGCAACAACAAAGACTTCCATGAGACCAAAATGGTCCCCATGAAGAGAGTGTTACTTGCTCTTGAGGACTCTGTTTTGGGCAATAAAGGTTTTACCTCCTGTACTCTTTTGAGGCATCTGTGAAATGGTTTTTTCTGATCAGCAGGCACACATGGAAGCAGAAAATTGGTGTATTATTTCCTGCTCATGTGTGTGATCTCCACAGGCCCAGTACTATTAATTAATTCCTTCTCCAGTTCATAAGTGAGAACCAATTTTAAACCCCAGTTCTTTCAGTACACATTGGATAATCACTGCCCTAAAGAGTCTTTGACACCTCATGCTTTGTGGGTTTTGACACTGGGTGGCTTTGATTCTAGGAGGCAATGTCAAGATTTGTAAAACTAAGATTCAGCAGCAATGGGATCACTTTGTATGTAGCTTCATGTCTCCACCATGAGCAGAGTAACAGCATCCTAGCTGTTTGGAATAGGCCCCACTAACTGCAAGTGAGATTGTCCCATTGCCTGGACTGGGGTTGTCATTTTGGATGCAGCCAACTCATGAGTATTAGCAACATCTGATGAGCAGAGTAGAAGACATAATAATAAACATACTGTGGTTGATATCTACTAATTCTTCCTCTTGTGGCATTGAAATAATGATGGCAGTAGTGGGAATGTTTGCAAAATATTGCAATGTAGACCAAATTTGAGTAAATTCACAGGTGGCAAGACTTTTGAATGACAAGTCTCTACTGGAAAGCTCTTTCTCAAACAATATTTATTTGAGATCCTGCCCCTCAGAGATGTATTTCTCTATTTTTTTCTCCTAGATGAGTTGGGCATTTGTCCAAAAGGTGTCACCTCCAATGTATTCCGCTTTAATGTGTCATCAGCAGAGAAGAACAGCACCAACCTATTCCGGGCTGAGTTTCGGGTGCTGCGCGTGCCCAACCCAAGCTCCAAACGCAGTGAGCAGCGCATTGAGCTCTTCCAGGTGAGCATTCTTATCACTTTCCCCAGTGTCCAAGCCCAGAATAGCTTGACTCCTTCATGGTTGTCTCAACTGATATGTGGAAGGCCATAGAAGAGAGAAGAAAGTGCATGCTGTAACCCAGGCCTCTTCCACCATATGCAGTGATACAGTCATCTTCCTTTCCTTTTACAATGTAGTGTTGCCCTTTTCCCACTTGGAAGGGGAGCCCCTTATCAGTGGAGCAGCTCTGACCCTTCTGTCACATTATGTGTAGGACCCTTGGCAGTCTTATTCCTTTGACTGCTGCAGCACAGTTGATGCTAATTTAATGGATGGAGCTCTCTTGTCACTGATTTACTAGAAAAATGGCGCTTGCTTTCAATGTTCCATTCAGCAGTAGCTCCCCAGAAGCACAATTCAGGCCACCTGTTAAACCAGATACTTATCTGGAGGTTTTTTTTGAACCTAGGGACTGACAGAATAAGGTGTGGTTCAAACTTGGAAGTGGTAATAGGCTGAACTGGACCACCTAATGATACAGCTTAGCATCCAGGCAGCACACTCCCACAGGCTGTGGGACAGACTCCATAGTCTGTCCACTTTTCCATAAGAGTGCAGCTAAAATTGTGTTTGGGTGGTACTTCTTGAGGACTTCCTGGAATCCAGCATCAAAGGTCAGAGCAATTCTCCACCAGATGACACAACTGACAGGGAGGTTTTCTCAGAGCTTCTCCATAGGTTCAATGGTCTGTGGTCTGCAGGAAGGAACACCTTGAATGTACTGTGGTTGTGTGTCTGGAAGTGGAAAGAGATGTCAGAGCAGAGGCAGAGGTCTCCAAACCTGAATAGCCCTGGTGTGTTTTGACAAAAGTTGAAGAGTGTAGGACAACTGAAAATGCCACAGTGAGAACTCAATAAATTGGCTTCCTGGGCAGGTGACTTGTGACCAGATGCTGCATTTACCACTGGTGGTTCTACTTTGAAATCCAGATCCATATTCCACAGCTGTATACAAAAACAAACCCATCCATTAAATGAATTGCCATGTGCTTCTGCCTTTGTATGTGTGTCCCTAAACAATTCTGAACTGAGAGAGGTGGGCTGCCTAGGACACAGAAATAAGCACTGTGTAGATCTCTAGAGTTCAAGTTGATTGTGAAGCATGTCCTTCTCACCTGACCCAGGGTATTCCTGGTGTCTCACTTGCCAAGACCAACTTTCTAAATTAGTTTTTAGCAAGCTGTGGGAGGAAAAAAGACTAAAGGCTATCCCTTCCTTCTGCATGGCACGGGCTGATTTTTTCTACCACTCCTTCTGACACAGATCCTTCGGCCAGATGAGCACATAGCAAAGCAGCGGTACCTCAGTGGCAGGAATGTGCAGACACGGGGCTCCCCTGAGTGGCTGTCCTTCGATGTCACCGACACCGTGCGTGAGTGGCTTCTGCACAGAGGTAGGGGTCTTAGCTGGACTGTGTGTCAAGGCATCTATAGAAATGGGGATCAATGTTCACAGAAGTATCTTTCTGCTCCCCTTGTTGCAGGAGCTTGGTTCACAGAGAGGACAGGTTCCTACAGTCTGAGAACTAGCTTTTCTCCAGAAAGCTGCTTCAATGTGTGACATTTGCTATACTCCTGCCTCTTTTCCTGGAGGCCCCACTATGTAGCTCTGTGGGCTGAGTCAGAACAAGAATTTATTCCTTGGAGGAAATTCTTTACAACTAAGCCCAGAGGGGACCCCTCTGCTTGTCTAAATGATCGTAGAAAATGACAAATGCTTTGCTTACATTTTCATGGGAATTAGAGCAAATGTAGTATTAGGAAAAAGCAGCAAGGATCCTGGTTTATTTAGCTGTGTACAGCTTGTCAGGTATAAAGGTGAGGAAATACCAGAGGCTGACACACCTAGACAGCTGGAGGCTTTAACACTGCAGAGAACATTCCTCTGCCAGTGCTGGACAGCCCAACAGATAGTTACAGGGCAGTTCCCAGCAAGAACACTGACCCCATTCACAGCTGGAGCTTAAGGCATCGTCACTCACAGCTGGACTGGCCTACACAGATAGAAGCTGGGTGCCACTGAAGACTGAAATGCAGGTACTGGCAAGCAGCTGTTCCCTGGAAGGGTAAGCTGTGAGCTTGCAGGCTCCTCCTATTTCAAGCAATCTAATTTGTGTCCTGATGGCTGAAGTTCAAAGCTGGAACTGCAGCAAGCTCTGGGCAGGCACTCTAGCTGACAAGACATCACAGAGTATATATAGTGCTGAGGAAAAAAGGTGCTAGGCACCTTGTCAATGCCCCAGGAAGCCAGATGTTTTAATTCATGGCACAACATAAAAAAGGAGCTTTCATAAGAGTCTTATGTTCCTGTAGTCAGGCCCACACAGCATGATTGGTCCAGGAAGTTATTATGAAAGTAGATTTGCCTCTGGAAAGTCTGTGTGACTTAGACTGCTAGCAGTTCAATAAAACAGGAGGTTGCAGCTGCTGAGGAGAGTGCTTCCAGTAAAATTACTTGTCCATATCCAACTTGCTTATTTTCAGATTTCTCCTTCAGACACTAAGCACAAGCCAGATAATAGGTACTGAGGATTGCAAAACTGATTTAAGATACCAAAAGCCAGCTCTTCAAAATACTTGTTTTCCCAGGGAAGCTCCTTGAAGCTCACAAATGTTTTTGGATGCTGAATAGCCTAAAAAAAGTAACAAGAAGTACCCTTCTTACCTCTCCAGAAAGTTCCCTTTAGCAAGAGCAAGGCTTTTGGCAAAGGTGAAGCTAGTGGATTTTTCTTCCTATTCGTCCCAAGGCACCATCTGTTCCTCAACTCTGATAACACTCTTGACTTTGAGACCAACTCATTGTCTAGGAGTTAGCACAGCTGTGTAAAACTTCCTTAAAACTTCCTTATGCCAGAAACTGTCCCAGCTGAGAAAGACTGTTTCTCACAGAGTCATCTTCTTTGCAGAGTCCAACCTTGGCCTGGAAATTAGCATACACTGTCCTTGCCATACTTTTCAGCCCAACGGGGACATCTTGGAGAATTTGCATGAAGTCCTGGAGATCAAGTTCAAAGGTGATAAAAAGCTGGGTTAGGGGAGGCTGTTGGGGAAGGGAAAGCCTCAAGCATATAAAGAAAAAAATGAGGTCTTGCTTTGTGTATTCAAGCATTTCACATGGTGTAACATTTGTCTTCAAACATACACATCTGGGTTTGTGTGTTCATTATATGGGTATATCCACAATACACGTTACAAATAGAATTAAGGGCAGGCTGGGTGGGTTTGCATGAGTGTCTGCAGAAAGGAGTAATTTTATATTTCAGTGTCTCTCTGGGAAGTTCAACTTGATGCCTTCTCAGATTTCCACAGAGGCTCTACTTTCCACTTAGAGTGACTGAAACACAAGGAAGTTAGGCATCCTGCGTGAGGTGGCTCAGAGAGTCAGTGGCTTGGCTGGCCTAAGAACTAGGAACCTCCTGGCTTGCAGCCCTGGGCAGCAGCCACTGGCCCCCACAGGCTCCATTTCTGAGGCTGTTCTGCAGAGTGCCAATTATCTGACATCTTCTTTAAACCATTCATCTTCCTGCCTATCCTGGGACTCAAGCCAGGAGTGAGTGGATGGATTAATGGCCCCACCAGCAGTTTGCAAATGGTAAAACAGGTGGCCCATAAGCCTCTATTTCAGGCCTGCAACAGTCAATTTTACCAGAAATAAAGGGGTCTCTGTGAGGGAAGAAGTAGACATGGTGTCTGAACCTTGTTCAAGAGCAAGCATGAGAGTGTTAAATTGAAAGATCTTGTTGCATTCTCCACTTCCATGCTGATTTCTTCTTTGTGGATCCTGTTTTTCTGAAGGCATTGACAGTGAGGATGACTATGGCCGCGGGGACCTGGGCCGCCTGAAGAAGCAGAAAGACTTGCATAATCCCCACCTCATCTTGATGATGTTACCCCCACATCGACTGGAGAGCCCCGTCTTGGGAAGCCAAAGAAAGAAACGGGCCCTGGATACCAACTACTGTTTCCGGTAAGTGAGAAGCCTGCTGGGATCCCACGCCTGAGGTGGGCCGGCCTGGCAAGACTCCATGCCACCGGAAAAGGCAGAGCCCTCCAAGGGCTTGTGGGTCACCGTGGTGTCACAAGGGCCACTGTCCAACTCAGCAGAGTTGCTGTGTGCTTCTGGCAGAGCCACTGGTTCAAAGAGACCCGCAAGCACCTTCCAGGAACACAGGCTGGGCGGGGCCGCGCAGCAGCCCCTGCCAGTTGCTGGAGCAGCTGGGTGCTGCCTGGCAGGGGCGGTGGGAAAGCTGCCTGTCAGCAGCACGAGCAGTGCCCGGCTGCTGAGCTGCCACCGCTGCCTGGCTGTGCTGCTCCTGGCACTTGGCACACACAGCCACCACGTGCCACCAGCGCTGCTGGTACGAGTCCTTCTGCTCAGGAAAGTGCGTCTCGCAACTGCATGTAAAGTCCCCCTTTAGATTCACTGTGTTTCACTGCTGTGTTTCAGGAACCTGGAGGAGAACTGCTGTGTGCGTCCTCTGTACATTGACTTCCGACAGGACCTCGGCTGGAAATGGGTCCACGAGCCTAAGGGCTACTTTGCTAACTTTTGTTCAGGCCCTTGTCCTTACCTTCGCAGCGCAGACACCACTCACAGCACGGTACATCCACTATATTATCCTGCCAGGGCTTGTGGCTATGATTGCCCCTTCCTCCCTAAGTCTGATCAATATCCAGTCTTTTCAAAGCAGCATAAGCAGTTCAGATCAATATTTGTGAAAAACATTCAAAGGAAACTGCAGAAAAAAGCCTGGGTGGTTCTGCAGGGAAAATGGGCTTGCTTTGCAGTCAGTACTGAGTCTGCTTTCAGGCAAATCTTGATGAGGAAGATGCTGTTGTCTCTGAGATAAAATATGAAACAGCAGAACTGATGATTTTAGGGTACTTACTTGGCAGTGGCCATAGTACTAACTGAATCATTCACATCAAACATCAGTTCCGGTAATTATCTTCTTCCTAAATTTCTCCTGCAGTTTGCACTGGACAGAGGATTTTTCTACACGCCGTGCCAGGTTGTCATGAGAAACTGTTGTGCAATGGCATGTGCCTGCTCCTAAAGGGGCAGCTATAGCTCAAATGTGTAGGGAAATCCATGTCCATTTCCAGAAGTGAACACAGCCACTCAGTAAGATCTCCTTTTTCACAGATATCCTTTCCAGCTGCATAAATCCTACCTGACCTACAGCAGGGAGGAAGCTAGTAGGCAGTGAGATTTTTGAGTGAAAACTTGGCAGAAAGCAAATGTCTTTAGGTAACTTAGGCACAACCTCTGGTCAGCTTTGGGAAGAATGCAGTCTGAGCCTGGCTAGAGCAGAAAAAAAATAAAAGTAATAGAATAACACAGGCATGGGAGAAGTACTGAGAGAAAAAGACAGATTAAGAATCAGACAATCCACTGCTGAAGCAGGAAAAGTCAGAGGAAAATCCTGTGTTTCAGCCCACAATAGTCAAAAGGCAGCAATCCAGATAATGCAACAGCTCACTAGCAAATTAACTTCAGATTTCACTAAAAAAGTTACTGGAATAAGCAGATTCAGCTGAAGAAACAATAACTAGGTAAGGATGATATTTCAGAAAAGATGCTAACATTTTTGTGACAGTCTGCATAGCAGTAAGGTTCACTGAAGCTCAAGGACTAATATCAGTGGGAACAGCTGATCTGTGGGAATGAAGAAGTGAACAGATGCTGGGCAGTAACCACAAGACAAAGCAAGGGAATTAACAGCTTTGAAAGGGTAATGGGCATGTAGCTTTACCATCTGGTTGTCCTGAGAAGCTCTCCAGAAGGTAACTGGACTGAATCAGTGTGAGAGAAAGGAGACTTTAGAATGACTCCTAATGATCTTAAACAAGAAAGGAAATGAGCAAGCGTTAAGGTCAGTGAAGTGATCAAAGAAAACTTTAGAACAATATAGCTGCTGACAGCTTGCCAGCACCACTTAGGAAAGACACCATGAAAAGAAAACTTCTGACTAGTCTGTTTAACTTGCTGTTGAGTAGTGGCCCAGAGCACATGATACCCTGTGGTACAGCCAGGGATACTTAGGATCCCAGAGAGTTTCTACCACAACGACAGTGATTACATGGGTCTGGATGATAGAACAGGATGTATCCTTAGCACCTCTCATCCCCAAAGACTGTAAAGTAGTTAAAATACAATGTGCCAGACACTGTCGTTTATATCAGATAAGCACTGAAGAGACCACACTAGTGCAGGTGAGATCATGCTCACTGCTGAGAAGTGGTCACCTCTGGCAAGAAATGTGGCAACTGTTCTGTAGTGCTTACATGGCTGTAGTGTATAGTCATCTGTGGGCTGGGGCCAGCTGGAGGAGGAATCCAGTGGGGTCCCACAGGACACTGTCCTGGCTCCAGTATTACAGCGTAATGACTTGGAGGATGGAGTGGAGGGAGAAGGCATCAGACAGTTCAAAGCTGGGAGGGAATTGTGGATACTTGAGAGGACTGGCATCCATCCAGTGCTATCTGGAGATGCTGGTTGAAATAAGCAGCACTGATATTCTTTGTTCTGGTTTCTTTAATAGAATCCAAGACAGCATGGCCCCAGGCTGGTTACACCCAACCTTGTTAGAAGCAAAAATTGTGACACACTGCTGTACCAAATTAAAGATGAAAGGAGACAACTACTTGCACTCCTTCAACCCTTAGGCATCAGTCACAGAGAGCAAGGGTATTACAATTAGGAAAAAAAACTCCAAAAAACTCTTTAAGAGTCAGGCCAGGGCAGGTGAGACCATTTAAAAGCAGGCCATGATCAGGAAGTGACTGGGGGAGTATTACTCATCTCAGGGAAATACCCTCTGATGAGTCTAGTGCAAACACCTAGAGACTTGTTGACTTGGCAGCCCCCTCCTGTCCTCAACCAACTTAAAGGTATTCCTGACCTTGTCACAACATTTACTTTGTTCCTGCAGGTGCTGGGTTTATATAACACGCTGAATCCTGAGGCATCTGCTTCGCCCTGCTGTGTTCCCCAGGACCTGGAGCCACTTACTATCTTGTACTATGTTGGGAGGACCCCCAAAGTGGAGCAGCTCTCCAACATGGTGGTGAAATCCTGCAAGTGCAGCTGAAAGGCCCCCTGGCCCACCCAAAGCCAAGGAAAAAACTGTCAGCACCCACTCTCCTGCTCCCAGGCTAACACAAAGAGAACTGGGGGTCAGAGACTACGCATGCTGAGGGCCAAGTGCCAAACCTTGAGAGTCTGGCAGCCCTTGGGGATTTCTTCTGGAACACTCCTTGGTCGTCTTGGCAGTGTAATGTTCCTTCTAGGAAGTACTTTGGTGACACAAAGGCCACACTCTCCAAAATGGCTGGACAGTTGGTGCGGAAGAAAAGGATAATGTGGAAGAACTGCAGGGTATTTGAATGCTGGGCGGTTGAGATGGGAAAGCAAGAGAATGAGAAAGCAGGTGAAAGGGAGAATGGAAAAGGGGAGATGTTTTCTATTCTTGCTTTAGCTATCTTAAGACCTCAGCCCTCCCCATTAGCCTGAAGTATTAAAGGTTTTCTGTGTAGAAGGAATTTTTGAAGGTTTCCTTAGAGAAGGAAAATGCACCAAGCAGAGAAGCTGCTAAGAGAAGTGCTGAGATACACTTAAGACTTTTGTTCCTCAGAGCTGTGCTCCAGGAGTCCTGCAACTGAAACTGTGTCTCCAACACCTCTAAGTTCAGTTGACAGATCCTGGCTATTGGGTTCCAAATGCAAACTGCAAGGCTCCCAGTCAGCCTACCAAGGGCGGGCAAATACAAGGAAAGAGGGTGCTGAATCCATTTTCAGAGGGACTGAAGTCTCCATTCAGCTCTTTTAGCTTCCTGGAGTTTCTAAGAGATGATTTCGGGGTCAGAGCAGGAGCATCTGTGGGTACCTGAATACTGGGCCTATTCATTTGTGATCTGATACACCCTGAGGACCTCTTGTCTGTTGTGGTTTGTGAGGTGATTTGGGGTATTCTGCACCTGTTCTGCATGATGACCTGAACTTGGTCTCACCTGCCAAGACTTAAAAAATAGTAATCTCAAAAACTTTGTAAAAAATAAATATTTGGGGGGTGGGGGGACATGCTAATTTTTTCACAAGCAAGTTTTTTGTTGGAGGGTTAGATGATTTGCTGGTTTTAAACTGCTACTGCTGTGGCATACTCAGTCTAAAATTTTTACCCTTTCCAAAATGTTTTTTCAAAAGAACAGACAGAATTTAGGTCAGCAAGAAAATTCCAAAATGGAACTTTCTTATTACCCTCAAACTATACCTGGTGTAAATGTGCTCTGTTCCAACCTAGTCCTTCAGACATGTACATCACTGCTGACATCTGCTTTTGATAGATTTATATAAAGCTCCCCTCAAACAAAAAACACTTTTAACAGTACTGTTTAAATATCCAAAGCAATGCAGTTGCCACAGCTGACTAATGTCATATGTCCATTTGAAGATATATATGGTCTGCCAGTACAGACCTGTACATCCAGGTAAATAACACACCCTTCCTCTCATGTACTGATTTCATGCTCATAAAAAAGATTACAGATGCTGCCCAGGCAAGAAATCAATGTAGTCCTTTAAATAGGCTTTTGCAGCCATAGATACTCCCAGAGGTAAAAATCTCTGGTGCTGAATGCCACATGAGACTCAGAGGCTGTCTTTGATTTGCCAAAACACAGCTACTGAAAAGTCCTGTTCTAGAGACCACAGAGGTTCCTCCTTGTCTCCTCCCAGTTGCTGGTCCCCAGCAACTGAGTGTAAAATGACACCTAACTGGTTAATCACTTGTGGCCAGGGCTCTCCACAGTCAGCTCAGAATCCAGCTCTTCCATCAAGCCCTTCACAATAGTGGCTGCTTCCATATAGCTCATCTGAGGCTGCCAAACTGTGTAAATTCAAATGTCTTAATAAGCCATTAACAGTCCTTCGTGAACCATCACCAACTGGATAGAGGTTAGCAAGGGTGGGTCAGTGGAGGCAGCCTGCCAACCTGTATGCCATTTTGGCCAGGGCACACATGCCCTGATAGAGGCACTCCCCAGTGCTTTATCCTTTTCATCTCTGGGACTCCCTGACATGTGTGATGATGACGAAAGCTCTGATCAGTCCTGCAGCATGACAGTATTGCTGCGCCCCATGCACCTCTCCCTGCCAGGTTTCCCTGCCACCTGCCCAGGGAGGGAGCAAATAAATGCATTATGACTACACCACCGTGCTGACAGACAGGCCCAAAATTTAGTAGCTACAAGAGAGTGTGGGGGGGGGGAGAAATCCAGATGCATATTGGCATAGGAATTCTCTCTGATCTTTTAGTAGCAGCCTCAAGGGAGGTTTTGGTTTACAAGCTGCAGTCTGTTCTTTGGTCATTGTTCCTCCTGAGCCCTGGGCTGGCTTTGCTCCCCACCCAAATGAAGAGCTTCCTTGCTAATAAATGGGAAAGCAAGGAAGGGGAGCTGCAAAGCTTGAGCTAGACTTGGAACACATCAGAACCACCCATGGATTAGCCCTGGCAGCCCCTTGAGATGGGACTGTCTTACTAGCCCTTGCTCACTGCTGCTCCTCAGTGACAGGAAGGGGTGGCAGATAGACCAAACCTTTTTGCCTCTTGGCAAAGGAGACAAAATGGCAATGGAAAATCAGGGGTGAAGAATCCTGGGGTGTCCAACCAGTATAGACACAGGTATACCCATGGGAACAGTAATTTTTGAAATCAAAGACATTTCAGTTACTGCTTTTCTGTTCAGCCTTCCATTTCTGTAGGAACATTTGAGAATTGGATTTGTGAGACAGGCTCTTTTTCTGAATTCTTTTTCTTAAAACTGAAGTAACTTTTCTAGGGGCGTTTCAGCTATAATTCAGCAACAAACTATACTAGCTACGTGGGGCTTAGTAACAGATTGAACAGGAGTAACACTCCTCGGTGCAAGTGTACCAAAATGTTTCAGGACACTTGTGTGAGAAGGCAGAGGGCAGTTACTGTGCTGTTACTAGCTAGCAAATTGAAGAAGACAATGGGAAAGAAAAAGTGGGATCTTCATTGCCAACACTGAATACAGCTCTCAACAGTTCCCTTTTGTTGTTTTCAGAAACAAACAAAAGCTGATGAAAACAATACCAGCACAGTTTGTCTCTTTAACAAAGATCAATGGCCAGAAAGAGTGAAAAAAACCTATTCTGCAGAGCTATAAGTCAGATCCTACACAGATGATCAAACAACCATCTGTGCAGCCCCTGTTTCTCTGTGGCAAACTCTTATAGTATGCAAAAGGCCTAGACCTGAACTTGAACACCTTGTTTTTCAGGCTGTAGTGCACTGTAGAGCTCGGAGAGGAACACTGCTTCAGTGAGTACAGACCGTACACTTATACCTCAGCAAAGAATGGTCTTTGCAGACTAAATGAGTCTTTGTCCCCTGGGCTTTGAATTGGATGATCTTTAGCAATCTCACTGCACTTACATAAACCCATCCCTGTCACCACTGTGTGAACTGGGATATGCTGCTTGGTGTTTCACCTTTCCATATAACCAACAGACATCAATACCCTCAGTCAGAAAGATGGACTGTGCCCAAAAGTAATAAAAGACAAACATACCTGTCCACTCCTCTGGCAACATCATATCTCTGTTCTGCTGGGTCCTGGGATGTCTTATATCTCTCTCCTGTGGCTATCAAATTTTCATTTTCTCAGTTCACAGATCCTTATCTTTCTGTGCTGCTCGAAGTTTTCCTTAGCTGTGACTAGGAGGTCCTCACCAGAGCAAATATACAGGAGGTCTGGCTGAGGTTTCTTTGTAAATGCAATCACTACAGCCATCTCATCAAGAGGATCCATTGCAGTGTCTTAGGAGGCAGATGTCTTCAATATGTTCTCAAGTCCAATGCAGGGCAGGTTGAGCATCACAGTGACCAGAACACAACTCTAGAGACAGCTCCATTGTGCAGAAAAGGTTTCTTGCCCATTACAAGTGCTTATAGTGGCATACAAAAGAGCATCTCTGTAGTACTGGCTTGTCTTCTCTAATAGGTGATTGAAAGGCAATGAAGTCAACCATGAAAATACAGGTTTCAATACATATGGAGTCAACAGTGTGGTATCTACACACTTGGAAAACTATACTACTTTGTGGTCTTATTGGCTGCCTATAATCTACGTTAATTGTGGTTTAGAATAACAGCAGCAATTTGGGTATAGTGCAAGGATGCAAATATGCCTTCTAATTCTTTAAAAATAGCATCTATTATTTTTTACATTCAAAGTCACTAGAAAATATTGGTCAAAAGCTGTATAAAATTGCTATGTTTAGTAAAAGAAAACCTGGACTTTCAGATCTCTGCTTTACCAGTATTTTCTTTTGCATACAGGGAATTAACTTAAATCCTGGTTAACTTATGCAGTTCCAGAAGTGAAGATGGAAACAACAAACCTCAGTGTCTCTTGTCCTCTCTTGAAGAGAGGCTTCAGATACAAATGCAAGATCCTTTATCATGCAACAAGTCAACACAAAGAGATGAGACAGTTTACTCATTATGAAATAGATTGTCTTAGAAATGAATTCTGGTGTATCAACAAGAAATACAGTAAATGAAAACTGTTAATTAATAATTGCCATTTTCTAAATGACAGTAATGCATTGGAAATGCCACTTATGCCCATAATTACAGAAAGAATATGGTACAGCACTTTGGATGTCACAGTGTGTTTCCAGGAAAGACCAATTTCCAAGATTAAAGATCTCAGTTACTTGACTGCTTATGACACTCTTATGTAGGGCTAGGTTTCTTAGACAGATACAGAGATGGTCTGAAGGCATTCAACCATGCAGCTGGGCCCTTTCCACTACTGGCCTATGATTTAATCAAAAATACACTTAGGGATAAGGACTCTTCTATCTAATGGTATAGTGGTTTCTTTACAGCTGTGGTTTATGGCAAACCATTCTTCCCCCTCCCCTCTCCCTCCACCCTCCCCATTATTGGTTTCCCACATCCTGCAAACTTAGTGAACAGCTTCCAGGCAGAAACTCTGTCCCCTAGGCTGGTTTATGCTGCTATTTTTAACTTTAACCAAGCAATACCAAGTGGTACCTTTCTGAAGACAAAGACTTATTTCTCCTTCTTTCAGGAAGCTTGTGATCTTTATAAAGGGTGATATTCTTTGCCTCTCATTCCACTTAGTTGACTAGGAAAGATCATAGAATGGTTTGGGTTGGAAGGAACCGTCAAGATAATGTAGTTTAAACCCCCTACCATGGACAGGGACAACTGTTAGACCATGTTGCTCAGAGCTTCATCCAGCCTGGCCTTGAACATTGCCAGGGTTCCAGCATCCATGTTTTCCCTGGGCAGCCTGAGTGCCTCACAAACCTCACAGTAAAGAATTCCTTCCTAATATCTAATCTAAAGTTACTCTTTCAGTTTGAATCTATTCCTTCTCGTCCTGTCACTACATGATGTTGTAAAAAGTCTCATTTTGTCTTGTAGGCTCCCTTCAGGTACTGGAAGGCGAATTAGGTCACCCTTAAGCCACCTCTTTTCCAGGTTGAACAAACCCAATTCTCTCACTCTGTCTTCACAGGAGAAGTGCTCTATCCCTCTGATCATCTTGGTTTCCCTCCTCTGCACTCACTCCAACAGTTCCCTGCTCTTCCTGCTGGGGACCCCAGAACTGACCCCAGCACTGCAGGTGGGCTCTCAGCAGAGCAGAGCAGAGCAGAGCAGAGGGGCAGAATCCCCTTCCTGGCCCTGCTGCCCACACTGCTTTGGATGCAGCCCAGGACTCGTTTGGCTCTCTGGGCTGGGAGTGCCCATGGCTGGCTCATGTCCAGCCCCTCATTCACCAGCACCCCCAAGTCCTTCTGGGCAGGGCTGCTCTGGGTCTGTTCATCCTCAGCCTGTGCTGATACTGGGGATTGCCCTGACCCAGGTACAGCACCTTGCACTTGACTCTGTTAAACCTCATGAGGTTCCCATGGACCCACTTCTTGAATTTGTCCAGCTCTCTCTGGATGGTAACCCATCCTTCAGGTGTGACAGAAGAAAAGGAAGATTACTCATTGCTTCCACATGAGGCCAATACAGGAAAAAAAATTCACATGTAGGCATTAGGTGTGTTGCAGAAAGCAAAGCAGACTTCCTTTTTCTGGTCTGCCAACACACAGCCACTTCTCACTAGCTGTTTAGATATTCACTCATCAGATTCAGAAATGAGGCATTATAATAATATATCATTGCCAGTCCATATACATCACTTGATGAAAGAAACCAGCTGGGTCATATCAAACCATATTTCCTGATGTTTTTCAGGAAGGATTTATTTTTTCTCCTAAGTTATGATCCTCTTCAGGAAGCAGACAAAACAAAGATTTGCTGTGCAGCCAGGGGCAAATCTTACAGGATTTGTGCAATGCATGTAGTGTAATGACTGGGGAATGTCATGGTAACCATATTCTGGCCCTTTCTTGAAACAAAATTTTCGCTTTTTGAAGTGCTGAAATCCTCTTGCAGGTTGACTAGATGCTTGGGAGAAATCCACTGTTTTTAAGGATTTGTAAGAAACTCCACTTGCAGAGGAAAGCAGTAGCAGACAGTCTGACTCACAACTAGAGTCTCTGAAAGACATCCAGCTCACAACAAGCTGCCTTGCATGACACAATTTGACGTCTGCCCCCTCAGAGGAGACTTGCTACAAAAATCTCTAAGTATGCTTCAGGATCTGAAGATCTCATTTAGATACTACCATGTTAAGTGCTCTGTCATGCTAATCTGAAGAACTGGAAAAAAACAAACAGAACAAACAAAGCGAAACAAAATAAAAGAGATGGCAATACAATCTCAGGAAAGCGTAGTGTGGCAGCTGTTACATAATGCTGAATACATATTTTAAATTGTCTTCATTTTTGTCAATTTTACCTGCCTTCACTCAAAACACCAGGGCCACAATTTGGCAGAGGGAACCACCAATCTTTATTCCTAGATAATTTCAAAAGAAAGTTTTACTACACATATGAAGACATGAGTTTTGTAGGCCTGTGTATAAGGAAAAAAAAATCCAGGCTGATATCACAGACAAAGTGGATTCCACATAGAATTTCTGGAATTAGAAATGGTGGAGAAAACACTTTTCAGGAAAGAAGACAAGCCCAGATTGAATGGGAAGCATCATGCAACTGGAAGCATTAGTAATGTAAGTACTGGCACCAATGGGATGCCAAAAAGATTCATAGCTCTCCATCTGCACCTTGAAGAATGGTGTATTAAGACATCCTAGGTGTATAAATATATTATATTAAATATATCTGACACAGCATAACTTTTTCAGAAGATCATATAAATAAGGCAAAACAATGTGAAAACCATGAGGTAAATCCTATACAATAATTACTGGAAACAGTGTGGAAAAAATCCCTTGCCATTTTTCTTCCCTTGCCATTTTTCTTCCCTAGACTCAGAAAAAACCAGTTTTATAGTAGAATGAGGAAGTGATGACAGTCAACCATTTTGACTTGTCAGTACAGAAACTCTTCAAAGACTCCCTCCTGATTTTTGACATGATAATACTCAAGATATAGGGATCAGCTCAATAACCCCAAAATAATTTTGGGGGAGATTTTATGACTTTAGAACATAACTGAGTACTGTAACTTGTCTCCCCTTTGTGTGGGGGAAGGAGACTACCATTTCTATAATTATGGTGAAATAAGATTTTATAAAATACTCTTGCAGGGGCACCAAATTGAATTAATGTTCTGGAGTTGTCTTCTGTTGCCCATCCCAGAACAGCAGGAGGCAAATTGTCAAAATACAATGTTGAAATTGCTTTTAGAGATAACAGCACCTCTTTCACCTGCCCGAACAAATGATAAAAATTTTGTTCATAAAAGACGCATCTTTAACAGCCCCTAAATCCTTAACAACTGCATCCAATTTTGTCTTTTTAAGGCCAATTTGATTTGTCTGATAGGTCAGATAAAGAAGCCACTTCTTTTCAAAGAACAGAAGATTTCTCAAGCTCACTGTCTGTGCTGTAGGCGTGGACTTGTAGAGAAGAAGCCTTGTTAAGTATAGTCTTTTCCCCTGGGAACCACTATGATTCACTGAATACCACTGGCAAAGGCTTCATACCAGGGTCTCCACAGTAATCAGTGATTCTTTCCTTCTAATTCAAAACAGCAGTGAAAACTCCTTTTCAATGAGGGCCAATAAAATCCTTTTTTGGTAAGTTAATAGAGCAGACTCCTCAGGGCAGACTTGGTGTTACTTGTCACCTTCAGTTCAGTGGAGTTGTCCTGCATTACAACTGCAGAGGCAGACTCAGAATCCAACAATTTTGAGATCAGGCTGCTTTCTAAACTACTCATCTCTAAGTCAGCTAGGGAAACTTCATTCTTTGGAAAAGGACAGCAGTGTTCTAAAGTGGGAAGAAACAAGTTACCAGGTTCCTTAAGACATGCTGTGGTTGTGCACCTTTGCCTTGAAGGAGCCTTTGCACTTGAGCTCTTTGGAAAACAAAGACAGCAAGAAGCAAAATGTGTATGAATAAGTTAAAAGCTTCAGTTAGTGCAAAGTTTTTTTTCCCATATTTACACAATTAACCATTTACAAGGATTATATTACGGATTACTTCCATATAGCAACCTACTTTCCTCCAAAATCCCTGTTTGTGTAGAGGTGGATCTTGGTGTCCCTTACGTGCTTCTAAAAGTTTAATCATTCTGAAAGCCTCTGCAATATATAGTGCCCAGCCAGGTGAAAGCATACACAAGCTGCATGTGACACCTTGGCATATGTCAGCAACAGACACTTTTCTTGAGAAAACTCAAGGACCACAGGATGAATACTGGTGGAACATGCCATTGTCAGGAAAGTAGCTTTGTCCTGGCTGTTCTAGTAGTCTGTACTGCAACCGTCAAAATAAAAAAACCCATACAAAGTCAGACTGCAAGACAACCTAGCTTAGCTCTTGTTGGACAGAGGTCAACAGCCCATGCCTGATGCACAAGTTAAAAATTGCCACAGCCCATTGTTTGACTTCCCCAGAATAATAATTTGAAAAATCTTAGAAACTTTCTATTTTTCAGTTTTAATATTACATATACCTTAACAGATTACTTTTTCATGGATTTGTCTACTTGTCTTTTCAAACCACATACTCTTTTTTTGTATTCACATCTTGTAACAAGAAATTCCACAGGTCAAGTAGGTACTGTGGAAAAAGAGTTGCTGTCTCCCCCCACTTTCTTTATTCTTTTTCTTTGAAACTTGTGATGGTGAACTATTGCTCCTTTTTCAACTTCTCCCCTTACATACCCCTTGCTCAGCTCTTTTCCAATTAACCACTTTCTGCATGAAGAAAACTATGAATGGTAAACTGTTGGTATAAGCAATCTCAGTTCTGTAAAGTAAAATAAGATTCTCCTGATGTTTGCTGTAAACAAGGATGTCTCAGCTCTAGAAACATGATGGTCTAGAAGAAAAAAAAAAGCCCAGCCCCAGATTTAAATAAAGCTCAGAAGCTTCAGTTGGAAGAAACTTACGACAGAACCATGAGAATAATGTGTTCAGAAAGGAAATAATTTGAAGAGGATCAATCAGCCACTTACTACAACCAAAAAAATCCAACTATTTATATACCAGTAAATAAACCATTCAGATTCAAACAGTGAGTCCAGGATTATCAGCAAATATAGAACTGACTGAGGTAAAAATTCTTTGGCAGTTTTATCAAGTAAATCTTAAAAAATAAAATGGGAGACAGACAACTTTTGTTTCCAGCAAATAATCCAAAATTACAGGAAGTGTTGTATTAGTACAAGGTACAGGTCTTAGAGAATGCATGCTAAGAATACAAGTCTGTTCTGTTAAGCCATCTGTACATCAATGAGCTCCTCAGGTAAAGAAAAATGGTCTAGCACTGCCAGCCATTCCACTCCATGCATATGGAGAATATCTGTTATGAGGAAAAGGCACAGCACTGACATTCCTACTAATAAACAAAGGTCTTGATATGAAAACTTCCTTCCACAACGTGGAACAGTATCAGAGATACATCTCTTGACCTTGCAGGCATCATAGTAAGAAGCATTTCCAAGAAATCATTATTGTCCAAAAAAGCCACCCTACTCCTGTGAATAGAAATTTCAGTATATCTTGTTGGCATCCAAGACTAAGTGGTTGTCTAGGGTCTCAACATGATCTTCCCACTGATGGCACTAACATGCCTTGTGAGGCTGTTTTAAAGGTCAAGATAAAACATGTGAAAAGGAAACTTGGTATTTCACGAATTAAGCACAAGTCAGCTCTTCTGGAAAGGAGAGAATTTAATAACCCCACCCTTAATTTTTAAGTCGTGGTATGCTCATCACCTAAACACAGCACAAATGCTGTAGGAACTCTTCATTAGCTCAGCCTCCAGGACTCTGATGTGTTCATTATTGCTTTCAAGCCTAACAAGCCTGATTCTCTGTTACTAGAACAGGCTCTGTAAGTCAGAAGTGATACAAACATCACAGAAGAGGGGGATCCTTTGATAACATTATTCACTGTCACCATTGAGATAGATGCTGAATGATTGTTGGGGCTTTCTGTTAGTAATTGTCTTGCAGTGAAGAAGGACACTTGTGATGGAACCATTGATGAATACAGAGAAAAAATAAATCACACTTAAGGAACATGTAACTGTACTCTGCTTGTGCAACTATTATATATCCAAAATGATTACTATTCTACTTCCGTCCCTTGTAGTAGAAAACACTTCCTGTAAAATGCCTTCTCTCCCAAGATGGGTGGGAAACAGTCCTCTGCTTCCCTACTGAATCTCTTAACTGCAGTACTAAGAGGCTTATGGAAAGAGACAAAATACATGTTACCCTTCAGTACACAGTACCCACCATGCACAAAGACACATGGACTCCAGGATGAAGAATACAGGGGGGTGGAAAAATAAGCGTCTGGAATCACAGAATTTGTTCCTAACTCTCTATTGCACGTGTTCTCAGTGTATCAGCATTTGTGTTCAGTGATGGGAGCAGCAGATGCTCAAGACAAAGGAATACTGCTACATCATTTGATGCTCTGGCTGAGCACATCCTGAGAATAAACAGGAATTCCTAGTCTAGGCGTTTGGCTTCAGGTAAAGGACCAGTCTTGATACTCCTGGGTTGTTTTTTTTTTTATTTGTTGGAAGCAGGAGAAAAATTTTCTCAGGGAAAAGGATGCAAGTCCTCACTGCTCCTGACAAAATTCATGCCTTCAAAATAAGGGTCTTAGACTGCACTGTGTATTTTCCTGAATATTTAAAAAATCTCAGAGACAGGATATTTAATATACTGCTACTAAGTCATCACAGTTACAGATGTGGGGGTTGGCTACATCTAACATGCAACACAAAGAAGTTCAGGAAAAATGTCTGTAACAAAGTTCAAATCATTATCCCAAAATGAGTGGGTGTGAGACTGGCAAAGTTGACAAAACAATTCACCCGTGTTCATAATAAGCCAGCACTAATTGGTAATTTTCTTGACAAAGATGCAAGAATGTTGTTTCTGACAATGGTTCCTATAAGACAAACCTTTCCTGAGCTAACTAAATCTTTATCCTACAAACCTCTCTACAATTTTCAGCAGTGGCTGTGATAACCTGAACAAACAAACTAGAAAACAAAAGCAGAGATGAGAGGTCCATGAGGATGCATATCCTACAGCTATTCAATCCTGTACCTAAAACCCAGTGGAATAAGGATAACTGGGATCCTTTGGGAGGAAGAAAGGACTAGAATTGTTATTTACTGAAGCTCAATCTTACATGGAAATAGCCCCTCTGACCGAGCTGGGAGGCAATAGCCAATACCACACATAGCAGAGTAGACTGTGAGAAAACAGACCTAAGGTCCTGAAGTCCACAGCTGCTAAGAATGTGCACAAGTCTGAAGTAACAACTTCTGCAACTAAACTTTCACTAATCATGAGCCAACAAAAAAGTAAAGAAAGTGAACATGATCATGACTGTCTAATGGAAATGAAAGATAAGCTAAGGAAGGGAACAGCTGTATCAGAGAGCTGCACTTCAGACAAGTGAAGTATTCAGTGTGTCACATGTGTGAGTGTACCAGAAATAGAAAAATGCATGTTCTGTCCTATTAATTCATGCCTGAAGTGAGTGATGGTGAAACTAGCAAGGTATGAACATAATTATTTAACCTTCTCACAATTTGTCTGGTCTTGAGTGACAGAAAATATGTGGAATTCAAGAGTGAACATGAACATAATCATTTCAAGAGAAAACACCTTCCTTCTCTGACACAGTTTTTTTGTCAGTCCTTTGGGTTGATCACTATCTACTTGTCAACATATTTGAACGATCTCTTAACACTGACTATACAAACTACAAAAGACAGGGAAAGTGGAGTAAGAAAAGAGATCAAACAAGATGTCGAATCCAATCTCTGAAGACTCTGATACAAGCAATAGAACATTTTTTACCTTTGAGAACTATCAATCACACCCCTTGCTGTTGGACAAGGCAGAAGTTGCAAAATACTGAGTTTTCTTTTAACTTGGCACCAACAAAGAGCCAGAGCTGAAGCTGCTTCCTGTTCATTTTAAGGATGGATGGATCTTCTCTCCAATACAATTTCCAGCTGCTGACATTGTTTTCTAACACAAGCAAACTAATTTTCGTAACACTAGGCAAATTTTAACTGGACTGCTTCACCAAGACACTATTGCAACTGATAAGAGCCACCTGGGCCTTAGGGTTCAAGCGTGGGTCTGAAAACATCAGCCAATTTAAAAAGTTTACAAAGTCAAAACAAACAGAAATCAAAATACAAAATAAGCCACACAGAACACAAGTATCTCACAGTGAAACAGAGACAGATTTAAAATCCTGTCCAGTAGAACAACAACAAATATTTTGGGCATGTGAATCAATAACTGAAATTATAACCAAAACAAACAAATGAAATTACTTTATTTAAACTGTTAATTTCTATGGCTCTGTGCCAAAATTCAAGATGGCAACCAACATAGACATCTCCAGTCGCATGTTCTAATATTTTTCTCTGCTGATGGTTGCCATGTGATGAAAGTATGGAATCTTGGCTATTACCAGACTATAACAGATTGAAATGGCTGAGCAAGTGAGACTATGTTCAAACCTGGACTTTAGGAAGAACAGCTGCAGGAAAGAAGTCTTGTCTTACAGAAAGATCTCACAGTTAGTGATCAGGAAGAAATGGAAGGAAGGGACAAGGACTCAGCAGCAGAAGCTCTCAGAAGCATTCATTCATCTCAGCTTGCAGGTGTATCACCACAATCTGCCTTCACAGATGTTTAGATACTCTTTTCAGTGAGTTGTTCTCTCACCAAGGCCTCCTCTTCTCTCTTTTTTGCCTGATGTGGGAACGTGATGGTGTGAAGTCACTGCTGCTGCTTCTTCCTTTGTCCCATACTTGAAGCAACTCTTGGATTCCTCACCTGGAGTTCTGTGTTAATCCTTCTCTGCGAGCAGAAGCTGGGGAAAAAAACCAAAGTTTTTTTACTCAAAAACTTCAACTAGTCATGAAGGACTGTTTTGGGGGGAAAACTGATGCACTGCTCTGCAAATCTCAGCCATCACCAGAAACCTGGGCATCCCTATCACACAACCTTTCTGCCACAATAGATGAGATCACAGACCAGTATAACAAAACCTAACTTAAGCTACTAATTGAAAAAGTACTCTTGGTATGCCTTTCAAGCACCAGAATACCTTCTTCACTCTTGCTTCTGACTCATGTGACTCATCTCTTCACATGCACCCTCCTCTAAATCTTTCTGCCATATCAGTATGCTTTATCTCTTTCTTTGGGTCTTACACTCATTTGTTTGCATGGGAGTCTACTTCCCCACTACAACACATGCTGAGGATCTCGCTGCAGAAGAGCTACGGGTATGAAAGGTTGATCTTTAAAAAGAAACAAATTGGGAATATGGAATTTGGCCCCCTCCCCCACCCAAATATTATAAAGATACAGTTTTGACTTCTACATACTGCAGCATATAGGCATATTATGGGAAAACGTCAATGTCATCTCCACTTCTTTTACTTAAACATCCTTAGACAGCCCTTTAAAAAGAAAAAACCAAAACACTCAGAAATGTACCAAGTTTATTTTGGACAGCTTGCATTTTACAGCTAATCTAGTAGGTAAAGATTGTCCTATGTATTTGGCACATCAGCTTGCTCCTAAACATGAGTGACATTTGTTGAGAGATGTTTATTAAAAATATTGCTATATTTAAAGAAAATACAGTCACTCTCCTTGAAAGTCCAGCATACAGCCAAACATCACAGAGCACAGAGGATCTGGAAAGATGTTTAGAAAGTGGAAGTGCCAGCTATGTCACTGCACAGAAAGTTTAAAAACTGAATTAGGAACCAAACTGTCAACCATGTGCTTTAAGACAGGATATCAGTCCAGAAACGTATCCCTTGGCAATATGCTGAAATTAGGGAAACAAAGGCACATGAGAGAAATCAGCCAACTTCAACCTCATTTTCCTGTTTTGAAGATGTTTGAGCCTTCCTATTCCTAGAGAAATGCATTGCACAGTTTGGCTTTTCTCACAAACTGAGTTAAAATCACTTTCCTTGAGTTCCTGTATATTCTTGTGCCTTGAGAACTCGGCACAGAGAGGGGCATTCCTATGCCTACAAGTAAATATGTTCGTTCCTATCAAGAGTGGAGCTCGTTGCCAATTCAGTAATTTCATAAATATGAATGTATATAAGCTCTGAAATTTTTCAAAGCTATTGGTGAGCATTCCACCTCCTTGCAGTTGAGTATTTAGAGGTTCTGGTTGAGTAGTGGGAACAGAAAAAAAGCTCACTGCTGACAGAAGCCAACATTAAGGGTTGATTCTCTCCAGTCATTGCAGTGAATCACCACATACAACAGCATGAGCCTCCTTTATTCTCTGCCTGCCATGAGGTGTCAAAGTATCTGCCCATATGTCTGTCCACATGTTTACACACTATTATGTCACCCATGACTGCACCTCAAAAACTCAGAACAGTCACAGTGGGAAGAAAAGGATTACCTCCCTTTTATGGATATGATTCTGAGTCACAAGAAAATCAAAGGAGTTGCATGAAGTCATTTAAGAGATATCTGCACACTAAAATTCATTGCCATATAGACTTTCCCAGCACAGATGTACATAGCCTTGCTAACAAATCAGCACCTAATCTAGTGTGCTTCCAAGCTGCAGGAATAAGACAGAAACAAGCACAAGGCTAGGTGACAGTACTGGGTCAGGAGCCCTTGATAATATGTTTTACAGCTAGTTTGGACTGTTTCATCTTACCCGCAGAAAGTTTATGGGAGACCTGAGCAGCTTTATTGAACTCTCCTGAATCTAGCGTTGAAAGCAGGAACTTTCTCCCTGAAAAGCTAAGATTATCCTAGAAATTCAGATTTTTTTTTTTATCCTAGAGTGAATTTCTGATCTTAGAATGATGCCTAGCATTCTCTTGATAATACGTAGTATAACTAAGAAAGGCAATAAATAAATGGGGTTTATTTATATCTATGGGTGACTGACACTAGCAAGCCAGGACAGCTGACAACAGAAAGCCAGCCTTCCCTCCCCCATATTTTGGGCACAATTTCAACCTGACTTGTTGGACCAGGCAGGCAAGGGAAAGCAGCAGTTCCAAGTCATGAAAATTTTCTTGGGGGTGGGGAGTGTGATGTATATGCCATGAACAGTATATACAGCTGTATTCCAGAGAAGTCTTCCTGCATAAAAAAGCAGAGAGCAGACTCACTGACCAGTGGAAGTCAGCATGAGCCTTCCTAGTCCCCATGTTAAAGACACCACACACTCATCCCAACTGCTAATGCCTTTCTGTACTTGACAGCTTTCTTTCTGATTTCTCTTATTCACCTCTCTACTTCCTGGTTCACTGTGGCTCCCTCTTCTCTGGCTCTTCCCCACATTTCATTTCATAACTTCAGATACACATTTTAGCCTATTCACACACATTTTGGCTTCTATTCTTAGCCTCAATAAAACAATGCCAGATTAAAACAAAATCCAATTTGGATGGGCAAAGTCATTCCCTCTATAGGTAGCTTAATGCCAAAGGACCAGATGTGAGACAAAAGCAGCCAAAATATTATATAACCTCTCCTGTGTCTTTGCACACCTGATATTGAAGGACATTTCCAACACAGCAAGGAAACACAGGCAGCTCGCCATTGCCTCACTACTCAGAACAAGCAATGCCCAAGCCTCCCGTCAGGCCAAAATGCCAACTGCCTGCAATCATCACTTATCCTGCTTCTGAGTTTGTCAGAAGCAAAGGCTCCTAAAATTCAAGCTGAGTTATAGCACTTAGACAGGGAAGCTGACTCTAAAGACTGTTTTTCCATTTTCTCCTGCTTTCTCAGGAGATGTGGAATGTCCTTTCAGTGACATGAGATCAGCAGCAACAGAAAAAAGCCCCTTCCTTTCACAAAAGAAAGGCAAAAGGTGGAGTAAAGATGTGAGAGGCAGGATGCTCTCCACAAGCTAAAGAATAAATGTAATTTCTGATGATTAGAAGTGAACACCGACCCTCAGTTCTATCTGAGAGGCAATGGCTGAGATGGATATTATCATCTGAGAAGGGCCTGAAATGCTGCTTCTGGCAGCACTTTACTCTCTGCTGAGACTTAATGAGACTTACATACACTTTTCTCAGAACTCAAACATAGTCATGTCCTGCTGATAACTTGTATCTATTTTAAAGGTACTGATTCAAAACATCAATATTTGCTCATTGTTAGTCATAAGATAATGGTTCCCTGCCCCTCCAAAGAGTACTAAGAAATGGGGTAAAAAGAAAGCCTCTTGACCATTCTCCTTTCCCTCTAGGCCCATCTGGTACTAGAAGCTTGTGTGCCATTATCTGACCTGGGACTGACTGATCAATTAAAGAAGCAAGTGAAATTATTTTTACTCCCTCCCTCTGTAGTCTCTTTATAAAACTGTGGAAGTCAGTAGGGTAAGAGAGAAATTATTCAGGATGTTTTTGTGATGCATTAAAAAAACAATGGCTTTAGGAAGATAACTATAAGAACAAATGTGCAACTAAATATCCTCCATTGTAACTGATTCTTCACCCTCCCAAAAAGGGAGGCACAATAGTAGGATTCAACTCAAGCCCAGCTTTCCAAAGTATGATAAAAGGGACTAATTCTGTTTCTCAATGATCCTTTCTCTGCATGGAGACAGCATTACAGAGAGATACTGACAGAGCTGCTGTTAACAAAGGCTATATGCAGGGTGAGAGACTGCACCAGAAAAGTTTGATGCAGTTTGGATATCACACAGGAGCTCCCTCTTCAATGACCCACCCAGAGCTTCTCAGCCAGACAGGTGGTTCTGAAAGGATTTATGTGGAAGAGCTCATCATGACTCTATTCCTGGACTAGGATAAGTAATGAGATGACATCAAAAGTTGCTCTTTTGTGTCATAAGATACATTGTGCCTGGGTCTTCAAAGCAATCCGAGGTAGAGGTTACTTGAGGTGCCCCATTTGAAGGTCATCTTTTGAACTGAAGACCATTTGTGCAGTCAGTCACAGCAGCAACACAGAGAACCAGGACGGTGGCAAATGAAGACTGGAATTAACAGGATTACTGAGAAGGAGGAAGTGTACCAGCAATGTGCTGTGCAGAAACCTGAGTGATTTCTATTCCCAGCTGGTCCTGATGAAGGATTTGGACAGTGTGGTGAGACCAGCTGAATCATAGTCAAGGTTCCTCCTGGGAATGTGGTAACAACATAAAAATAAACACATTGGTGTTCAACAATCTACTGCTTTCCAAGGCTGCAGGGAACCTGGCAGAAGCTGAGGAAGTCTGGACAAGGCTGGGCAGCTGGGAATTCCACCCTACTGTAACAAATGGCTGGAAGACTGACACAGGCCATGCACAGTGGTAACAGTACATATTACACCCCATCCCCACCCTTTATGCTCCAGGAGAGTTGAGACATTCTTGTTGATAAAAGAATCTCCAAATTCCACATGTTTTTTTGTTTGTTTTTTTAGATCTGGCAAAAATTATGAAGTAATTGTGTGTGTCTTGTTTATATGCCTGCTGTGTTTACTTGCCCTTTTTTTTTTTCCTGGACCAGGACAATTTAGAAGTTAGTACATTTGCACACCTGCTAAAGGAGGCTGCATTTCAAGAATAATGTTTGAGCTGTGGGTAGGCAACAGTCAGTCAAGACTTAGCAACTCCAATGCTAACTCTAATTTCAGGTCTCCAATAACAAGACATATAACAACATGACCTTGTTTTGAAGGTCCATACAAAAATCTTGGATATATAAAACTTCAGAAATACACAGTCTAATTGTAGATTTTCTGTAAAATGAAAAAAATCTGGAGTGTGCTAGATGGTGAGAAGGGTGAGTACAAAAGTGCCCATTACTATCACTAGTTTACAAGCAGGCTCCATTCATTGCTCCACACTGGACCACACTGCTCACACACACTTCATATTTGGATGGCATTCAGACACTGCCCTCCACCTTAGCCTAAAGAAGGATATCACTAGAAAATTAAGAACAGCAGACTGTCTTCTACATGGATTAGATCCAAACCATTTTATTAATCCCCATATTCTTCTAGTCTCTTTGCAGTTCAGGATGCAGTTTTAAGCCCTTACAGATGATAACACTTTATTTCAAACACTTGCATACTTTGTGGACTTGGCATTCATGCAGATACAGGGGCAGGTGAATGTCTAAAATAAACAGACAACTGTTCATCACCCTGCAACTAAGCACAGCTACAGAACTGAAAATCACGGGAAATAAAATCCAGTCTATACCAACTAGCTCAAGAAGTTTCATTCTAGTTTCAGACTGAGTTTTGACACTCACTTTCTGCTTCAAGTATTCTCCAGAGAACTAAAATACAAATAAATTCATTTTAGGCTCATGTTTTCAACCAGACTAGGTAGAAATCCAAGACTTTGCATGAATTAGCAGTCTTCACTGCAAACTTGAAATGTATATTATTAATTGTGACCTCCTCTAATTCTTATGGCTTTTTTCTCCTCCCAGCAGACACAGTGGAAAACTTATGTGGACTCTAGTAATATAAACATCAGCACAATAAAACTGCATTACTGTTAATCAGTCTGATTACGGTAAGATGAAGGTCCTGTCAAGTTTGGAGCCATCAGTCTTGCAGAGTTTTAGTGATTCATGTTTGTAATTATATAGTTTATTAGTACATTATGTTTTTTCCGTAGCAAAGCAGAACACCAGAGGTGTTCTGTCTTCTGAAGCTTTTAAAATAAAAATGTCCCAAACTCTAAAGAAACTGGCAGCAAACGAAGGATAAAAGCCTAAAGAACACAGGTGTCATTCATACAGAAACTCAACAGTTGCTGTTAACCTTTGCATATCAAACCAAACCAAATAAAATCAACTTGAGCATGTACTCTACAGCTGCGCTGAGGAGTTAACTATATCTCCAGACTCTTGCAGACAAGAGTCCAATTCAGGAACAGAGAAGCTGCTTGGGACTATGCTGTTATATTTTCATAAAGCACTCTTCATCCTCTGGTCTCCCCAAAACCTCCTTTGTGCTAGTATTTTCAAAAATGAAAAATAATTAACAGAAACAATTTCTAACTTTGAGACTGACACACAACTACAAAAATTCCTTGATATTTCTTGCCAGCTTGTTCAAAAGCTAAATTCTGATGACATTTTTTTTTTTCTACACCTTCACTTTCTGGAGAAAACAGATTCACACACTATTTATCTAATGTCATTAGAGAGGAAAGGAAAATAAACCAGCAAAATACGGCAAAATGTCTCCATACACCTTATACTCTTGAAATACATAATAAAACAAAAATGACCAGCCTGACCATCATCTAAACTCAAGCACAGCCTCCATATACCAAGTACAGGCTCCTAAAGACAACCCGGACCTGAACAACCAGCTACAGTACTTATCTTAGCTGTTACTCAGCAAGCTATGGGATCCTTAATTCAAAATCATCCTGTTTCAATAATACTAACTGAATTTGCTGAATACTAACTGAAATTGCTGAATTCCACCAAACAGGAAACAATCGGTGTCATGCTGAGGGATTCTCAAAGTAACACAGAATAATAAAAGCAATGTGATAATGGCTCTATTTTCAGAAACCCGCTAGTAGCTGGGTGTTCAGTGAAAACTCAGGTCACAAGCAATTTAAATGTCCCCTAGAGGTAGTAATTCTTAATATTTCTTTCTTAGAATAAATCCTGCTAAACTTCCACAAATTCTGCTAAGAACCTGTCTCTTCAGACAATACAAATAACCCACATTTGCTATCTTTCAAATTTAGACTCCTGTCTGTACAGAGTCATGGGGCTCTCTGCCTTCTCTCTCATTACATCAGTGACAGACAGCTCCCAAAGCTTCTGCCTCTCTGTGAAATTAGGATGAGGCTACTTTCATTGTAGTGGTGGTTGGTTTCAGAATCCTGAGCTACCCTGCAGAAATGCTGACTTTTATTTTCCTTTCTATTTCAGAGGATCTGTTCTCAAGAGCCTGAGCCTACTGCACAACAGTGTCTACAGCTGCTATTTTACAGCTGCAGCACTAACCACTACTGAACTGTTTTCTGGACAGTCTAGTTAAAAGTTTCCATACTGCCTGATTCTCTCTTCCATTGAGCAACATCCTGGCTTGAGGTCAGATCACTCGTGACACCTTTATGCTTCTTCACAGAGCCCCCATAACTATTCTCAGATAGGCTGTTAGAGGAGAAGGCCTATTCAAGCTCCTCAGACATTTCTAAACATCTGTGTCTATGTGTTTATACATAGGTTCTGCCTGGTTCCTATTTAATATCTGCAGCTTTTCAAAGCCTTCTGTCTTTAAATGCTTGCAGTTTATCCTGTGATTTGCTCTATGACTTGTGTGTCCAACCTCTCCAGTTGGTATCTAAGACACTAAATACATGTGAAACAGTAACCCCAAGTAAACTGCTGCTGAGGGGAAATCAGGGCCCTAGTGTAAGCAATCAATGGAGAGAGTGAAGAAGAAAAACAGCTGTTCCTGCAGCAAGGACTACTACTGCAGAGTAGTTTCTGAGACACAAACTGGGCACAACAGCCTCTGACACATACCAGTAGCTTGGTGCAAAGCTGAAGAAAATATCATTCCCCAGTTTCAAAGAACAAACATTTTGCTCTAGTTAGTTTAATCATGGCAACATTTAGCACTGTTCTTGGAGCTATGTACCTCTTTTAGCAGCAAGGAAGCTGTGAGTGACCCACCCACCATGGTTCTACTAGCTGACCCCTAGCCAAACCTGGGCTTTTCCTAAGCCCTGATACTCTCAGTTAAATAGCAGGCTAACCCTTTGTTTCAGCTTCAGAGAGGGTAGTTTAGCACTGTGCAGCTAGACCAGTTCTACAGAAGGGAACATGAGCTGAAGTTCTCAATTCTCACTGGATTATAAGTACTCACAGAGGAGTGACTACCCTGAACTTCACAGTTGTTATCTAGCCTCTATTATTCCTCCAACTCTGGCTGTTGCATACCTTCACTAATACTATCATCCATCTTCATGTATGCATTGTGTAGGTATTCACAGAAACAGGGAAGGATAGCAAAATGCTACATACAGTTATCATGGACACACATAACAACAGTATCCAGTGGAAATGGAAAGATTCTCTTGGAAAGGTTAAAATTACAGTGTGGCAACTGTAACAGTACTCTTGAAAATGTGAAAAAGAAGGCAGAATCCAGCACACAAACACCTTCATGTTAGTCCACTCAACAAACCAATTTTGTCAATATATTGAGAACTTCATTTTTACATTTACTTTTATATGTATCTGTAACCTTGCTTTATATACTGTACTAAAAACTTAAATTGCACTATACAGGAGACCAAAACTTTTGATTCAGTTATACATGTAATACAGGGTTGACATAATTTTATTTGTTTGGATAATGCCACTATATGCCAGAGTACACTGTCATGTTACAGTGTACCATAGGGTGTTTTATATTGGCTGTAGTCATTCACCCTATAAAATTTCTGGTAGGATAACTGGAGTTTTTGGCAGGTGGTAAAGTGTGGGAGGCAGTTTGGAATTGTACGTTAAGTACATTAGCTGAATGTTTATGCTAGAGGATCATAAAAAAAATCACTGACATAAATAAGGGAAATGTCATACTTTAATTTCAGAGATAAATATCCAAGAGATGAACCCACCACAAACTTTTATTTCAGCCTCTGAAAACACAGAGATCACTACATTAGTAACACTTAAGTCATGTTTTCACAGTTCCATTTCAAAACAGAAGATCAGAAACATATTTTTTCAAAGTATTCTGGAACATAATATGCCCACATATTCCATAACACTATCACAAATTACTGTGAGCCACCGTTAGTATGGATTTACAAGACTATGCTCTACCTGCCAATAGGTCTGCAAAAATGACTGGGTCTTTATTTGCTGAGAACTTAGCAGATAAACCTGTTTGAATTAATTAGCTACTAGGGAAAGACAAAGATTTGATTCTGTAACTCTCAGTGATTTTCATCAGATACTTTCAAGTCTACTACTTGACTTCATTATGCAGCTGATTCACAAGTCTCAGCTATGTCTTTCTGCACTAAGAGCTTTTCTGCAAGACCAAAGAAAAATGTAAAGTATGTCCTGGCCCTTTATTACAGGCCAAGCTTAAACAAGAGAGCATCCTGAGCCAAAGTCTAAAGCAAAAAGGAACCACTTGAGCCAAGGCGGTTTTTTTTCCCTCTACAGCCATATTTTAAGGGGGGGGTCTTCCAACTCTATGAAACTCAGCCTATGCTCCCTTCTGTTTGGTCTTTTTAATCCCAGGGGGTATAAATTCCCTGCACAGCTGAATGCAGACTGTTACCTAGGAACCACTACATGTAGAGGAGGCAGCTGTGTTTCTTCTTGCTGATAAGCTTTTTCCCTGCCAGTTCTTGAAAAAGATGAAAGCGTCCCAGCATACCCACCCCCACTTTCACGGTCTTTGGCACTGTCACTCACCTGTGGAACACGTCCCTGGCTCACAGGGTACAGCACTGTGAAGGCTGTTCTGGAATCCATTCAGTTGCTTTTCAGTGGAGGTCAAACTAAGAGGTAAAACCATAAAATTAGAGGTAAGTGATATAACAAGGAAGAATGAAAGTCTCAAACAAAACAAAAAAGAGGAGATTCCCCTAGTTTACATAATCTCAATGGGACTGTAACCGTGAAGCTGTGCCTGAACGTGGTACAAAAAAGGCAGTGACAGCAACTGACTCCAAAAAGCAGAGCAAGACAAATGAACAGTCAAGCCACCAGGGAAACTTTAATGTGACTGAAACACTTAATTGCCTCATATGCCTTGGAAGCTGATTCCGGAGTATAAAGAAGATAGCAAATGGTATTGGACCACCAACATAGATTGCAACTAGTAATGCTGTGGTCATCTTAGTCCCATGATTTGAACTAAAGTGATTAAGCAACTGTTGCACAGAAATGCACATGCTGTCAAAACATACTACATTCAAGAGTTAAGTCTTTGCATCTTGCCTCAGCAGAGAGAGCTCATTTAGCCAAGATTTCCTCACTTATCTTGCAAACTAAGACACACGGGATGCATCTAATTTTCAGTAATCCAGTGCCATTCCTCAAGCAGGTATCTTATGTAAATCCTTCTCCATTGATCTCAGCACCTGAGTTACAACAAAACTATACTCTGTAGACTACAACTGCACTTTGACTCAGAAAGACTGATTACCAAACTGAGACCATGTACTCCTACAGAAAAATTTGGTCTACTCACAAGAGAAGGGCAAGCTTTACAGCTGTATGCATCTATTCTGTCCTTAAAAATCTATACAATTCTCCTTTTATTCCTGACTTGTCCTTTCCTCTCTTATTCTTCCTTGCTGTTCTTCTTTCTGGCCCAACTAATTTCCGACCACTACAGACTCTTCTGCGAGTACACTCATCCCTGCCAGAGTCCTTCTTCATTCTTTCAGCTCTGCAGTGTTACAGCTGCTGTCAACTCTTCCCCTGAAGAGCATCATGATCTCCAAGCCCCAGGGGATGCCCCAACAGCTAACTGACTGTTACTCGCTGTTTAAATTGTAATTCACTGTTTAAACACGTGCAGTTTCTATGGTTTTATCTGAAACCTTGTGCTTCCAGATTTCAAGGTCAGCAAGTTGCCAGAAACCAGGTGTTTCTGACAGCTGAAAGGTCTGTGAGGGACTTTGCATTTTATTTCAGCTGGATTTCAGTGAAATGAATTGGAGTCTACACATGAAGGGAGAGGGATGCAGATACATTTGCATACCACAATCCCTAACTCCAGTCAGTCTTAACTGGAAATGCTATTGTCAAATGAGATGCCAGTTTCTGTGTTTACTGTCTCTTGGAGAGAATTTTGGATCTGTATTTATGGGGTTTTTTTTGCTGATATTGCATGGTCCTTCTGGAAGCTGAGAATTTAGATGGATCTTGATGCTTCTTACATAGAGGTTCCATGCTCATAACTAGCTTGCCCACTTGGTTAACATAGCACAACTGACAGCCAAATTCAGCTCACCCTTCTGTAAGTGGAATGCAAGACTAGTAGCTGAAAAAGTAATCAAGAATGCCAGCAAGTACAACAACAATATAAAGGCAAAACAGGAAACAGTCACTCTTCTACCTTATTGTTCAGAGAATTTCTTTTTCTCTACAGACTTGCTCTTCTTCTCAGCCTACCCACAACATTGTGTCCCTTGATTCTTGCAGTTTCAACTGCCACCTCATTCTGAGAGCTCATTCTCAGCTCTGCTCCTGGGATCTCCCACCAGGCTAAGATCACTTCCTCATACTCTGTGCTGTCCTGATGAAAGCTTCAGTGCCAGAACATATTCACTGTTTAAACTGAGGTAATCCCTTTCCACTTTCTTCCTCCTTGGGTTGGCTGAAATCCTACTGCTTTTTCTCAGTTTCCTAATGTCAATGCCTCTGTTGTTTTTGCTTCCACTCCTCCAGTGCAATCCATTGTTATGTTCTCCATTTCTTATTCAATACTAACAAAAACAGTCCCAACTGTCCCCTCCATTTAAATATCTGTCATTGCTCTTTTCTACCTCCTATATGTCTAACTCCTCCTCAAAACTGACACTGGCTTCCTTAATTTAGGTACTAGACTAGCATTCAGCTGCCCAGCCTTGGACTGCTAGTTCTGTTCCAAAGGTGAAAGATAAATATCTTTTTGACTGAATTTTGAACACCTTTGTTTTAACAACTTTCTTCTGGGATGCTACAGATTCATCTAAAGGTCCACTGGAACCTGAGAGATCTGACACTAACATATTCACATCACAAAAAGCCCAGATTTGACAAGAGGACAGCAGCAGATGTAAAGACCCTGAGCCAGGGAAGCTTGTTCCTCTTTGTTGTTTTTGGATGGGGTACCCCTGCATGTGTATCTGCGTGTATGATCTGAGGCTAGCCAAGGGCTACGAGCTACAGGTCTAGTGAGCCCAGCTGTGTCAGGGTGTTAAATCAAGGCATGTCTCTCAGATGCACTGCTTTTACTGCCAAAATGTCTAAGGGTCAGGCAGCCTGATTAACCCAGATATTCGGGAGCTGAAAAAACAAGTGTGCTGCAGTACAGCAGCAGCAAAACAGTCAAAGGGGTTCCAGTAACTGTTAGATGTGTGTTCTGCTGCCTGTCCTCTTATCAGTAGGCACTCAGTTTCTGTGTGTGATATACCTGGCTCACTAAAGACACTTCACACATGGGCAAGACAGGATACAAAACAGAGCCATAGTGTTTTACAGGGCCTCGCTCTGTGATCATCATCTGCTTTTGGCACATTTGCTAGGCTTGGCCAGTGGATCCTGGAAAAGCTGGCTACTTCTGTGTCCAACTGCAGTCAGAACTCCTCCCCAGTGTGGGATGGATTTCCTGAACCCTACAGAAATGGATCCCCTCTACCCTATTTCTGTACTAGTTACAATAGAGAAGAACTTTGGTTCTTCTATTGCTGGCACCATGTAAAACAGAAGAGGACATAGTAGAAAGATTTTTGTTCTGTGGTGGTGGGACTTGAAAGGAATATTTATTTTTAAAGGCTTCCTGAATAGAGTTATGACATTTACAGAGATGTTCAGTACAAGAGATTGTGCCATGCTGATCAATATCCCTAACAGTTTGTAATGTTCCAGTCTACTGCTGGTAAAATTGGTGATCTTGGTCTCTCTCTGATAACATCTTGAACAACATGCTCCTTTTCCCTACCTAGCATTTCCTCTCCTTGTATATACTGGTCTAATATTGACAGATCAATTTTTCTGAGATGTTTTCTTTGACTGATGGTTCTGTTCACAGGCTGTTCAAAGCCTTATTCTTCTTAACACTGTCACAGAGAGGTTTCTGACAAGTTACTATGTGAATGATAGCACAGAAATGTGTATTTATTACAACTTAGGCATTCCTAAAAGCAGAAAGATTTTTCATCTACCACCAGTACACTCTTGTGAACAGTTGAGATAATGTATTTTTCTACTTGGCATGCTGTCATCTGTAGTGTGAAGACTCTATACACCAAATACTGCTTCCAAGGAACATCTGCTTCATTCCACTGCTTATAAATACTGTATCTGTGATCTCTATCTCAAAATATCAGCAGGTCTCTTCATGGTTCACAGAACCACTACCTGTCAAAAGTAGTGGCAACATCAGCAGTGGGAAAGACCCAGTCTGACTCTGGGAAAGAAAAAAGAGCTTATTCTAGCAGCTGTTCAAAACTATCTGTTAGTGATACAAGCACATTTGATCAAAACTATGGAGCCCTGTGAGACCATTTTATGGCACTATATTTCAGCATAGAGCTGCATACTAAATCATTTCTCCCAGTCAGTCTTTTTCCACACCTTAATATGGGCCCCAGTTTTCCATTCTGTTAGTTTAAGCAAGGAGTCTGCTTTGGACACAATCCATTATAAAGTCAACCTACCACCTTCTACAAAAACAAGAGAAGCCAGGAACTGAAAAGACAAAACTGAATTGTCTGGCTGCTCCATTACTTTTTTCCTTTATGTTTCAACCAAGCAAGTGTCCAAGTTATGACAGTTTTTAAATTAATCAGTAATGTTCATCTTTAGCATCTCATTCTGTTTGTAGTTGAGTTTTCTACTTGCTTCTTCCTTTTCTGGAAGCCACGTGTGCTGGCTGGAAGAGAACTGATAACGCATGCAAGGAGGAGACAGGTCAAAGAGACAAAGTTGATTTTAGTTTTGTCATCACAGTCCTGTCTCTGGAGAAATTCTAGAAACAACTTCAAAAAGATTATCTTTATTAAGATGTAAAACAAAAGCCAGGCAGTGCAAGAGCAAACAGAAATAAAGTCTGGCTTGCTGAAATATAAGGGGGGAGAAAGAGACATGAGAGCTTTAACAACAGAATGGGATTAATTTCAGTGAGTCTCGTGTAAATAATCCATAGTCCTGAGATCCTCTTTGAGGAAAGACATCAGAAAAACAGCCAAAAATATTAGGGAATAAAAGAAGGCAGCAAATCAAAAGTGACCTAACAAATGAAGCAGCCAAAAAGATGTTATGGAGAGCTATATTTGCCATGTCATAACCTAAGGACATGGTAGTCTCACCAGAAAAGTACAATTTTAGGTGCCACAGCCCAAGCACTCTGACAAACTGAAGAAAATACAGTAAATTCAAGACAATTAAGGACTTGGCAAGTAGAACTACTATCTGAGGTTAACAAAACCTCAACAAGTCTAAGCAAAATTAGGTTACCCCAAGAAGTAAAAGAATATTCAAAAGATGGAAAGTATTTACATGAGAAAGTGTTTCGGGTTCAGGAAGGAGGAACAAAGTACAACAAGCTGAAACAAAGGAAAAGTTCAGAAAAGAATTCAAAAGAAAAATTCAGAAAAAAATCAGCACATCAGGAGAAACTAGGTGATTAAAAGCTTGTCTAGATTCTTAAATAGATTTTTTTAGCACACAGTAGAGTTTCTACCACTGGACTTTTTTGAAAGCGGACTACACAATGTGTCAGAAAATATTCTGTACAAATTATCAGGGATTGCAGAAAACAGGCTGAAGCATGCAAGACATCGTTTTTTCCTTAGTCCATGTTCCTTTGACACAGAGGCTTTTCTCCATTCACTCTCCTCTGTAGATGTGTATCTGGTCTTTTCCTGACAACAATGAATGGATTAAATTAGTCTGAGACATAGCAGTTTTTAAACGATCAGCTCTCAGTGTGCTGGAAATACAGCTAGGCACTGTTGTTTTCCATGTAAGTGAAAAAATGTTACTGCAAGATCCCATGAATGGCAAGAATGGGTTTGGAGCCTTGTGCTGGAGACTGAAAGGCAACTTGGAAAATATTTCCGGAGCGGCTCCTTGCAGCCTTCAATACTTGGATTAGTTTTCTGAAATTCTGAAGGAATCTTTTGCTTTTTTTCCCCCTTCTGTGCATTTTTGGTGCTGAACTTTTTCCGGTTTTCCCACACTCCTGCCTGTCACAGAGCAGAAACCACAAAAATGCAGCAAAGTAAAGTCTGTCCAAGGAGCTGCAATTCCATCTCACAAGGATAAACATTTCCTTTGCCAAGAAGTGAGCACAGCACACCGGCATCTTCAAATACACATCCCTGCTGGCCAGCAGAGAAACCCACTGACACAGCCTGTCACCTGTACTAACAAGAGCCACCCAACATGAAAGAAATCAGATAGCAAAGCCACCAGAGCATACCTGCCAGACCTGGTGCTCACATCTGCATTTGCTGAGCTGACAAAATTTACTAACATCTTGTTTTCTTTTTAAATAGTTTTGGGGGATTAACTCTGTGTGCTATCTCTTAAGATAGCAAGAGTACAGGCAGCAAATACACAAACTTCCCCAAAGCAGTTCTGTCCAAGTTCCTTAAATATTCCTTGCAGTTCCAGATTTGATTCACACACTGACTGCATCCTCATGAGGTGTCTTTCATCAGTAACCTAAAACTACAACTTCTCTCTTTAAACAAAAAGTGAAAACAGAATCAGGAAACCTCACAGGAGCATGCTCTGAAAGCTTTACAACTCTTCTGGCTGTAGAGTAAGTACAAGAAAGGAAATTATGAAATCAATTTTTCAGGATGAAACAAGTCTGAGGATATATGAGGAAAAACCTGATGAAGGATTTAGACTAATGCAGTTCTGTCACTTTAGAGGAGATAAACAGAGAGCTGAGGAAGCTGAAAACCCAGAAGTCTTGCTCAGATTTTCTCATAATGCACAAAAGAGAAGATGTACCAAGAAATGGAAAGGAAGGAAACTAATAATCAGTAAGCAAAATTTCATGGTGAATATTTTTGTTTGTTTGTTTTTAAAGATAACGTCAAATCCATCCACTTACCTTAGAAAAGCAAGCATTATTTACCTAAAAGCTTACTAAAAATTAAAAGAAGGATTTCTACAGCTAATGAGAAAAGCTATCATTACATCAGGCACAATTTAAGCATTTCAAATGAAATAAACACTTGTGGCTTGAAGGCTTAAATCCAACATGGTGCAATAAATTTATGGGAAAACTTGGCTCGGGCAGATTATCTTGTTAAAGGTATTGAATTGCTTTGTTGCTTTGTTTTGGTTTTTTTGGGTTTTGGGGTTTTTTTTGGCACCTCTTGTAGATTCTAGCCCCCATCAAAGATTAGACAGAGGTAGTGACTCAAGTGCCTAAACATAAATGTACCTTAATTGTTGCTCTCGAGTTATTTGAGACATCTGCATGGGACTGACAGATACAACACAAGAACTACAGAACTACAGAAGACCTGTAATCATCTGGAAGAGCAGCTGAAAATCAGGTGGAATAGTCCTGGGCATCAAAAAATGCCACAAGCAGCCTGTATTTACATTACTGAATGACAGTTTCTATGTCCTTACCTTTGTATGCTGTTACAGTTACCTTCCATACCCCTATGAAACACACAATGCAACAAGTGCAATGCTTATTTCACTATGTACACCTCAGATTATTCTGAGATTTATCCTGGACAGCACAGCCAGAAAGATCTGTCAGAGTCAGATGTAGACAGTTTCTTCTCCAATACTCATTTTCAGGGGAACCAGTGCCAACTGCCTATTGTGGATGGAAGAGATAAAACTTACTTGGATATCCTCTGGGCTGCAGCCTTTTTGATCACTGCCTGTCTGTGGTTTGTTGGAGGCTTTGGAACCAGCTGAGGAGCTGTACTCTGGGATGGCATCACTTTGTGCAAACTGGCTGCCTTCTGGATACTAGAAGTGGCATTTGATGTCTTGCGGGCATCAGAGCCAGCTGGCATAGATAAATGACTGGTGCTGGATTGTGAGTAGTTGGCAAAAACAGCCTGGGTAAAAAAAAGAAAAAACAACCCATAGTAATTGGTGATTACCTCTGTGAACTTTGCTGAGAATGCTGATGGAGGTGGGTGACACTTTCGTGAGGGATAATATCTGCCTGGTGAAGGCAACCCCAGGGCTCCAGGGAAAGTCCCGCACCTAAAGAGTTCAATTGTTAAGTCAGTGAATTTTATGCCCTTGGAAACCAGGACTAGCTTGTAGGAAGGCAGACAACCTTACTACTGCCACAGAATTCTACTATTCCAGATTAAAAAACAAGAGGCCCAATCCTCAATCTAATCTTGCACTGGGCTTTCATCCACAAAGAAGTAAATTTTTCAGTACATTGACTTTCTGTATTATCTTGCTATATTATTCTTTATGTGGGAGGTAGGATTGAGACACAGTTGTAGGAAAGAGAAAGGTGATGGGGAAGGTGATACAATGCTACTTATTGGGTCTAACTGTGTAGGTGCTTGGAATAATAGAAAAGTTCTAGGGTACTTTCTTCTGGAAAAGGAACTTTAACTCCACCATTGACAAAAAGGAAATCCCCAGTAATATGAGGGAACAGAAAATATTTCTTTCCTATAGCATGTGAGAGAGGAAGCATGTTGGAGATGTGACACTGGGAACAAAAGGATCTGCATGTTATGAGACACTGGAGAACTGAGCAATGGCCTGGCAAAGCAGGGAGTGAAGAATATTTCCTCTATGGGAGCTCTGCAGACTGCTAAACTCTCTTCAGAAAGGAGCAACCTGCTGGGAGTTCTGCTTTGTCTTTCCTCGAAGTCAGTCGGACTCCCAGAACAGAGGCAATACCATAACCTTGTAATTTGGCATCTAGAGGTCAGTGATAGGAGATAAAGGGAAGAGCTGAGCCCTCTGTGTGACCCTGGGAGCAGTGCCCTTCACTGAGTTTGTCCTCATTTTCTCCTCGGGTGGAAAATACACAAAGCCACAGCAAATGGGCTCCAGGCTCCAGAGAAAACCACAGTCTGAGAGCTGGCTGAGTCTCAGCACACAGACAGGAAAAGCCCCTCTCCCCCGCAATTCTCTGGCAAATGGCAGAGCAGTGGTGTGTGGGAAGGCGTTTCTGACAGGCAGAGCTCTAGGGAGAGAAGGAAGTGCAGGAGCCAAAACAGGCCTGTTTCCTAACTAGAGCTCACTGACAAGACGCCCTTGGGCTCCCAATCCTTCTTAACCTCTCCCTTCCCTGAAGCTCTACCTTGGATTGCAGCTTCCAAATTCTCAATAAGGAAGCTAGTACAAGTGCAGTAGTCTGGAAAATAGCAGTCACACCACACCTCACCCCAGAAAAACAAACTAAAATGGAGCTTGGGACTTAGTCTCTTGCATCTCAGAGCCTGACACGTCGTAGGGTTGGGATGGAGACCCTCAAGTCACTGCACCCACTTCTTATTCAGCAGTGACATTTCACTGTGAAACATTATCCATCTTTCCTATAAGTTATTTTGACATTATGCATTTTTCCTGGAAGTTCTTTTTCTTGTTACCAAAATCACTGAGATCCTGGAGTTCACAACACATACACAGTCATAACCCCTTGCCTGTGTTAATATGCACTGGCAAGGAGATCCATGACGCTGAAGAAACAGCAAACATGGATAATCTAACGAAGCCTGATCAGCAAAAACTGTGTTGAAACCTGCCTAAAGAAAGGTCATGGATGTTTTTCTTGGGGGTTACAGACTTCCTAAAATGCCTTTGTCTCCACACTGTGCTGAGATTCTGGCTGTCTTCCAGGCAAGGATGGGGAGACTGAAAGCTGACAAGGACCACGGCTTCTGGATTCAGCTACAAAGTATACTGCCCTGCTGTGAAGCCCATGGGGACAGGACAGGAAACCAGGAGAAGCTTCTGCGCAAATAAAGAGGACAGCTGGCGAGAGTAAAGCCTGACCATACAAAGGAAGGGTTGGGAAGTTTTCAGCGCATCTAAAACATAGGAGACAGACCTTATCATTCATGATTCTGAAGACTAAGGGTCTAGGGAAAGCAGAAGCCTAGACAAACCCTGACAGATGCAGTCCTGAAGCAGGTAGCACCATACAACTATTGCTGCTTCAAGTGAAAAACTTTCAATTACAGAAAGGCTAGCAGATTTAACTTGATGTTGAGGAAACATCTGCTATCCTAACAAGTCTCTAGGGCTACAAATCTGAAAAATACTAAAAAAGCTATAAGACATTTTAGCTAAAATTTCTGTAAATTATTAGTGTGTTAATTCTTGCGCACAATCTTCTGGGGAGGAGAAACAGCAATAACCCTGTCTTGCCCATGAAGAAAGCACTGACAGAAAGTATTTTTCCCTACATCACAGACTGAAGCAATATTTCCTTGTTTCAACATCTACAACATCATATACAAAGTATTCCTTGTACAAAAAAAGGAATTTTTTAAATTAGAAAATTTCAATGTGTACACCTTGATGTAAGGTTCAGTAAGGACAATGAACATCTAAGAGTATTAGTCAGTAGCAGCTAAGTTTGGGCTGTTAGTGATTAAAAGCAGAGGTAGTGTAGTACTTTAAAGAAAAGCAGATATATTAATGATCTTCAAAAACAGAAAGAATGTTCCTGGCACTTACCATCCCTGTATCTAACACCCATCCCTAGCACAGTAATGGAAAAAATGTTGCAAGCAAAAACATGTTCACTGTGTGACCAGAGGAGGTAATGAAGCTCATTTCCTGCAAATCTGTCTTACAGTATCTAATATAAAGCATACCCCAAATTATGCCTCCCTTCATGGGTCTGGGCATTCTTGTGTTGGATTTTGTGCTGTCTAATTAGGAGTGGTCTCATACTGAAGCCATTGCCTTAATGGGAACAGTAGTCGAAACCCTCTTCCCAGATATATGGCTCTTCATCTTAATGTAATTTGTATTTCTATCCCACAGTCATTCACATTCAATTGGATCAGCAAATCTGAAAAAGATGAGAGACTCAGCAGTGTATGAGAACTGACAGACAGATGCACACACACATGTATTGCATAAAGATCCGTGCAGCTAGTTCCAAATCCCTGACAGGGCAAACTGAGATGTTTATAAGCAATAAACAATAAAGAGGTTCTAAGTTTAAAAAAAAAAGGCAAACCCAACAAAACAACCAACCACTTTTAGAAAATCAGTTGTGTCTCAGAGAACATTGCAAAAATACAGAGAATTAATACCTTGGAAGACCTTTCCAGTCATATAAATTGTTTAGTGGAAATTATTTTGAACAAATACTAATGCATTCAGTTAAATCAGTTTGGATACAACGGTCAGTTGAATTGAAAATTCACAAAGTGGCAATAAAGAGCAGGCTCAAAATGTACTATTAACTACCACAGTGTTAAACTGCACTAAGAAGAGTATCTTGAGGTCTTGAAGCAGCAGCAGCATATGGTATGGATAGACTGTCCTGAACCGTGTCCTCTTTAGTAAATTCTTCAGAGCAAGAAAAAAATATAGTTTATTCAGTTGACTTGGTGTCTTCTGTTTTATTTCTCTTGGTACTGCTACCTCTCTGGGGCAAGGATTGGGCTGTATCATTGTATTGGAAAGATAGTTAATACATCTGGGTGTTACCATAATTCTAATAATAGTGACAGGATCAGAAACATGGGGACAAAATTTCAGCTGGTATAAATCAGCTCCGACTACTACTTTTAGAATGGTTGTTCTGTTTTACTTACACTGAGACTTTGACTCATCAGTATCACAAGACTCAAATAGGAAAAATGGCAGTTAGCACATTTAGTGGGAAAACAATCTGAGGGAGAAAGCTGCAAAACAAGAATGAACAAGAAAAGGAAGGAAGGAAAAGAGATACTGCACATCTGACAGCAATTCAATATATAACAGTTTAGAAAACAGTTTAATGATGAGGCTGCATTCAAAGACGCCCTATATCCTCAGGCAGCAATAATAAAGTTCTAGGAACGCTAAGACTATTATTCACAGTACTCAGCATTTCCAGTCAGATTTAAATAAATGGTAAATATGTCAGAAGGGAATCACAAATATTAAAAAGATAAAAATTTGCTGAACTTCATAAAATGAGGAATATTTCAGAGGACATACAATTTTTAAATGACTGAGAGGAGAATTATTAAGATAAACTCAGCCTAATCTACAACATAAAATCTACTTAAACTTGTGATTGAAACTGTGATCACGTAACTGCCCACACAACTCATTAACATGATTCATGTCTTACTTAACATGAGCCTTTCTGATGTAAGCAGGACTGACAGGGATCATTCCACGATACAATTGTACTTCCCTTGTTTTAATTTAGCTTTTTTCCCATGTGAAATGTTTGCATAAAATTTTAAATCCAGTACATGCTAGGCTAAGCAGACAGAACATAGCCACACAAAGAAGGAACCTCCCTAACAGCTAATGGCATCTTTCCAGTACAGGAAACAATTAGAGAATAAACAATGATGGTGTATTAACTGACTTGCCAACAGCAGCAGTGATAATAACATCTAGGTCATAACATGTCACATGAAGCCTCCTTTAAACATTAAAAATACTGCTATAAGTCTGTTTTTCTTGTCTTTTGGTTTGACTTTGTAAATCTTGTTCCTTGGTTTTACTGTAAGCTGTTTGTCTCTCCTTTCAAACTCTTCCCCTTCCTATTTTTGTTCACTTTTCTCAAGGTCTGTACTGTGTCTGTTCCTGGTCCGTATCACTCTACCTATTTGTTAGATTCTCATCCACCCAGTTTGGTCCAAGTAATCAAGTACCTATTCTGCAATCAAAGGTCTATTCCTACCATATTACACTATGTGAACTAGCTTCTGCATATATTGAGTAAAAACTGTTTGTTATAATTCCTCTTCCTCCACCCACACAGTATTTGATATTCCACAGATTGTTAAATGCCTGGAGAAATCATCATCATTCTTACATGTCTGGAAAGAGTTCAACCAAGAGTGGGTGCTGCAACAAAGCACACAACAAGCCTTCACGGTAACACAATGATAAGATAGATCTACTGCCTGGTAAATGGAGGGATTCTTATGACACACATACTTGACTAAAAAAGCCCACACTTTCCAGAGCATCCATCTCATCTCCAACATACTGAGCTGGTTAATGTACAGGAGAAGCATTTGCTGTGTTATTAATCATAGTGCTTCTGTATATATATAGTCACACATGTAACTAGTTCCTTTGCCAGAGACAGAAGGAAAGACTAGCACCTAGTCATGTTGCATGGTCATGCCACACTCAGGGTGCAGCTCAAGATATATTCATTAATAGATGTACTTCAGCCACTGACAAATGGCTAGTCTGCCTTCTAACCATAACAAGAACCTGAACAATCAGATGAAACAGTCTGAGGGATATCCTGCATGCATTCCCCAAAGTAGAGAGATGATGACACTCTTTCAAGTGATAGGCCTTCAGTCTTGGGGGACATGTTTCTTCTGCTGAGGGGAGACTGACAAATTTGAATGTAACAAGCAAGACAAAGGATGATGTAGATCTCAATACATGGGAAGGAAGAGAAACAAAACAGCAGGCAATGGGAGATAAGCAGCCATGCAGGCTAGATGAACTCTGCCTAAAAGGGGAGGACAAATGAGGGTCAGCATGAAAGGGTGGTGCAGAAGTCAAAGCAGTGTGAATGGGAAGATGTAGGTCAGAGAATGCATAAGCAACAGAAAAGAGAAGACAGTACTTACAAAGGCCGAGTTAAAGGACTAAAGTCTGAGTAGCTAACTAGCAGAAAGGTCAGTGACAGAAAGCTAGAGAGGGTGCAAGGGAAGTGTCATGACTGGCAGGGTGGGCATCAGAGAATTGATGCAACAGTTATTGGAAGAGGAGGGTTGGCTGGCTCCATACAATGTCTTGACAGGAAGTGTCCAAGAGAGAATCATTTTAAGATGACCTTTTATTCATGACAGAAAGTCTGAAGGCCCCCATGTTCAGCAAGTATTTTTCTTCAATAACATCAAAATCAGCACAGCCAGAGTCCTGCAGCATGGCAATAGCCTCAACACAGCAACTCCAAAATGCCTGGCTCAGAAAGAAAAAGGAGGGAGAGAAAGGAGGGGGGACGTTGTGGGGGTGAGAGGAGGTTTAACAAAGAATCATTTTAACAGAAACTCCTGAGTAATGGCTCTGCCCCAGGCCAAGAATAACATCAGCTCAATGTCAGCAGTTAGAAGAGGGCTCAGCCAGGCCCCATGGCCAGCTCCAGCCTCCTCCCAGGCACAGGCCAGTTTATGGCACTTTCCTGAACTTGTGAGCAGCTACATCTGCCCACCCAGAGCCCAGTGGACAGAGACGAAAGAGAGTGAGAGCAAGAAGACTGTAGGTGAGAGAAGTTGAGGATGGTAACTGCATGGCTAAGTAAGAGCCTTGAAAGAAGGAGAGCAAGGAGCAAAAAGCAGAAGGGCCTCTCTTTCAAGATACTCCCAGAAAAGGATTACTCCCAGTTTGCCTATAACCTATTCTCAAGGGCCCTGACTAATGACTCATCTGCTTCACAGGAGGGAGATTGGGTGTCCAGACCTCCATGTGTTAGGTCTGTTCATGGGAGTCCAGTCATGCCAGACTGCTAACAAAAAGCTACTTGCTGCTGGAGACCAAGTTGTTTTGAATAAAGGTTTGATCACCCAAAGGCTTCCTTCCTTTTAGCAGGGAAGCATTTTGGACATCACTCAGAATACATCTCTCTCTCTTCATAATAACAAAGTAAGGTAAGAAGTGTATCAATTAAGTCATTATAATCTTGAAAGCTTCTCCCAGCAGAATGAAAATGCTGTTACACACACAGTGGTCCACCTAGGAGTCATCCAGAACATCAATAATACAAGCTCTTTCATATGTTCTCCAGCTCTTAAGATGTCAACATAATGGAAGAAGCTACTGGTAACCACAGTATCAAAATCACTGCAGGTAAACTGGTTTTTGCTGCAACCCACTTTAAGAGCTACTTCCCTGACAAAATCCCTGCCATCTGTACTGTCTCTGAGTTTGTTTTCACATCTAAGACTCAATCAGCACTTCTACATCCCAGGCAGGAATTTTTCTTAGTTACCTGTTGCCGTGCTTGGTTTTGCTCCACCAGCTGTCTTGACTGGAGTTTCTGCTGCTGAAGCTGCTGCACAGCAAATTGAAGCTGATAGCTGGGATGTGCCGCAGGACTCCGTGTCACCTTGTAGACGCTGTTCTCCATCTCTCCTTCCAAGGCAAAATTATGATTCTCTGCAGCCCTGGGGAAAAATGAGACACCACGTTTTCACAACTCTGCATATAAGGACTCCTGCCTATAAGGCACTGCTGCTTCAAAGAAATCTCTTACTATTTAGCCAGCTATAAATTTGTATTACATGGCTTTAGCAAGCACAACACCTGCTAGAGGGGTCATGCGCCTACTGCCTCCTGCTAAGCACTTTCTTGAATATAGGCTGGGACTATATTACTAGACATTCTCTTGAGGAGAAAAAAGGAAAGGAGAATTAAAAGTCTAAACTGGAACATTTCTGTGGCTGATTAGCATTGAAGACAAGCAAAACAGCAGCAGGAAAAAAAAGCTGATTCCCATCACAAATGAGATAACTATTTATTTCGATTTTTAGAGGCTTCAATACAGTAACACAAGGCTTACATTAAGCACATACATGCTGCAGTGACAATGGAATAGAAACAGACATGCAGTACAACATCCAGAGAGGATAAAGGACTGTCTGGATGAGGTTGGAACTAGGATAGATACTGACTCTGTACAGTTACAATCCAAAAGGCTTGGGGGGAGTGAGATAGGATTGTTTCTTTCATCCTCAGAGAAATGCCAGATTTTCTTAGAGGACAAAAGGCCTCCTGCAAAGAGACAGGAGCTCTTGCAGCCCAGGCTTACATGGTAGGAGTTCAGCTGTGCCCTGCAACATGATAAGTACTAACAGAAGCTCACTAGCTTGCTTTGAAGTTTGTAAGCCCTGGTGAGAAGGCAGCACCAACACACTTCTACACGAGGCTGAGGGGCTTTGCAGAGAGCAGGTGGCAGACTGACAGGACCACGAGGTGGTCAAGAGGCTACAACCACCCAGCAATTCACACATTCTGTGCTCACACCACAGATGTTCTATGACCCACTGAATCCTGACACTGGCTAATATAACCTTCAAGCCTCAAAGCCTGAGTTTCCCAAGTGCCTGTTAATCTCTGACGTGTTTCTCTCAGCCACTCCTTCCAAATATTTCCTTTGGATTCCCAGGGCAGGCTTCCCTTGTATTTCATATCTACATCATATATAACAGGGACGTAAAAGATAATTGGTGTCTTTCATGCCACAGTGTGGAGTGTAGGTCATGGTTTTGGCAAAGGAGTTCACTGCAATCTCTTTGCTTCAGGTACCTAATCACAACTTACAACCTAGATTGTTTCAACATATCTCAGCTTGCCTTGAATGTGCTGCTCCTTCCCTCATAAGCCTTGTCATTGCAAATCCTTAAAACATTCAGAAATAAGAGAATTCACTCAAGCACTCTTTAAAGCTATTTATTCAAGTTATATTATTAATTCTAGAAACTAGTATCTGTTCCAACTCCGCCCATATCTACCTCCAGCTCAGAATGTGCAATGCATAAAATTTATCCTTTGATCCAAAGAATGCTTAAGAAGCTCAGGATTGAGTGATTACTACTAAAACATAACAGTGAAGACAAAATGGAGGAGATAAAACTGATATAAATGACAACTCCACTAAAACTGGACCTGCCAATAGCCAGATTTTGTGGCACAGAGATAATGTGCAATAACTGCAGTCTGCAATACTATGTGGGCCATTCTCTAAATGGCAACATTTTAGTAACGCTTCCCTGATTCTCATTTCTTCTGTTTTGAGGCATCTAGCAATGGGTTAACTTATGGAATTACAAATACTCAAGTCTGACTTATTAAAAATGCACCAAGATTGCTGCCTTTCTCCAATCTTTGTCCAATTCAACGAACTCTCAAATTCTCTCACTGGAATTCACTTTTTCAGTTTCAACCAATATACTGGACATAATATTGTCCAAGTAAGCTTGGCTTACATTACCCAGAAAACACTGTTGGAACTACATTATTAAACCTTTAGGAAGAAGTAAATTTAAAAACACCAAACAAAACCACAAACTTAGCTAAAACCAAAAACTTTGGCTAAGATTTTCTTGTGGCACAATCTTGTACACAGCTCCCTGCAGTTCCGATACCTTCTCTCCTTATGGCACAACAAAACAACACTTACTTTTTTTCTAGACACTATATTGAAAACACTGCTGCTTGCCTAAGCAGATTTTATCCTCCTGGCCTGCAGAATCCTTCTTCTGTTGCCTTCTATGGGTTTTCCTTATTTACAGACACAAATCAAAGTAAACGCATTATTCTACATTTATGCATTATGTTGCAAAACAACTTCAACCTTCTATACTATAAACATACAATACTTGACAACAGCAAGCCAGTGTATTTGCCAGTCTTGGGATCACTCTCATAAAGAGATATTTAACCTGCAGTTTTGTGAAGTCCCCTCATAGCATGTTATCAAGTGTTGATATTACATCTAAGGTGATGTTTGCCCTGGTACAGAATAGGCTTAGGATCTGAGACTCAATACACTGCTGCCAAAGATGGGCTCCAGCTCTCAGTCTATTCGCCATGCTCACAGGAATGCATCACGGAGCATCTCCTATCCTCAGTCTCTGCCTGTTGGATCATCTATTAAAGCATAACAACACTTCTGCATCTTGAAGCAGAAATTAGTTCTGCCTAAGGAAATTACAACCGGTTCAGCACCATAATGAAGGCTGCAAAAGAGCTTGTAGAGGACCTCACACCTTAATGGATATTAAAGAGTTCACTTGTTAAGAAGACTGTATAAATACCTCAAACTGAATTAAAAGCTTGCTCAAAACTTAGGCTGTTTCAGGCAAAGCCAAAAATAACCAGAAAAAAACCTCCACACCCCTAATGGAAATGAGAACTGTAGAGTCAGTACTCCCAGACCTACTTGTTTTCAAGTCAGGATTATTGCTCGAACACTAATGACTGAATATTCATTTCTTCACATGTACAGACAACAGATTTAGGCACAGATGCACACACATGCAAATGGGAAATAGAAATTCCTGACTGTGCCACCAGAAAAGATTTGGTTTCATTCTGTCAGCCAGGCTGGTTGTGAGCAATCTTCTCACAGCTTGCTCAGAATTATTTATTAGTTGCTTAGTTTAGAGACCTGGCCAGGATTCAGGCCTTCACTATGCACAGGAAATCACAGCCTTTGGCATTATGGCCCATCCTTTGTAAGCAAGATTCTGTCCTTCCAGCAGCTCTTCAGGCTACTCAATGTTTTTGGCAAGAAACCCACTGTGCTCCTTTCTTTCAACTGTAGTTTTCATAAAGCTGGGCCAGAATTCTCTCTTCCAAATCACTGACAGCATAAAACCTCTCTGTTGCAGTTTTTTTGTACCACAAAAGATACAGGTTTGCTTGTGAGACCATTTTCAACAAATCACCATGTGATTATGTTTGGGATCCAGTCCAAAAGTGCTTCAACACCATACATTCATCTCCAGGTTTTCTGGTTCCAAACTCCCTGTCTACTCTAGTTCCCTTTTCCAATCTATTGGCCCTTTTCTGATGTAAGCAGCCTTTATGCAATCAACTACTTACACCTGTACTAGAAATTCATGTTAGTGTACTAAAATACTAATAAAACATCCAGTTTTACAAGTATTTTAAATCCAGTGTCCATACAGAAGGGATGTGAGTATCAGCTCTTACAAGAAAGGGGAGAGCTGGCTTCTGTTTCCACTTCAAAATAATTTGAAGACAATTCCAAGGGCTAAAGTTATAGACAAGATCAGATCCCAGAACACCAGTCTCTGAGGATCTTATAGTTACAAAGAACTATAGGACAAACAGCAAGTCTGTACTAAAAGAATGACACATCAGGCTTACATTTATATTTCAGTTGAAGCCTTCTTCCAATGGCACAGCTGGGCACTTGCTTGATACCAATTCCTGTGTAGCAGGCAACAATACCAATTCATGATGTACACTGGTGTTCTCCATATATCACTCACTAAGCAGGCACTTTTGAAATACTTGAAAAGTGTCTACATCCCATTGAAAGGCAGTGCAAACTAGGCTCAAATTATTGTGTAAATTAAACTTCAGCATTCATGAAGAATTTTCCTCTGTTTCACCCTGCTTAGTTTGTGAGAACTGATAGGAACACAGCAGAAATCATTATTTCTGGAGGTTTAGCAAACTGAGAAAAATATTACTTTCCTACTAAACAAGGAAACAAGCTGACAACAAAATTACTTTGCATCCTTTCCTGTAAAGACTGGAGCCATGGAGGAACAAGAGCCACTGCTGGCAATAAGGGAACCCAGTGCATTTATAAATCAGTGCTCCCACCTTGCCATAAAATGCAAGACAACCTTGGGGCAGCAGTTTCCTTCCCACAGGACATTCAGATGGTATGACAAGTCTAGGAAATTTTCAGTACAAATCCTTGGTGAGCACCAGCTGCTAGAAAGTAGCTGGCATAGTAACTAATGATTTTGTCTAGTGTGGCAGCTCCCAGCATCCTGCTGACTTATGTTCAGGCATTCAGAAAAACATAGAACATTTTCTTTGGCACACTATGTGCTTCTTCCATCCCTAACAATAGGTCCTAGAGTGGGGCTGGCTACAGAGCAATGATAAAGAGAGTGGGATGAAGCCCAGGACACTGGGGTCCTGGCTGGGATGCAGGAGAGTTTTGGGCCTCTCACTAGCCTTGAGGCCTTTCTTTGTCTTTCTTCCTTTTTCTTTCCCCTCAGCTTCAAAAGCAATAAATTAAAAACTGAAAAACAGAGCAACAAGAGAATGGCTCACTCCTGGCCTCTGCTGTTATCAGGAGTGTCTATGAAAGAGTGACTTTGGTGCAGTTTTGGTCAGCAAGAGTCTACATTTCAGCAAGGTCTATAGCCCTGTTTGTTGGAACATGCAAGCCTGTAAAAATCTCCTGCTTTGTAACATCGCATGAGCTATCTTACAAAGGTAAAGAAAAACAGCTTCACAACACACCAGAGGCAAATAAAGCATTTTGAATATTTCTGTAAGAGCTAAGCCTGGGATTTTGGAGATCTGAGGCACTGGGAGCTGTCCAGAACTCCCCATGGTACAGGTACTTGGAGACAGGGAAGGGGCAGGAAGCAGCTGGCCTATATAAAATGAGGATGCCATCACCTGACCTGCAATCTACTTTTGTGGTTGTCAAAAGAAGCTAAGGAAAAGCTTCTAAAGTTAATGAGAGGCTTGTTAAGGCTGCATTGGCACAAGAAACCTGCAGAACTGCATTTTGGGTTCAAATCCAGTTCCAAGTGAAAAGTACAGTCTCCCATGGTAGACATGGTGCAGAGATGCAGGAGAGTTTCTATCACAAACCACCAATCAAACTTTACTCTATTATTGACAAGGCATCATGAAATAGTTTCAGCCTTAGTTCTTCAGCCCTTTTCCCAGTAGCTCAAGCTACTTTTACTTCCAGAAGGGGCTCTTACCATCATTATATTTGTGTCATGAGAAAACAGAAGATGTATAATACTCATGTGCAAAACCTTAGGATTGAGTTGGTTCAGGCAAAAAAACCGAATGTGCATTTAACTGCAATTTCCAAATCCATTGACAGGTTAACTCTAAGAGCTACCAGAGGCAGAGTTCAAGCATCCAGAACATTTTAATATGCATAAAATCTAGCAAATACCAAGAATCCCCCTCTGCTATTCTCTCAATTCCCCCTTTCAGCTGAGAGAACTGATATTGTTGTAAGAATTTTACTCAGAAACAAATATGTGAGTAAAGGCATCCAGCTTATCTCCTTGTGATGCAGGACCAACACGTTTTTTCAGTGGCTGTAGGAGTCCATGTGTCACACTCAGCTGCACAACTCCACAAGCAGGTACGTACTCAGCGTCAAGAGTTCCCCCAACATTCCCAATTAAACTTACATTTTCACTGTTTTATTATTTGACATTCCTCTTTTTTCAGGACTAAGCCTTCACTACTAGAACTATGCATGCCTCTTTTGAGCTCAGCCAGCCTTGGCACACTTAGCTCTCTTCTTTTTCCTCAACTCAGTCCCTTCTGGCCTTGATTGCACATTGTTTTTCCGTGAACTTTTTCCACTTTATTATTCCAGATGTGCATGCACAATAGCTATATATGGAAAGCCCACTGCCTTCTTGCTCTTCACTTTTTTCTACAAGTACTATCAAAGTCCACAGGCTTCCTTCTTTTCTGGTATACGTTGCTGGATAATTTATTTCTTGGTCCCTAGCTTCTGAAAATTATTCTTGCTGTTTCCTCACCATTGATAAACCTGGGTTTTGGAACATCAGTATTTTCTTATAACAAAGGCAGTGGAGATTGGGAATTAAGTGCCTTTTCCATCCTAGGTCTCCAAATACACAAAAGGTCATGAGTGTTAAGTGTCTAACCTGCTAGGTTAGAAATGAGGTGCATCAAAAGAGTCTTCTGATAGTCTAGGAGGGGAAGGGCAGAATGAGATTATAGAGCACCGGATAACCTCTTCAGGAAAGGCCTGGCCTAACCTAGCTCAGCTACTCCTGGATTTAGCTGGCATTATCAATGAGAAGCCCTAAACATGCTGGTCTCAGCAAATTAAATCAAATCTTTACCCTCCAGTGGAGACAATTTTTGTCCTTGGCTTCGTGTCTGTTAAAAAACACTGTCAGTTTCTCTGATCTAGGGAATACTTGGCAGGTAAACAACACTTTTGTTTTTCCTCCTCTTTACACACTGCAGCTCTGAAATTCACTAGCAGAGAAGCTGAATCAAAAAGGCTGAAGCAGCTGACTACAAAGTTCAGTGTCTTCATCCCATTGTGGCTCATCAGGTCACTGGAAAGGTTACGAAGGTAACTGAGCATATCTCCTCCAAGTGAGACTAACACAATCACAAGCCTTTCTACCCTCAGTAACTGCAAACACAGGGTTGAACTTTACTGAGTGGAAGGCTCTTCTGGCTTCATGTTTCTTGCATGCATTTCCACACCTGCAAACACAATTAGACCCTCCAAAAATATTTTAACAGCAAGGCATATGTACAGTAAGACTAAAATAGAAACCTGGTATCATTTTGCTATCATAAGGAAGTTTTGGGAAGGATTACCTGCTTAACTCTGACATGCAACAGCCTGAACTGTGTTGCGTGGTCCCACAAACCCTACTCCCAATTTTAAAGTATTAATTAAGGAAGTTCAGACAAAGCAGGGTGGACCCAATTAATTTACCTCACTGTAATGTCTGGATCTGTTTTTATTAAGGTAAGTCATTCAGACTAAAAACATGTTTTAGGTGCCATCTTAAATTTGATCACTTATCCTAATCCAGGCAGAGTTTCTGGTGTGAATATACACACCTCACAGAATCCAAAGTACCAGAAAATTAAATGCAGTATTGCACCACTTAGAGATGGGAAAGGTACTCCTCACTGAGGAGGTTCCACTGTAAAAGGCTAGCATGAATCAAGCGGACCAGCTTGATGAAGATGAGTTGTAATGACATTCTTCTACTTTCTCTCTTTCACTGTAGACAAGCTTATTAAAAACCAAAGTGAAAAAGACCTACAGGCTCTATTTCTAGACAGAAAGCCTTTTTTAGTGCTTCATGCAAGCAGATTTTGCATTTTATGGGTGGATAGCAGAAGCAGCACACAAGGATGAAAACAATAAATGGGCACCATTATCTGTCGAGAATATGCTTTTGACTGAATTAAAGTCACTAATCTCTCCTGAAAACCCATACTCCTTACCTCTCTCTAGAGAGGCAGGGGTTAAGTCAGGACCACTAAATTAGCCCTGCGCCCCGTAATGCCTTTGAAAAGCCGCTCACAGAGTTTACAGGGAAAGAGTGAGACTTGCTGCTGTCCCAGCCAACATTTGGTTCCTATTACAGTGAATAAATCTCCCCCTCCTCCTTTTCTTTTCTTACCCCCTTTTTATATTAAAAGTCCATCAAACACATTTTTTTCCCTTTCAGATTTTCCATTAAGCTTCCTCCTCCATAAGTTTTCCCAGAGCGTGGTGCTCTTTGCTATATGTGCTCAAGCAGCAGCTGCAAGATCCCAGTGAGTAAGAAAAGGGAGAATGAAGAAAGCAGCTCAGGCTCCTCTTTCAATCCCAAGAGGCAAGTGAAAAGTTACAATTGGGCTAAACTGGTGAAATCTAGAGCAGTTGAGAAGAATAAACAAACAAACAAAAAACAGGCTGTTGAGTTTTGCAGGGTTAGGATTCATAACATGAAAAAGAGTACTCAAAGCCCTGCCCCTGCCCAGAGCTAAATGTCCCAGCCACATCAGTATCCCAAAAGACACAGCACAGGATGGTGTTACACTAGAGGGCCTTAAGGATTCCTTAGGGTTGTGCTGTCTACATATCAATCCACTTGAGGCCCAAACAAATTTTTAGTGCCATATGACCAAGTAGTAGAGACATCTCACGCACTTTACTTTGGCAATTTTGTTGTCTCAGTATTAAATACCTAGTATACTGAAACCTCTAAAGAGCACATCAAGCCTCTAGATTTCACAGAATTTGTACTGAAATTAATTAAAGCAACTAACTTGGCTTGACATCTAGTACAACCACCACCTTGTTATGTGGTAGATGAAGACTCTTATGAGTGTCTCTTAGAGAAGATTTGATAAATCTGGCAGCTTAGATGGTCTGTCTATGGGGACAACACAGTTGAAGCATACAGTTGCCTGACATCATGACTGTATATTTCAAGAATTATAGCCAGATAAAAAAACTTCACAAAAGAAGCAATACTCTACGTAAGGGAAGGCTAGAATCTGTTCTGCACTTCCTGAGCAAACATCTACAAATTCATCAAACTGGGGATTGTGGATGTGGAAAGTGTCACCTGAAAGCCAGCTGGCCACAGTTATCTTAATATAAACATTCCAAGTAAAAGAGGTAGAGAAACAGCATGGCACCAGTAAGATGCATCTGCTGTGCTACCATTCAGTAACACAACTGAAGCTGTATAATACCTAGCTGCCGAAATAAAGTAAATGAAGACAAAAGATACAAAACGAGAACTGAAGGACACTTCTCTGGGTCCTTGCTGTGAGGCTGGAGGCTTGTGGTTAAGCCTCTTGTTTCTGAATAATTCCCCAAGCACTGATACAAGGGCAAAGTAAAGATCCTAAAGAGAATTCTACTCTTAAACAACTGAATTTTATCAACCTACATCCAATGTAATGAAGCTGAGTTAGTTTCCTAATAAAAAGATAGATCTCACAGTCCCCTAAGCTTGACAATACTCACATGCTGGCCAAAGTGGTGCCTCTAGCATTCTTATCTGCCCAGGGTTAGAAACCCAATTCTATATGTATACACAGTTTCTGCTTTCCTTATCCCTCAAGGGGATTTCTCTAATGTAACAAGGTATAACACAAAAAAGACTGTATCTGAGAGTGATCCCACCTGTTAAAATTTTTTCCTCCTCAGGCTCCTTTTGCTGTTCATTTATGCTGGAGCTAAGGGAGAACTCTTTTACTTCCGCCTCCTGTACAAAGATTGACTCACCTGCCATGGCTCCCTGAACATTTAACAATGGACTAGAGGAGGAAGTGACTATGTCTGTGACAGCACACACCTGCTAAAGTCTGTAACTAAGATATGTAAAATATAACCAGGCAATGTTGGTGGAAAATGCTCAGATACACAGAGATTCTAGCATGGGTTGTTATCTATTGAAGAAGCTGGCTCAGTGACTGTATATACTGCAGAGGCAAGACCATCCTATCCCACACATTGCAGGAAATTACAGAATATAAATAAAAAAGACTACTTATACAGAGATCACAGACAGATACCATCATGATATAGACATTCAGCCATCCTAAGAGCAGCATGGCACACTGACAGCAAAGCAACACCAGAGGTGTGATGCTAGTTGTTTCACAGCTTTTCTTTTTTTTTTTTTTTTTAATCACTGCAAGCCTCATTGATGGCCACAAAGCACTGTATTTGTATTGTAAAAAGTAAGTGCTATTCTTCCCTCACTCCAACCAAAGTCCTTAGAGGAAATGGATGATACTTCACAAAAGTGTTTATTATTTCAACCAAGACAGCACAAATTCCTAGCAATAATTTTCTCAGGCTAAAAGTGACAGAAGTTTTCCAGGTCTGTACTGCTCCTTCTGAGAATCCTCAAGAGACACCTTACTTGGAGGAAACTACCTTTCAGAAAAGAGCAAATATGTTGTGTTTTGTTGATAGCTAAAATGCAGCCTAAGAAAAAACTTCAGAATGGAATGGTAGGTTCCATTTTGATTTAGGTGCTAGGGATTTTTAATATGGGAAGAGAAAAAATTTAGAAATTCTACAGCCAGCACCAGAACAAAGACAAAAAACCAGTGACATTTCCTTCCCAAAACTTCCGTACATCTGTCCCCCTTTATCGCCTGGGTGATGACGTACCAGAATTGTATTATAAAGAACTGCAAGAAAAGACTAGAAAGGTTTATATATATTTATACAGCCTTACCTGGAAAAACTAGTACTGCAGAGCAAGAATCTCCCCTTTTTTTTTTTTTTTGACTCTGTCCTCCAGAGATAAATACCGCAAAAATGTATTGCCTTGCTAAAAGAGACCATTCCAGTTTACCACAATTTTGACCTCTCTGTTTTAAACTACACAGAATACAGTCCCCCTTCCATTCCTACAATTGGAATCTATCAGCCTCTTTACCTGAAAACAGACCTCAGCCTCCAGCATTTCCAGTAAACCAATATTTCAAAAAGCAAAATCAGAGAGGAGTTCACATTACTACAAAGAAGTTCAATATTAACAGAATAAATTGAGTTACAGCATCTTATTACTGGCAGTGAAGAGTTAAGTGAGTAAAGGGGAAATTCCCAGTGAACTTCCTTCAGCAGATATAGCAGAGTGTTGTCTGTTCCTGCTTTAACAGAGGCTTTAACAAGGCTTAATGAAGCCTTGTTTTAGCCACCACATTTCTCTTTCTGGAAAGATGATCCAGTCCCTGTAGACTAAGCAAGGAATTCTGGTGCACCATACATGTAAATCTCCCCCTCTTTTATGTGGCCATTACAGAACAAAAGACTAAAATTACTACCATTATTTCAGAAGCAGACATAAAATAGAAGATGTGAGGAAGAAGCAATCAGAAAGACAAAGAAAGCTGAAGTGAAATAAATTTCTTACTCTAACAGGCTCAATTAAGTCCAAGGTACTCACTGGCATGAGACACAAGGTCCTACAACTCAAAGTGTAAAATATAACAAAGTAACGCTGTTGGTAATGCCCACACTCTTGGTTTATTTTATTTTCTTCTCTCCATTCTGGCAGCATAAAGAAGAATACAACGCCTGAAGGCAGGGGCACAAGTGCTGCACAGGGCTGAAGCACTATATCTAGCAGCTGCTAAAACAGAACATCAAAGTCTCAGCTCCCTTTGAAAACCCATCAGGCAAGAACCACTCCTCCCATTCAGCTTCCTTAGTAGCTGATACACTAACCACTTCAGTGTGTTTGGCAATTCTACAACCACTTCCAAAACAGGTGGCACAGTGGAAAATCATGGGAGAGCCCCAAATCATTCAATTACCTCCTTCTCCCCAGTGGTCAGCAACACACGTGCTGACCAAGAAGGCCAGCTGACAGAAAACAATTAAGCATTGAGAACAGGAGATTTGTAATTAAATCTCTCAAACTACAGAAAAGGCTCAGGCTTATCTTGGTAAACTGGGTCAACAAAATCTTTCTCCAGGAAACTGATACATGTGATGACAGACAAAGTCTGTCATTAGAGGAAGATGAGTAAAAGGATGTTAAGATAATTATATTGTATTGTACCACAAGATGAGACAGTACATTTTAAAATGCAGTTCCCAAACTTGTCCTGTATTCATTGAAAGATCCCTCTCTGTCAGATTCTGTCTGCAGAAGACGTTCAAGTTGCACATAACTTACTTGATCACCTACTGCCTAAAGTATTTTCCATGAGATTTCTGTCTCTACTTACAACTGTAAGATAGAAGGTAGAGACTGTAAGCACTAGTTTTGTTCACAACACTTAAAAAAAAAAGTTTTCAAATCATCTCCATTTGACCAGGCACCTGTGTTTGTGATGTTTTCTCCTCCAACATGGACAGAAAAGTCTATGATGCAGTTGTGCCGTCTCTGCTGGTCATCCCAACTGCATACTATATCCATCTTTTCCACTTGGGGATTGAGAATAGGCATCTAGGAATGGTGCTGTTTCCTTAGACATGCAATTTTGCTGGATCATTAATGACAGATTCTGGGTAAGCCTTTCAATTGATAGGTCTTTTTGGACTCCGTATGGGGTTTGAATATTTCTAATGACTCTGAAAACCAAAAGCCAAGAGTAGGTATCTTCAGAGGAAGTGCAATAGCTTTCATTTTTGGAATTTGTGGTTAAACATGAAAAAAGTTATGCAATCCCATATTCCATTTCAACCCAATCCCTTTTTCTACAGCCAAAATTAAATTGCTTCCTATGAGTACAGGGAAAATTGTATAATTACTCAGAAGTTCCTAGACTCAGGAACACAGATGGGAACCATGGAATCTCCACCCCAGGAATTCCACCAAGTGACTGCATGTAATTCTGAGCATGAAAACAAAATGCAGATATTAATCCCTTAAAAGGGCAGGCTAAAATACCCCAGCCCCTCATGGAAAAATGTCCTTTCAAGACTTCCCTCCTATCATAGATAAGACATATCAAGCAAGGAAAATAACAACAGTGTCTATCAAGAAATCTCCATTACATTCTGCTTCTTTATACTTGATGCCTTTCTTGATGTTTCAGCAAATGTTCAAAATAGAACAAACTCAAAGGCCATAACTGGTACATTTCAGAGAGAATTCATCTGCAGTACAGGCAGATAAGAATCCAAACATGGCCTCCAGAAGGCTTGAGGTGAACACAGAAAGACTTGCAAAGATGTTACCCTTCATGTTGAGTACTGTGCTTAAGGTTCTAGAGACCAGTTGCCGTTTAAGACCCTAAGCAAGCCCTCACATAAAGGTAACAGTGTTAGAAGAAACCTGAAAGTCAATGACAGGAGTAGTCGGTACCTGTTTTGCTACCAAACAATACACACAATAAACACCAGAGTGAGATTTTGACAAACGATACACAAACAACTATGCCTTGAGTAGCAACAAGCATAACAATTCACAATTCATTGTGTTACATGATACCAGGAGTTTAAGTAATTTCAGAGAGAAACATGCAACAGCAAAACATCCAGAACAACAGTTCTTTTCCCTTTCACAGAAATGCTTCTCTGTAATGTCTACACTCATATTCAGGACTTGCAATTCTTTAGAGAACACAAAATGTTAACTTCTTTTTTTTCCTATTTAGAAAATATCAGTAAAGAAAACCTCTGCACTACATGAACCACAGTCTGTCCCCTACACCACAAAACAACCTAGAAATCGATGTATATATTTTGTTCTCTTTATAGTGGAGGATACTTTCATATTTAAATCATTCACATTATTATCAGCAGCAGGAAAGTGGGATTTCAGAAACAAATGAAAACACCACTCTGACCTTTGAGAAAAGCAAAATTAGTTATGCAAACAACGTCCTGAACAGAAAAACAAACTATTTAAATGACTAAAGATGGACTGGATCCAAGTTTCTTTAAATATACCAGAAAAATCCAACTGTTAAAGCTGGGTTTTCAAAATTATTTTAAATAATACTTTTAAATGTATTATATGTGCTTACTTGTAGAAAATAAAAAATAAAGATAAAATAAAAAATTAAGATATTTGTGAACTTTGATAAGAGAGAAGTTATTATTCTCATTGATTTTTTAGCAAAACTAATTCCACATTTAAACACAGCTCCTCCTTGAGGTTTTTCAGCTTTGAAGAAAGATAAGCAAATTGTCAATACACAAAGTCAAACTTTATGAAAGACAGCTGTTCCAAAAAATCTTAATTGGCAACCTTTGTTGGAATTGTTCCTATGGGATAAGTCTAAACTTCCTTGATTTTCTGGTAAAGAATTTTGTAAACAGAAGGCTAAGGGGATCACTGATAGTAGAAATCCAAATCTCACTCTCCTGGAGAATATCCTGGAAATATTATACACAGTTCCTTACTGGAAAGGAATGTGTTCATCATGACTGAATCTTAAGAACAGCAAAGTCGATGAAGAATCATTTTGGGGGCTGAGTTTTTGTGCCTGTTCTTAAATCTCTCACATACACTGCTCGATTCAATGATTTCTTCACAAAAGATGAGATTCTGTTCTCTGTCATGTTGACTGCCTGAATCAGAAAGCCTTTAATTGTTGCTCAAATTATGATCCATCTAAAGATATTTACAGAGAAGTCAGAATCTTTAGCATTGTGAGACTGTCAAAGAATCACACCCAAGTGTCTAGTGAAGCTGAGATCAGAAATTTACTGAACAGAACATTCTAACAAGTTTTTTCACACTTTTTCTAGCACCACAGCTTGAGAAGTTTTAGGAAATGGTAATGGGAAGCATAAGTCACTTCACTAAGGGCTACATTGTCTTTAATAAGTAATGAAAAATTCTCATTTGAAATTCACAATTTGACGGTGAAAAGTTTTTCTCAACTAAGTACCAGTACCAAGAAACAAAATTCCTAAACTTACTCAATTTCAAGTCTCTGCATCTTCAACTTATCAAAATGCTAAATGAAGATAAGCTGACACCTCTTTACCCACCAGCATCTTTATCCCCATATCAAAAAATAAACAGATGGTCCAGACTTGAGATTTCCTCCTCCTTTTTAGATAGTCGACCAAACATGAAAATTTTCTCAGCTGAATTTTGAGAAAACTCAAATTTCCAGCACTGAAGACATTCATGACCCAACTTGGCTACATTCTTCACAGAGAAGATTCTAGTTTGATTTTTTTTTTCCCAGCACCAAGCAAATAAATCTTTATGCATACAAAAGGTTTGAACCAAGAAAGTCACAGCCCTTTTGCTTTAAAGGATGAATCTTGCCCAGGCAAAGTATCCCTGACAGACAGCTGCCAATAGCAGCACTGCCAGATCTTCTTTGACTAACTTTTCAGTTAAGCCCCATGTGCCAGAGAGCAGAAAAAGAGAAAGGGGAGTGGAAGACATGTACTGAGCCAGACACAATCTGAAATTCAAGCAAAGAAGCCAAGCAACACAGAATCACAGAATGGCCTGAGTTGGAAGGGACCCACAAGGATCACTGACATCCAACTCCTGGCTGTGCACAGGACACCCCAAGAGTAACACTGTGTGCCCAAGAGTATTGTTCAAACACTCTGGCAGGCTCCCCACTTCCCTAGGGAGCCTGTTCACATGCCCAACCATCCAGCAGAGCTCTCTTAGTTTTAAATTCCTTTCACTAAAGCTTGTTGTCTCGGTGCCAGTTTTAAATAGATTTGAATCAGCCAGGCTGGCCTGGCATCTCCCCACCTGGTTTGCTGTGAACAGTTCTTGGTTAAGAAATATTCATAAAAATGCCATGTGTGCAATAGGAGGGTGTCTGGAAACTGGTATCTTTTAGCACTACCGGGCTTTTTTCGCTCGCTCTCCCCTGCCTTTTCTTTTTTTAAGAATATATCTTTCAACTACTGTTGCAGAATGAAATCTTAGAAATAACTGCCTGTAATAAAGGATTCTTGACATTTCCATCTTTACACTGCACAGTCCAGCCCTATCAGAGCATTCAGAAATTGTAATTAGCACTGGTTCTGGACAATCCAGTAATAAGCTTTTTTGAGTGAGCTTTCTTGGTCATTACCAACCAAAGTTCTCTTATCCAGAGCATTTTGGTCAAACTATTCAATGTCTGATAGGTAGACACTAGTGTTAAGTAGACACTAAAAAAGTACCAGTAACCAAAAATGTTATTCATTATTATAAGCCACACTACTCCCTACACAAAAGTTGGTGCTCCACAGTGGAGTTCTGGTTGCTGCATCTTCTTCAGATTGTAAAACACACCTACCCCTAGGACCTACTGAACAGGATCACCAAGCAAAGCTGTCACCACATACAAAGGGGAACTGAAATAATCCTGACTTTTACATTTCTCCCTTCCCCTTTTTCAAAAGACATTCTTGTTAAATACTGATCTCTGCATGGTTCACAAACAGCTGCTGCTTGATACCCACAGCTCAGAGAAACCCTAGAGAATACCAGGCTGACACAGCCAACGGCGTGCAATTCGCAATCTCTGGTGTCAGCCACAAAACTTTACCAATCACAAAGCTAGGGGAAATTAGGTGAAAGCAGAATCTTCACAGGAAAGGCCAACTAACACTTTCAGGGACAGGAAAGGGGTTTCTTAGTGCTTTTGCAGGGATTTCCCATTTATATCACAGTAAAAAACACCAAAAAAAGACTGTTCATCCTGAGGAGGCCAAGCTAAAGCGTGACTCTGGTCTAGATAGAAAATATGAATGTGCATCGCTGGTGGAAAGTTCACTGTACAATGGAAGATAGCTCCAAAACAGAGCCTAGTAGGAAGGAAAACCCTTTGGCCCCTTTTGCTACCTCCTGCTCTGGCATTTGTACTTGGTCACTGAAACCCTTAACTGAGCTTCATTCCAGGCCCTTTGGCTGCTGACTCTGTAGGGCTGTCCAGGGACTGGCCCACAGGAGGGCTGCCTAATGGAAGTCTTTCTACATTGAACTCAGATCACACCCAGCTCCCAGCATTGGACAGGCCTGCTGAGATAGCAATATAACCCCAATTCAATTTCTCTTCCTCAGCTGTACAACACCAATGTCTTCAACACAGCTGTTCAAGACCTTTGCTCTCACAAGTAAGCAAACTTCCCTTCTCACACTACCCATTACAACTCCATTTACTTCAAGTGAAAAGGTACTGGGCAGACTTGGAAATCTCCAAAATATTCACAATGAGTTCAACTTCAGGGCAGTCCTGGACAGTGTGAAGCAAATGAAGGAAAAGTCACTCACCTTATCTTGTCTTTCATAAGCCTGGCTTACAAAGGGGATTTCAATTTCTACAAAGCAGCATTCTGTATGTCAGATAGGGAGGGTACAGAACATGCAGCCCCAAGATTTCAGCGTGCCTCAGTGTAACACACAGGAATAGTACAGTTCAAAGATGGGCCCATTCAATCCCTCTGTTCTTAGGCCAGATGGACCTGCCCTAAGATCAATGCCAGAAAGGACATTCTTCTGGGAAACTTCCCAATGCCCTTCTCAGCTGCACAACTGTGAACCAATTCCAACAGCTATGGCAGGGTAGCATAGCTTTCATTTATACTTCACTACGTGCAAGGCAAATCAATGGATAAAATTTGAGATCTTTGTGTGAGGAAGAGTCACAGATGGATAAAAATATTGTTAAAAGAATTAGAAAAGGGGGAAAAACCAGACATTTGTGGGATTCCCTGACAGCTCTGTGCAGAAGGAAGGGCTGGGCTGGAAAAAACAGGGCCTCAGGTTCCTGCCAAGCTGTCTGAGGCCAGTGCTTTCCAAATAGCTCAAAGAAACAGCCAAAGCTCCCTTGTAACTCTTTCAGAACTCCTTTAGAGAGGAGGGCTGCTGTAGGCAGAACCACTCCTACAGAGCACCAGAATAGAGGGTCCCCTCATTCCTACAAGAATGTAAGGAGCAGAGCAGATCTCCCCTATGAGAACTACAGGCACATTAACCCTCTGAAAACCACTCTAGAAAACAACTATTTTAACGGTGAATGGGAGGTTTAAATAAATGCAGAGGAAAGGAGAACTGGTCACTTTGCAACATGAAGTATCTAGAACTGATAACAGTGTATTTCAAAGACCTCTGAGATCAGGGAAAACTGGGGGAACATTTTGAGTCTCGGAAAAAACACAAGAAGATTGCAACTTGTTCCATATTGAATTAGGTGTTTAACAGAACAGAAAAAAATCCAGCAACTTCCACCATAGCCAATAAAATCCACCAGTGCAGGAAAAGAAGAGTTGCCTAGCAAGGACTGGGGAAAGAAAAAAAAATCCCTGGAAAAAATTAACTACTTATATCTGTTGCTCAGTTCAACATTTACTGTAATCATCAAAGAAAAACAACTGCATATTAATAAACTCAGTGTTTAGCATGGTCAGAAACCAACAAGATATTCCTATATCTAAGTTGAGATAGAAATTAAAGACTGACTAGTGTTATTAGTGTTATTTACATACAACTAATGTTTTACCCCTTCTTGATGTACTGTTTTCATCTCTTGTCATCTCTGTAAAGTTAGCCAGACAATTATTACAGGTCCAGGAAGATTTCCATTTAGAATTTGAAAAGAATGGAACTGTTCAGTTTAGAAGAGACAAACAAGAAGGGAAATTATACAAATATAGAGAATAAATAGGACAGAAAATAAACCAAGCATTTCTGTTTGCCTTCATGTGATCTTGTTACAGGTACATAGACTTTTGGCAAAATTTTGGAAAAAAACTTAAAAGACAACTTTTGCATAAATATGCACCACCTATGGAACTCATTGCTACAACTCAATGGGACTACACTTTTTGCAGAAGGTAAGATATTATTAGTCACAATATCCACACCAGACTATGAAGAACAAAGTATTGCAAGAACTACATGCCAGCTGTTAGCAGTTAGAGGGCAAAATCTATCTTCCCCTCAGAAAGGGAATTTCCCTGCTGCCCATCAGAACATTTTTTGTACTGATGATGTTGGAGATAGTTGCTCTGAAGCAGAGGATGGGCGTATTGAAGAAATTAGAAGCCCAGTCTAGGACAGCACATCCTGTGTTTACATCAGGGTATGGTCAGTTTGTGGAGGCAGCTGAAAAGAAGAAACCCAAAATCATTATGTAGTATTGGTTTGGGTGAAGGACCCCTGTCACTCCCCTCCACCTGTCAACATGGGCTGCTTGCTCTCCACAGTATGCTGTAGGGAATATTAGGAAAGATCCTCCTATCTCCTCTGGAAGTCACACAGTCAAAAAGAAGCTTGCTCCCCCTCAAATTTTGAGAGTTATTTGCAGAAAATGTAGTTGTCCAAGGCCAGCAGACGAAGGCAATGCAGTGGCTGAGCCCCTGTGCTCAGGGGAGGCACCAGGCTGCAGCTCCAGCAACGCTTCTCAGAAGCAGCTGAGTAGAGAGGCGTCACTTGCACAACTTCACCGGTGCCCTGCTCTGCCCTGCTGTGAGGCCTCAGTTTTCGCCTCCAGCTCCCAGCATTGGCTCCTACGGTCTCCCTGCACGCAGCACAAACCTCCTTAGCCTCTGGAAAAGGTCCTGTGATTAATCTCACTCATTACCTCGGCAAAGGAACAGCGCGGCGGCTGCCAGCCAAGTCCGACTCAACAGCGTCTGGGGAGCCGAGGCTGCAGGGCCAGGCCTCAGACTGTCTGGGCAAGTCACGAGCTCTCCGCCTTTCCTCTCCTGCAGCCTCCAGACAGACACAGCCAAGGCTTAGCTGTGGGAAGCAGGGATCCTTGAGGACTGTGCCAATCCATGGTGCTGAGGCCCAGAGCGATTTCCAAGCAGGATGGAGAGCAATTGGCTCTGACAATTTTCCTTAGTGTGACCAATATATATAGAAAAAAAAGTACAAGGTGAGCCATGTATTTCTGACGTTTAAGTCAGTCAGCCAATTCACTTCCACACTTAACAAGTTGTCACTGGTGACCCTAGGAGACATGGGAAAAAAAAACCAAAAAAACCAACTACAGGTAAGAGGTTGTTAAGGAAGGAAAGACAGGCACAAATATGCATGGATGCACAGGGAGAAGAACATACACAAACTGGACACAGACTTGTAAAAATGTACAGCTACCCAGGTAGTAGCTCTATTTTTCACCTGCCCTCCTCAGACCTCCTCTGAGCAGGAAGTAATAAACCCCAAATTCAGGGCTCTCAGAAATGCTGCCTCTCTCATAAAGCACAGGTAGAATCAGCATGACAGAGCCCCTGAGGCAATGCAGACAGATTACAGAAAAATCACTGAGCCCACCCTGAATCACTTCTCTACCTCAAATAAAGAAATTGAATTAATTCAGGCATTAAGGTAAAGAGAAAAGAGAACAAGCACTGTGGGGACCAAGGAACAGACATGGGGCTATGCTAGCAGAGGGCTGGAGTCAGAGCTGTTGGGCTGCTGCTGCTCTGGCACTTCTGTAGGGCTTAGCCAGGGAGGTGTTAAGGTCACTGCAGTTTGCTCAGACTGAACTGAGGACCTACTGTGTAACCCTCAGTGCTTGCTGCTTTCTCCCTTCACTTCCTCCAGAGGCAGCAGCATAGCAGAGCCTCCAAATCACCTTACACCTAGATGCTGTGCAAACAAATAGGCTCTGAACACTTGGCAAATGCAGCACTGGAGAGCAGTGAGGCAGCCTCCACAAGAAACTGCAGGGAGCTTGAAAAAACAATCTGGAAGATAATAAAGTTACCACCAACCCAGAACTACAAGGCAACACATATGTAACATAGAGAAGATACTTAGTCTTATAAAAGCTTGGTGCTAGCTACCAACTTCTCAGGAAATTGTCTCGTCCTTACTTCTAGCTGCAAGCCCGTACATAGTGAACTCTCTCCCACAGCCCCAGCTGCAACACCCATGCTGCTTCTGCCATGCTAAGCCTACCCTAGTCCAGCTCAAGAGTCTTGCAAAAAAGCAAGACTGTCCCATCAAGTGCTCACCCTTCTATCCTTGTAAGAATCACCCTGCACATCTTTTGTCTATTTCAGTCTCCCTTTTCTCACTGCTCTTCAGAGCCTGTCTAGTCAGGGTCCAAGCACAATTTATTTCACATTCCACCGCTCCAAAATTTAAAATAAAAACTAAGGAAACAACAAAGTCACTTTCACCTTCCCCTCATGTCAAACAAGGCCAGCTGCCCTCCTCTGACACAAAGGATTGAGACCAGTGAACCATAATTAGCTGCTGATTGCTGTCTGGTGTCTTTCTGACAAAACTCATTTTCAGTGAAACTACAGAAGCCAAATACACCAGCTCAGAGAAAACCCTCAAAAGAGACCTAGGATTCTTCCTCATAAGTCTAAAGGATATATACTTGGTGTGATCAGAGCACCTGAAACCTGGAACACATAGTACATGTACCCCTAGCAGTAAAAGAAACTGGCATGAAGCAGTACCAGGCACCAGGTGGGGAATCAGAATATAAAGTATCCACTACCCAGCCAAGACTAAGGAAAGCCAACAACTGAAAGGAAGGTCCTGATTTGGGAGACTGTTTTTGTCAATTGTGGCGTGCAAGTGAGCAGAGTGTACAATCATTTTGCTGCAGAATTTTTGGGATATAAATTAATACATATTTTCTATTAGAGCAGGCACAGGAAACTTTTTAAGTAGTACTGGATTTCCAGCACCTACGTTGTTGATCTGTACGAAAGCAGTAAATATATGCAATGCAACCCAGAAGCATCTGAGATGATAAAAGTCTAGACAGCATTTTCTAGTTTTCCACCCTATACTACACTTCAAGGCAAGGAAAAACAAAAACAGAAACAGCCAAAGCAGAGATTGTTTGGGAACCTGGACATACAACAGCTACATGCACACAGCCTGTGAGGCCCTGAGAGCTGCTGCTATTACTATCACTGAGAGTGATACCAGAGTAAACTAAACTTAAAACCCCCTTAGATCAGAAAATTGAAAAAACATGTGTTTATATAAATTTAAACCAGATTAGACAAGTCTACCAAGAAAACATTTCTTGATGAACCTGAGCACCTTGGCAGAAATTAAGAGCTAAGAAGTATTTCAGATATGCCACTGAGTGGCATACAATACAGAGAAAAAGGATTCTCCTCTTTTCCTTGCATATCTGAAATACTAAGAAGTATTTCAGATATGCAAGGAAAAGAGGAGAATCCTTTTTCTCTGACTGCAGTAGCCCTTCACAGGCTCTCTAATATAAATTCAACTGCCATTCTACCCTCTGACTGATGACAAGGAAGCTTCCTGCCTGCCCTAACCAAATTAGATAAGCCTGTCAGAAAAATCCAAGGAAAATAATATGCTGAGCAATTTGGAAGTGTGAGGTCAGTCTTCAGGTTTGGGATAGATGTTATGAATGAGCAGGAAGCTAATAAAACAGATCTGAGAAAACACTGACCATTTCACTGCTGAATTCTTGCCAACTTACTGCCCCTATGAGATGAACATAAGCAAAGCAAAGGAATCAACAAAAGAAAGGATATCTAAATGTATCTCAAAAGAAGTTAAGTCACTACTGGGAGAGTGGGAATTAAAGGGGAAGATGATTTGTCTAAAAGAATGGCCTGAATCCTACAGCTTTGCGAGCATCTTCTAACCAACTTCAGCAGCACAGAGCTACACAAAAACTGAGGACTGCACTTCAGAGACAGATGCTTGACCTGGAGCAAAGTGCAAGCCAGATAAGAGACCCATTCACAGAACAATTCCATCCTTGCTGAATTCTGCAACTGATAGACGAGAATCTCCATCTCAAAACAGGCAGCTTTTCTTCAGTCATCCAGTACTGAGCACAGGCTGACACCCATCAGATGACCCTCTATGAATTGCTTGCTCCAATGTAACAAACCAAGCAGAAAAAAGGCATTTACAACACAAGACAGCCATCCCCATATACCACAACCTGGATATTCCTTTTGGAATTCTCTCATTAAACAGAATTCACAGACCAAGTAATCCAGCACTGCCTCAAGAATTATTTTTTTTTTCCATTTCCAGATTTACACAAAACTCTTAACTCCCAGTATTTTGGCCATTCAATAAAAGCAGCCATGAGGATAAAATAATTCAATAGGGAGTCTTAAGACATCTTTCTGACTCTTGTTCTGAGGATAGAAAACAGAGCAACTGAAGCAATGAAAGACTAAATGACTCGAAAACGTTTGAAGATGGAATTTTCTATCAGTTGTGACTAGAAAATTCTGAAGTATTTTCAGATTGCTGTACAAAATAAAAAATTTTAGTTACAGGCACAATTAAACTATGCACACAATGCTAGATGAGGCACCGCCCTGGATGTCATTCAGAGTTCTGGGCATTAGTGGTGGGGTATGCAGCTCTGTCTGTGAGCCCATGCAAAGGTGCAAACAGAGCTGAAAAGGGAATGGAAGCTCTAGGACAGCCTGCATGCTGCTGCTCTTCCAAGCCACGTAGGAGAGGAAGGCAATTTACACCTGTTGGATATGTTCTGTATTTGGACTAGGTAATAGCTTGCCTGGATGGGGTCCAAGAGCAGAATCACCACCACTTCTCTCAATAACTTTAAACCCCTGAGGTAAACATTGTGCTGGAACAGAAACAGGCCAGGAATTCATTTCTCACATTCCTCTTCTTGAGGCAGGATGAAAAGTAGTGACTGATGAAATGAGAACAATTTCACTTGAGCTTTCCAAATCTCATTACAATCCTTCTATTGAAGGACCCATTTGGGAAAGGATCACCACTCAGATCACATGCCTTCTGCACTGTGTTTCTTCCTCCCACTTCTCTCCATCTTCCAGTAGCATTCAGGCACCAGTGATAAAAATCAGTATTTTCATGTACATAGTGCTTTCCAGACCTAAATTCATGTCTTGGAGAAGCTCTGCTTTATTATCCTGTTTTAGAAGACAAAAATGAACACTTAGGCAAAGGACTCAATATTATTTACTGGAGTGGCAAAGGAAGAACTCAAATCTCCAGCAGTCTTGAGCCTGTATTCCAGTCTGGTTACTGCAGCAAGTTTGCCTTGTTCCTAGCTTCCAAGATTCAGACTCCTGCAAGTAAGTCTTGCTGCTCTTGGAATCACAGGAAGAAGAGTTTTACCACAGAATCAGTCCTCTGCCCTGATTCCCACTAGCGTATAAGCCGTAACTATAAATTTTAATGCCCAAAATTAATATAAGGTATAAAGAAGAGATCTGGAAAAGAAACTCTGATAAACACTGCTCTATCTTTGAACAATCTACACTTAATAATCAAGGAAAAAGCATGAAGATGAGGACTTAGTGGAGATTTCTGCAGCATCAGGTCTAAGTTTACAATCTGCATATATGTCTCAATGCCAGCAAAACCTTAACTTACAGATGCAGGGATGGGAAATGATAAAGGAAAAACAGACATTTCCTCCTCATCCACTATGTTCATCTATGCCCTTATTTCACCATGAACCTCACAGCCCTGGGAAAACAGCTATTTCACAGGGCTACTTTCTAGACCTGAGAGGAACCATTACTAAGCCCTAAGAAACATAGAATTGTTTATGCTGGAAAGGATCCTCCTTTTAAGATCCTCAAGTCCAGCTGTTAACCTTAACACTACCAAGTCCACCATTAAAACATGTCCCTAAGTACCACATCTACACATGTATTAAAACCCCTCAGGTGACTCCACCACCTCCCTAGGTTTCCTGTTCCAATACTTTACAACCCTTTTGGTGAATAAATTTTTACTTATATATAATCTAAACTTTGCCTGCTGGAACTTGAGGTCATTTCCTCAGGTCGTACAGCTCGTTATTTAGGAGAAGGGACCAACACACACCTTGCTACAACTTCCTTGGAAGGAGCTGTACAGAGCAGTATTGTGCCCCCCATTTCCCAAGACTCCTTTTCTCCAGGATAAACAACCTCAGCTCCCTTAGCTGCTTCACATAAGACTTGTGCTCCCGACCCTTCACCAGCTCTATTGCCCTTCTCTGGACACACTCCTGCATCTGAGCAAGAAGCCAAACACAAATTACAAATGACCAACGAGTGCATTGCATTCTTCTTCAAAAAGGCTAGAGCAGCAATTTTAACTTACCTGACTGCTGAAGAGACAGATCTTTTGTCATCTCTATGAGTGTCTGACTGAACAGGCCACAGTGACCCTCTTTTTTTGAGTGGTGACCAGTAGCTCTGTGGGGCAGCTGCATTCCCCTTGCTTATAGCTCCACTTGCCAAGTCCAGGTTTGTTAACTAAGGAGGCAAAAAAAAAAAAAAAAGAAACAAAACAAAAACAAACCCAAACAAACTATCAGAGACAATTAAAAGCTAAGAAAAGGGAAAAAGGTATAACTAAGTAAATGGGATAGAGTATGTACTAAGAGAAGTGAAATTGCCAGACTATGGAAAAATTCAAATGCAAAAGCACTGTGCTAGTTGCATAAAGCAGTGAGCAATGACACCAACATCCGTCATGCCTGAGATGAATTCAGGGGCCAGCATGAAAATTACAACCCTTCCATTCACAGAAGAACAGAGGAGAAAAAGAATAAAGATGGGGCAAAAATCCCAAAGTAAGAAAGTTCCTGCCATGTGAAAAATAAACTCCGCATGCATTGATCAAAAGCTAGAAGCCTATATTACACTGAGCAAAGACCAGAGTACCTCTCCAGTCATGGTGAGCTGTGTCAGTAAGCCAACCATACACACTTGTTATGTCTCTACCTCACTTTATACAAACATACAGGCATAATCCAAAGCATAAGTACCTTGGATATAAAATTCAAACCAAAACTCAACCAAACAATAAAGAACCTGCTCACACAACCACGTACAAATACCGTGTTCACAAAAGTAAATGCACAAAAATCATGTCAGGTGTACATTTGCAATATTAAGCTCTAAAACCTGTAAGTTTTTAAGCATATAACATATATTCCATTGTTTCTTTCTACAAGTATTCCTCCTGCACTGCTTATACTCTTGAAAGATCAAACTGTGCATGTAGACACCATCTGTTGATGTACTAAGGAAATACATCATGCAATGGATCTACTACAGCAGTGTAACAGTTAACATTTCAGAAAAAAAAGTAACAAAACAACAGAAAAGTTGAAAAACCAACTTTGCAAAGGCCTCCCAGTCAGGCTGTGACATACAACTACTTTAAATTACATGATCATATGCTATTTTTTAGGAACAGCAGAAACATAAGGGTCTGCACAATGCCTAGGATCACAGTCAGGTGAACCTGACTTACCTGTATTGGCCCTCGTCACTTCCGTAGCATTTGGAAGGCATGTGTCCAATGCAACACAGAACACAGAAAGAAGAGTCTAACAACTAGCCCTGCATCTGCTCCAGATCTCAAAGGGGATGCTTATTAATACACTTAAAGTGTGACTTAGGCATAGCTTAACAATGATCTCTTAATAGAATTTGTTTGCAATTACTCAAACAAGTACACACCACCTTCATTTCAATACAATACACTCATACTTAAAATGGGCTTGTTAAGGACTACAGACAGTCCTCATCACTGAACTCTGGACCATAAATATTGCCATTGACAAGACAGTAGGTTGTCCCTCCACATGTTTTAGTAGTACAAGGCACCTAAGCATTTTGTAGATTCAGAACTCCTACTTCAGGTTCTGGACAGGATTAAATTCTAGTGGCTATACCCTAGGATTCTGCCCACTTCTCCAAAAGCAGCTACTTTTACCTCATCCCTTCTCAAGTCTATCCTTTCCTTTTCTTGCTCCTCATCTGTGTGTCATTATTCTCAGCTTCTGCATTTCAGATGTCATTCTCCTTGTTTTCCTCAGTACAGTTTCATTCTTACAGACTTCCAGCACTAGCTCCCTCACTACATCTGGACCCTGACCCACATTATTTCAGGTCTGGAACTTTCCACAGGAGTAGTTACTTGATCTGTCTTTCCACACTTCCATTCTTGGTTTCTCACATGTCCTATATCCTAGTAGTTCTGGTTTTACTCCCTGCCCCAGTCTATTCCTTTTGCCAACCTCTTTGTTCATCCAGTTCTTGAATGTGGGCTGCTCACTGGACCACATTCACCACACTACCACTCCATCCATTTCTGTTCTTCTGTCTGAATGGCTCTCAGTGTCCTCTCCTAAATTATGTCCAGATACAAATTCCACAGCCTCCATACCCTAGCTGCTCTCCACACCTGGCAGAACTCCTATCAATTCTGCAGTCAAGTCAGACAGGTCCCCAGTCCAACATGGACCAGGTTACTGAAAACACAGGAGAACAGAAGCTCAAGCCAAAGTACATTACAGGTGCAAATACAGAGAAATTCAGTTCAGCATCTTCAGTGTGGAGGGAACCTTCAGGAAGCTGAGAAGGTCTAGCAGGTCTTGCTGAGTACATTACACCTGAAGCTTTTTCAATAGTTACTCTGCAATCAAGCTTCAACAAAACTCTGAATTCCAAATTGCTATTTCAAAGCATGAGAGATCAAGACATTTAAAAGTTCCATAGATATTAAAATGCACAAAATATTTTTTAAATCCAGCCTTGGTTTTGGCTGGAATACTTCACCTTGCCTGAAGTGTTCTGAAACAACAATAAGCACAGAAAACATTAATTTAAATAAGGTTTTAGAACACTATAAGCCATTTCAGACAAGACCTTATACAGTGGGGCATTATCAGGCAAGTTTAGCAATGGGTAGTGTTACCCACCTTACACAGAAAACAGTATTGGGTGACATTTTGGTGCCTCTACCTCACCCTTAACATTGCTGTGTTCCACAGAATTTAATTAAAATTTAAAGCATCTTCATTGCAGTAACAGAGAGCTTCAAATTAGATTTAGTTCTGATTGTGCCAGGCACTATACAAACACCTAACAATGACAGTTGCTGGTCACAAAGAATTTATTGTCTGAAAAGAAGGAAGAATGGTAAATGATGCAAACACAGAAGGCAACATGATAAATAAAATAGGTTATATACAATTCGTTGCTTGTCAGCAACAGTGATCACAACTTTGCAAACACATCCAATGTGTGAAATGAAGATGACTTCATCCAATTTTCTCTTCTCATTATCTTGATGTCAAGAACCATTTAGTCTGATGAATTACAATCTCAATCCTACTCTATTACTGTGACATGCTTTCCTCTTTAATTATCATTGTATCAATGTATCACTGTTTATTTGAAAGCTGTCTTTTTAAGCAGATGAGCAAATAGCTTAGCATGGGTAGCAGTGACATTTCACACATTCCAGACAGACAGGTTTTTAAACTACAGTAGGATTAAAAACAGGCAAAGGATTCAGAAAGAGAGAAAGAACACCAGCAAGAATATAAGGTTTAGCTGCAGCCAGCCCACCCAGACAGGTGTTACTGCTTGCTACTATGCCATGCTTTGAGACATCTCAGCTGCTATGGATGGCCAGGATGTTTGGGAGGATTACTGAGGCACCCCCAACACATCTGTGCTCAGCAGTGGCTTCGTTTTCTAGTCTTCCTGTGCACCTGATGGAACTGCATTCTTCCCTTTACAGAGGCAAACACTTAGCAGCAAATCAGTTGGTATTCTGGTGTAAAAGGTAATGTAGAGCACCTGGACCAAAATACCCATATAGAAGAGCTTGTAGCTTCAGAAACAGTACTAATGGAGCAAATCCAAACCAAAAAAAAAAAAAAAAAAAACCTCTCCAAAATCAAGAAAGACTAGTGGGGCTCAACAGAGAAGGTGGTTATTAGTGTGGATCTATAAGAATATAATTTTCAATTTGAGTTTCAACAAGATAGGCCCCAACTCCCCTGCTTGGTAAGATTCCTGGTTTTCATTAGCAGTGATGGACTTGAGAATATTTTCCCTGACACTGACAGTATGACAGGAGACCTGTGTCACCTGCACTGCACACTTCATACATCCCAATTTTCAAACATCTCTTGTCACATCTACACATTCTTTGAGGACCTTGCAAAAGGCAAGGCAATACACACCTAATCTCTCATGATAGCAGGATTCATAAAGTTTTGCTACAATTTTTAAACTGATTGGAACAGCAAAGATGTCAGAAGCTGAAAGGAACATGCTGACTGAAGAACACCATGATATAGTAAATCCCCAAAAGCTTTCACAGAAGGAAAAGAGCCCACTTGATCTATTTCTGTCTATGATACAACATGAAAAAATGGGGGAGGGGAGAAGAATATGTGGGATGCCAAAGTCATATCAATAGAGACCTGTGTTAGAAACAGTACTTATATGTACTGTTACATTTACCTCAATATAGTGCCAATAAGCCAAAAGACAAATTATTGCATAATGCCAAAATATTTTTCTACATTTATTTTTTATTTTTAAATGTTACAAGGTAGGTTTATGACTGCAATACACTTGCCTTGCCAGCAGAGACATAAGCTTAAAAGAACTGATTTCTATGGTTATGCCTTATTCAGAGAAATTTATTTCTGAAAAAAAATTAAGACTGAAAGCAAGGCCACAACACAGAATGATACCCCAAAGTGCTGAATATAGGAGTTGAGGGGTTTTTGTTAATCTGCTTTTAAAATTCAGTATGAAATATGAACTCCCCAAGTACAGATAGGAATAAAACCTTCAGGATAGAATATGCTTCCAATTAATAGCAGCCTACAGACAAAGATCTATTGTATAGTACTTCTAAGAAATCACAAGCAAGAGTTAGAAAAAGAGCTTAATATCTTTCACTTTTCTGATATACATTATACTAGTTCTTCAAGAGTTTCCCATTATCATATTAAATAATCTTTTTTCTACAATAAAGTTAGTATTTTCTTTTTCATCTTCTCTAATGGTTGAAATAAGCTAAAGCCATCAATTATAACAATCAGAAAAAGAAAACAATAACAATGAGTGTTGCAGATCAGCCTCCATGGATTAAGGAAAAGCCTCCTGAAGACCTGAATGCTTCTCTTACTAGTTTGTAGGAGTCAACCAGGGTGAACAGGGACACATCACCACTAGAAGTTGTTACTCTGCCCCTCTTGGCAGGCAGTGAAAAAGTGACTTAAATTTTCATTACCAACATCCTGAGCAGCAGATCCAAAGTTTCACTGGTCAACATGTTACAACAAGCAATACATTATAAATTACCTACTTGATCCTCTCCAGTTGGCAGTTTTTGTACTTTTCTGGCAGAAGCCAGTCATATCTTGTTGTCTAAAAAGTGGTGGAGCTTGGGGATCAACAAAAAGTCTAAAGACCATTTCTCTTACTAGGAGCCACACTGCATCCTCTGCAGTTTATACATCTCACATTTCCATTTGGATCTTTCTGACTGCTGAAGAGGAAAAGAGGTCCAGAGCTCAAGCTATATTTCACATGTCACATATAAAAGATAGGCCAAAAGAATGCAGTAACTACAGGCCTACTTTGTCTCTTCAAAAAAAAAAAAAAAAAACAAACAAACAAAAAACCCTTCAAAATGATAAAACTTTCACAGTGAGAAACGGGAGGAGACAGAGTTTTCAGCACAACAAACTCTATCAACAAAGGCATACATGAACAAACTGTTTAATGAGAAACTTTTTGTTTAAAGAAGGATTGGACAAGGATCATGATAAGATAGATGAAAGATCACTACTCCTCTGCCTTAGGATCAGACCAGAGTCCTTAAATTTTGGTGAGTCAGGCAGGACAAGATGGCACTGTATCATGAGCTCAAAGAGGGAACCATTCCACCTGAAAACTGAAAATGTGCAAAATGTTTCATCATTTGTAGTGTGTTCTCCTTTGCCTTTCAATCTATTTTTACCATATGCTCTGTAAGCATATGCATCCATAAGTTTATCCAGTTTGACTTCTTCACAACCCTTCAGCCAATCCCTAACTTTCCATTTTATTACTTATTGTTCATCCAGCAATGCCAACTTTATCCAGCAGCTTGCAAATGAAATGTGCTTTTTCTTTCGTTACCTGGCTTTCATAGTCACAAGTATTTTCACTTGCCAAGCCTTCCTCAAACACAGATACCCCTAAGGCTTTCAAGATCCATGAAATCTTTAACAGAAGGGAAGAGCTAAGAACTTGGCATAGGGAGAGGAAAAAAAAAAGGAAAATTTTTTGCTGTATTCTTTCAGTTATTTTTCTTCCTTCAGCCTTCAGAGATGACTGACTAGATGCTACAACAATAAAAATACTCACTGTTAACCTGTCCTCTCCCTAGAGTGTGTTGCATTTTCCTAGCTTTACCACAGAGCTCCCAGGTACATCTGGGATACAGGACAGGCTACCATGACTTGGTCTAACAGCTTGGAGGTCTGCCAGTACTACTGGAAGTAGTCCAGCTGCCTTGCCTTCCTTAATGCAACAAGATAGTGGAATCCAATAGGCTATCCCAGCATGGGGGGTAAAGAAAAAAAAAAAATCACACCATCTTAACATGCCTCTTAAGAGACAAAGGAAACCCCAAATCACAAATAAGACATACACACACAACCACTGTGTGAACAGTGTAACAAAATGTACCACTCCAAATTCCATGAGGGAATCATGTAATACAAACAAATTTCTCTAAAACCACCTTTCTGTTACCCAGAGGCCATCTTGCTGACCACACCCCCTACTAAAGCACCTTCATTTTATGTAAAGATTTGCATTTGCAGTAATAACTGGCCAGGAGGGAAGAACTGGGGCTAACAGGCTGGGAAGTGTGAAATCTGTGTGTGCACCAAGGCTGATCTGGCCAAAGGCCTGTGACATTCCTTCTCTATTCTCTGAGCTTACCAGCTTACAGGATATACATATGCATACAGAGCACAAATGTTCCAGTCTCCAGAAAATGTTCCAGACAAAGACCTGCCAAAGACATTCCTGGGAAACCTGACAAACTTGCAAATTCCTTTGTAGTGTCTCCAGCATATGCATCCATTTAACAATGAAAAAAGAAAACTCAAGTTACTGCTGCTGCTGTGGATGGTTAAACTCCCCCCTCTTCCTTCTCCTGAAAAAGCCAGGCTTTCATTTAGACACTCTCTGCCTCAAAACTTCCAGTGGGAGTGATTTTTACAAGGCACAATCCTGCCAAAAGTTTGATGATCACGGTGTAATCTTTCCCATAACATGAGACCTAGCCACTCAGCCTGGCCTGTTTGGTGACTATCTGCAGATGTTGCTGCATCATAACAAAACCCTCTGCTTCTATTCCCTGTGGAGCCTCAGAGCAGAAGGAGTTCAACATGAGCACTGCAGAAACTACAGCGATATTTTCGTTTCCTACAACCTCTGCTGAGACCAACTGGTTACATTGCTGATGCTGCTACAAATCAGTAGTAATAAAAGTAATTCCAGCTCCCGTGTGAAGAGCTTGAGTGAGGAGAAGATGGGGTCCTGCAGCAGAGCAGAAGTGTGTGAGAGAGGAAAGAAAAAAATACCCCTCAGAGGCGATTGCCTGCTTCTTGATTCTCTTACTAACTACAGTAAGATGCCTTTTTTCTTTACACTTCCCTTTCTATCCATCAGTGGGAGTGTAAAAACCAAAGTAATGGTCACAATAAGGAAACTGAAACTAAGATAAAGTGGGTTGGGTCAAACCAAGGGATCATCACTGGAAAAAACCCAACGCTCCTCAGTGGGGAAAACAGCCTCACCAAATTTGTGTAAGTATTTGCTGCACCCTAATTTTAATGCTCTTGCTGTGCTGTTCAGGTCTAGACAGGAAAGAGCTGATGCCCACTGGGACCTGTACAGGGTGTTTCGGCAGACTGGCAGTTGGCTCTGTCGAGGACAAGGCAGGCAAGGGTACCACACTGTGCAACTAAAACAGTTAAATGAGGAGTGGTGTGGCTTCCAATATTGCTGTAGCTGATGTTAAGATCAAGATCACTATTTTGGGATTCCCATAGCATAAACATGGTCCCTCTGGGACACTGTAAAATTCACCCTTCAATTCTTCCTTACTCCCTTTCCTGGTCCTAAGGTTTAGTACACTTACCTGCTTCTTTCTCATTTCCACCTTCTGTCTAAATGAAAAAAGTAGAATAAGACAAGTGCCCCATCCTCCACTGGATCACTGGATCTGTCAGTATGTTTGCAGGAATCCTGGCTGCTGGATCTTGGGCACAGAAGGAGGCAGCTCTGTATAGCCCTTGCCTGGGTGGTCTGATGTTATCCCTGTGATTAAACTCCCCGGCTGCAAGAATTGGAGCTATTCCTGATAGCTAGGACCTGAAATCTTTCAGTCTCCCACACAGACACACAGAGTCAGAGCTCCCACTAGGTTTCTCCTCCTTCTCTTCCTCCTCCTCTTGGTCAAGCTGGCCAATTCAACAAATTCTTCAGCTCCCTAGCATTAATAACTACAAAGTACTACAGCCTGCTAGATATCAACTCCAGCTCCCCCTCATCACTGGGCAGTGATAGGGACCTCACACAGATACAGCATTGCAGAGGAATTTTTACCTTACAGCATGCTTCAGAAAGAAGTAGCTATTTACACAGAAAAACACTCATATGCATCCAGGATCCAGCCACCTGGCTCTGGATGTATACACATGCTGCGTATTTTTACGTCCTCCCTGCAGAAAGTCATGCAATGCAAACACATGGAAATATTTTATGGTAAACAAACATGAAAAAAAGACTTCAGATTAAAGCCTGGAATAAAAGGAAAAGTAGATAAACCTGGATAAGGCTTCTGTTCATCAAGAAAGGCCAATGGCTTACACTAGGTACAGGTAAAAAAACCCTCTTAGTTCAGCTGTGCAGAAGTCACAAAGTAATCAGTAAGATCTCTACATCATAAAATCAAAGCAAGAAAGGCAATAAAGTTCCTCTCCAATGAAATAAGCTTGCTGAACTGTATCTTCAGGCCTCATTCCCTAACGCACTACCAACATACCTGCCTTGTTTCCCCAACAGTACTGTCACCACCTTGGGCTCAAGTTTCAGAAGGTAAATAAATTCTGTGACAATAGCTATTCACTTTTACTATAATTTTTTACTCCAATATCTTCCTGCTAAACTGAATATCCTCCTTGTATTATGAGAAACATGAATAAAATAAAATTTATTTACCTTGTCTTTCATTGGTCAATGTAATTCCTTCACATTTATCTCCTCCCTCAAAAAACTTTTCACCATCTTATTAAAATTGCATTTGCAATTATTTTAAACACAGTTATTTTTCCTAAATTCACTTTAGAAACATCACCCAAAAGTGAAAACAGTTTTGAGGGAGATTGTAATTGGTACTTACACTAAAACATACATATCCTAGCCTGTTCCTTAAATGCACCAACCATTTTTCTTTGCTGACTTTACTGCTCAACTGAAAACGGGTATCTGCACTGAGTTTTCACTTAAATAATTTTTTTTCTTCCATAAAGAAATAAAGTTTAGATTAATCATTCAAGAGATTAAAATGATTGCTTATCATATAGTCAGTTAATTATAAACACTGAACTTCATCTGCCACTGTCTAGCCTAATTAAGGCAGCTCTTAAATTTCTGCTAGTTTTTCATAATAATCAAAAACAGAATGGAAACACAGTGACAAATTACCAGGAGGTAGGCTCAAGGTTAAGTTTACAGCACACACCTAACTTCATCGTAACTGAACATGAGGCTCTTGCAGCCCACATTATACTGAAGGTAAGAAGAAATTACCTCATGTAGCAAAAATGAGCTGCACAAACATGGATGAACACTACAGAGTAGGTAATCTACTGTAAATTCACACTCTATATAACCTGGCAGTAACTTGCTTTTAAATTCATTCTTTAGGTAATAAAATGCTTTATTAATGTCCATATGAACCACCTCCTTTCAAACTTTAATTTTCTACTGGATCATGTACATTCTGTATTACCTATGTTCAGTTATCCCCTTGCTAAATAGCAAATGGACTAGGTTTTTTTGTTGTTTGCTTTTTGTTTTTTTTTTGATCTGTAATAAAACTTCCTTCATCATCCTACAGACACCTGTCCATCTTAACAGCACTCGATGAAAGCTTGTCAAAAACCTTTTTGGAAGTCTGAATATGAACAAGCTAAACTGAGTGCTGTTTTTCTCAGTTCAAAGAACTCAGATAGGACATAATAGATTACTCACTTTCTTGTGGCCATTGGAGATCAGATACCTCCTTGTTAGCCCATTCAGCCCCTGCCTTACCAGGTCAATGCTGGACCCTCAAAGGCACATTTACCACAGAGATCTCTGTTTCTTGCTCCCAGACACATTGGGTAGCTAATGAGAGGCACACCCTTCTATTTTTGGATGCTGTAGAGTAACTATAGTTAGGATTGCGCATACTGCAAAAATCAGGCAGTCTGAAATATATAGAGTGGATAGAGGTACCTAACTCCCACTGTAGTCATGATCTCAAAATGAGCTTTATTATTAGACAAAAAATAGAAATACTAGAAAAACACAACTTAATGAAAGGCAAAGTGTTCTTACACACTTTGTGCGACTGTCTGTGAGGACGAAAACTGAGTACAACTGAACAAAACTGCATATCAGTAAGGCTTTACCTTCCTACATCTCCATCTCTCATATGCTAGGAATTGTATATGTTATAAGTATCACTGAGAAGTTCGTATCTGATCTTCCAGAAGTCAATGGAAAGGACTGACAAAACAGAAAGCTGATGTAAACACAAAAATCTTGTTTTCTTCACAGAACAGATCTTAAACATCTTTTTCAAAGTTCATCAGATACTTAAAACTTTCCCTTTGGACATTCATATTTTAGTAGAAAAAAATTAAGTAGTATCAATAATATCAATAAAATTATATCAATAAAAAAATAACTCAGTAAGAAGCTAATTTAATACAGAGGCTAGAAAACAAGAGTGTTAAAGAGGAAACACAAAACAGGTACTTTGGGCATGGGTAGAAAACAGTGAAGAACAGAGGGACAGAGGTGGATTCCCAACCAGAATGACAACACCATTCCAAGCACAGCTGCTGACGCTACATTCCTGGGAACCCCAGAGACCCACACTACTGTATGGATACCAGAAGCACTTCTCACAAAAACAGGAATGGAAAACAAGCTTCCCAGCTGCTCTTGGAAGGAGGTATGTATTCAGAGCACCCCAGCCTACAAGACACAGCTTGGTGCAACACAGGGAACCAATGCATTCAACTCTCACATAGTAATTCTTGCCCTTGGGGGAAAAAGCCCCAAAACACACAAACCAAAAACCCCCACAAAAATACAGTCCACAGCAACACCAGCATTTTCAAGTCACTCTTTCATATATCCCCTCCAATGGTCCTAATCTTATCATGAAACATAATTAAATCCATATATCAAGTCCTTTTCATACCAGCCAGGTACTTTCCAGCAAGGTAGACTAACTCCAAGTTTCTGGAATGGCTTTAAGCAACTGCACTATTTTTATTATTAGATAAGTAATGTTCTAATCTTCATGCCAATTTATTTAAGACTGTTTTTTAAAAAATATTATCATATTTCAAGTGGTTTAAACACAGAAGTGAAAAGGGGGAAAATAACAATTCAGAGTTTCCTGTCTGGAAATGTATAGGAAAGTAGTGCCCTGTTTAATTAAGTGACCCTGATATGAGTCCTTTCTCTACTCTCTTCTCAGTTTTCCATCCCTTAAAGCTCCTGTCCTAAAGCCATCAGAGTTTCATAACCCTGAACCCTCAAACACTCCCATCTCAAGCCTTTCCTTCTTTCATCTCATACCAATAGTCTTTGACTTCCCAGTTCTCTCCAGGTGTTTATTAAATCCTCTCCCACATATTTCTCTGTCTCACCTGTCCTTGCCTTCCCTCTTCTTGGTTCAGGCCAAATCCTGGTCTGCCCAAATGCAGCACTATCAGGTAGCTTCAACAGTACCTGTTCTTCTGCAAATCACTTTCCAAACAGCCAGCCTACTCTGCAATTCCTGCACTTCTATTTATTCAATGTCCCTGCTTCCAATCTACATCCATGCCTAGCAGTTCAAATCAGATATCCTGGCTCCAGATCCCTCAACAATAAGGCCAAACCTTGCTGCCCAACTATTATGTTTTATTGTATGCTGATACCTCTTACTGCCCTTTTTGTCTTGGCAGCCCTGTCTTCTCACAAAACCCCTGGGCCCTTCTTGGAAGACAGAATTTAAAATCCCAGGCTGGATCAAAAAATAATCAGAATGACTCTTTAATGACTGACAGAAGAGCAAAATGTGTCCATTTGAAAGAGAAAAAAAAAGGCATTAGTAGTAACTGCATTCTTTAGTTATGATACACTGGGCCTTGCAGCTACATCTGAGCCTTCTAAAACATCACTGTTTCAAGTGGGCTTAAAAATAATGGTCTCAGCTTAGAAATTGCTGTGCGCCATAAAATCAGTACTGAAGAAACAGATTGCCTTAAAAACTGTTCTCAACTAAATCCAAATTTTCATACTAAGCAAACTTCAGATTCAGATTTCATCTTTCCAAAGGCATTATTTAAAAACATGGCCAGAAAAGTCACAGTAGAGAGCAGATGTCTAGAACTGAATGGACAGAGGCTCAGGAAGGAAACTCTTTGTCAGATAGAACTCCAGCTCTAAACTTCTCATTGGCTTATGAATTCCTTTCTATACTGATCTTTTTCATGATGACAAGATGACAAAGACATAACCCAACACATTTCTGTATTTTACTACTGAAACAAAGCCTGTGCAAACACTGCATAGTTGAATACAAAATATAGCAGAGTCAGAAAATCAGCAGTGTCTGCTAGGAGCTGAGCATCAGTTGTTTGCTTATTGCAAAGCAAATTAGCACCATCATTTTCCTACTGTCCAATTCCCACCTCTTCTGGGGGAAAGTATCTTGGAAAAACCCAGAAGCAAAAGCAATGCAGACAAATTTACTGCATTTCCAGGCTACCCATGCACTTCACAGCCACTTTCACTCTTGAGTATACCTACACCTGACTTGACTGTTGGCTAAACAGGTTTCAGCTGCCACCAGGGTATGCTCCTTTGCTACCCAACGGAGCTGTGCTCAGGAAACTCCATTGGCCTTCGGAGATCTTTCTGAATTCTCCTCTTAACTCCCCCTTTTATAGCTCCTAATTTATCTAGGAGTAACTAGCCATGGTAGGAATACAGGAGTTTAAAAATAATTTCCTTTTTGCAGCTACACAAATGGCTGCAAGAAGACACATTGGGTTCTTTAGAGAGACCTAACAAACCACAACAGTTGAAGCAGAATGGGTAATGAATGATCTTAGGGAAAAAAGTCTATGAACTTATGTTTCAAAGTTCTTTACTGGAAAGACTGAAATGAAATAAATACGTTTCAATTTTTTTCCCAAGTATCAGTTCAGATAGTAACTTTTATTCAAGGAGGCAGTTTCCATAATATGTTTAGCTTTCAGGAAATGCTGATTTGTTGAACGAAAATGTTTCACTGTCAAAGTTTTTGAATAGTTTTACTGACAACATTTCACTTAAAACCAGGTGAGAACCAGACTGATAGCTCTGAGTATTACTAGACAAGCAAACAAGAACAAATTGTCTAAATAGGATCTGGTCTTATTCAAGACCAGGCCTCAGCATCACCAGTACAGCCAGTGTCCACAGTCTCTCCTGAATCCATCAATAAGGGACGTTATTATTTGACATATCCTTTAAAAATTAAAGACCTATCCACAAAGAAAAATCTATTCAGCTTCCTAAAGTTATAAATGTACCCCACATTTTGAAATATATTGCCAATAGCATAACTAGTTATTCAAAATCTAAACATACTAATTAAATTGAAAGAAGCAAGGAGAAGCAAATACTAGCAGCTGTTGCAACTATTAAACATGCCTCAGAAAACTCAGCAAAATGTAACCATTAAAACCGTAATTCCAAAATATAAGAATCAAACTAAGACATTCAAATTGTCTCCAGCAAGTAAAGAGAAAAAAAATTGCTGTCCAGGGTAAAGTGCCTATGCTAGAAAATGTGCAGTTGGCAGCTTATTTAACTGAGAAGTGCTCAACTTGAACATCTTTGATGAGTTTAACAATAGCATACTATAAAGCAAAAAAATGCTTCTGTGTAGCCATTTAGGACATAATTCAACATGAAATATGAAACAAAGTGGAATGGTACCAGAACTCAATCATGTATCACCATGTTTGACAAAAGGATTATCATTCCCCATGCTGGTAAGTATTTAATTCTGTCTTTACAGTGTTATTGGAATATAGAATTTACATCAGAACCCATTCTGCAGACTTTAATTGCCAGCACTGTGATGACACACTGGAGGAACAAGGAGGCAAACTGCATGGAAGCATAAATCTGAGAAGACTTTGGTTTATTGTCTAATGAGACAAAGCATGGATTCCATTTTTTGTAACATATTTTCTAATCCTCTGCCTTTTCTTCTATAAAATTACTTCAAGATTACATTCTTGTCAACTTTACAGAAAAATCGAAATTTTGGTGACTGTAAACACTTTGAAACAAGAGGACAGAGATGAATTTTCATGAGATTTACTACATGCAGCATACCTCAGCCCAGCCCAGTGCTCACACAGAAGCCTGTAACAGTGACTTCCTTGCACAGGGACTCCACTTCAGTGACTACATACCTGCTGTGTAACGAGACTGACGTGGCTTGGTGGGGAATACTGGCAGGCTGTTTGCTTTTCTGCCAGCTGCTGCAGTTCTGCTGCTGCCACTGCGGGCCCATGACGTTTGCCCTGGGCAGTGTGCTCTGCATCCTTGTGCATCCTGGCTGCGCCCACAGACTGCCCGCCGGAGCTGCGATGGAGACCTACCAAACAAACATCGCAATGTGCACCATGAGCAATGTGCCAGACTCTCAGCCTGCTGATCACAGGCACACAAAAGCAGATAAAACACCAAGAAGAATACAGAATACACCTATTCTGCAGGGGTATTGCCCAAATGAGCAATTAGCTATTCTAAACCTGTATTCTCTTTATTACAATGTATCTAATGGCAGCCAATTCCAGAGACGCTGGCAGTTGTTACCCAAATTAAATCTGTAAAGCTTTTCCTTAAAAACAAATGGATCTCTTTAAGTAAGCCACACAGTTGGGAAGTAAGATGTATTTTTATTCTTGAGGGGTTGTCAATATATATACAGCAATCCTAGTAAACGTGCTGACCCTGACACACAACCTAGAACAAATAAATACCATCAAAATGCCAAAAAAATTAGTATTATCAGGATCACAGCTGTTAGCCTCTATGTGGTTCCCTAAAGTTTCCAAATAAATTACAGTCTGCATGCAAATTCCTACAGATTCTACCACGCTTCAGGTTCTTTACACTTTAAAGCTGCATTGTTTAAATGAGTACTACAACAGCATGACAGATCTCTAAATCTTGGTTTTGGGATACCTTGGATATGGCAGTGCTAAAACACCCTAGGGAATGAGATATTGTAATGATTCATTCAGATCCTTCTTTTCTGGAGGTCTTGACACACCTTTAAGTATTCAACTCTTATGAGGTTTCATTACAAGATTTCTCCGCTTGATAGACAACCAGAGAACTAAGACCAGCCCACTTCTGCTAATGAAAACAACATTAAGCCCACTAAAGATAAATGAGATCAGTAACATAATAAAGAAAATACACAATATTTAATTTCACAGCTCTTTTTGAACAAGGTCAAAGGCCGAGATCAAAGCACAAGGCTGAGGTGAGACTTCAACTACCAGAAAAGAGGATTTTTGAGGTAGAGGTCAGCCTCCTCTCCCAAATAATAAACAACAGGACAAGAGGGAATGGCCTCAAGTTGTATCAGGGAAGATTTCGACTGAATATAAAGAAAAGTTTCTCCACCAAAAGGGTTGTCAAGCACTGGAGCGGGCTGCTAGGAAGTGGCTGAGTCACTAACCACGAAGATATTTAAAAGATATGGAGTAAATGCAGCTCTTAGGAACCTGGTTAATGCTGGACTTGGTAGCATTAATTGTTTGACTTTGTCATCTGAAAGGTCTTTTTCAACCCAAATGATTCTATGATTGCCTGTTCATTTGGTTAATAAAAGGGCATCTGCCTAACAAGCGCTGCATCTTGTACTCCTGCTTTCTGTAAGAAATTTAGCACCATGCAACAAGACTCAATTCTTGAAATGTAAAATTTTACCTACTCCACAACACAAATTACGCAGTCTCTGCACTGAACTAGCAGGTTATTATGAATCCCAGAGCACTCACCTACTTTTGCAGAGGGTATTTGGGACAATCTTTGGCTGTAGATCTGAACAGCTCTCTGAAAAGATGAGAATGGGCCAATGGTATAGTTATCAGAACGACGATGTAACCCTGCAAGGCTACAAGTCTCAGTGGACACAGAGTTTGTGAGGACAGAAGAGCTCTCAGGAGCTGTGCTCTGCAAGGAGTGTAGTGGGGGTGGGGACTGAATCAGTCTGGGACCAGCTGGAGAAGCCGGCAATGAAGGCTGACCAGACACCTTTGGATTTTCAGAGGCTGCAGGCTGAGATGACATCCAAGAACTGGTGATCCTCTGGAACGTGGCACCAGGAAGAGAAGAAGAAGTACCAGGAGGGCTGCACTGAGGTAATTTCGCTTCAGCATTTAAGGAGAAGGTGAGTCCGTCTGGAACTATACAAAGATAATAAACATCCTATTGGAGGAAAATCTGCTTTTTAGGTCCTTTGATAACATCAACACATCAAATGCCTGCATTCAGACCCACTGAAGCCAAAATGACCTCATCTACCAGCAGAGACAAGAAGAGGCTCTACATGATAAATACCTTCTTTCAAAGCCTGCCATATCTAGAACATCCCCCCCAGGGAGGGGCAGCTAACTCTTTCCCACTACCTACTCTACAGTATCATCTTCTCTTGTGTTTAAAAGTACAAACTGGATCGCTGTTTGAACCCAAAGGTTCTAACCTTTCTTTAAAACAGTATATGCAGTCTTTTTTTTTTCAATTATTATTTCAGTCAGTTCACTTACAGCTTGATTTAGCTTCTTTGGGTTTACAGACTTGTAGTGCTCCTTCTTCAGACAAATCTGCAACTGAACCTTTGGGGTGATCGCCTTTTATTTTTTTCACCATCTCAGGATGCTCTATAACAAAATCAAGGATTGAGGAAGTAGAGCACTGCAAATCACTAGGACAATGCTGCAGAATTAACTCTTGTTGTGATTGACTTTATTGCTAATACTTCCCATAGACCACACAACTTCGTGGATGACGATTATGCTGTCACCGTGTATAGTAGCATGGACTACTAGATACATATGGCTAGCACACCCTTCCTTCCACAGATTGCCTAATTAGGCTCAAATATACAGTCTCTGCCCTCCAATGGATACACTCACTGCATGCAGCAAAATTTAAGATCTTGACTTCATTTATCCCTCACTTTGATTTTATGATTCTCTGTTCAATTCTTACTGACTTCAGTTTGCACATTCTCATTTCAGTCATGAACTACCATATCTAGTTCCTTATAAATAACACTCTAAGTTCAACCCATTTCACTTCAGGAAAAGAAGGCAGGAGTGAAGTTACTTTAGTCTTCACATAAGACTGAGCTAAAAGAGAAAAAAAAAAAAGCCAAAAATATGTGTAACCTCAGAAAACCTAAGTAATACTTAGGTGGAGAGGTTGTTCTCTTTTCACAGACATAAGTTAAATTAGATTTGTCTGGGCAACATCATCTCAGAACTGCCTGCAAAACTTACCACCTTGGAGCTGCTTCTCTAACTGGTGACTGCTGTTGCTGTGTTTTGTGGTTGTGGATTTTGATCCTAGGAAGACACTTGCTGATTTGTTTTTCTGTGTGTAAAAAGTCAGTACTTCCTCCAGGTCACTTTCACTGCAATAAGGAGAAAGGAATGGATGTAGAGTGAGGACACTAAGCTTTTCTGCATTCATGTAACAATCAAAGACAATAAAGGATAAGTAAACTGAAGAGTGGAGTGGGGGGAAAAAAAGTGACACTAGACAAGCTAATGATTTGTTCAGTTCTACAGGGTAAGAGCAGAAGGAAGGCAACATGCCCTGGATAAACCTGAGATTCTCACTAAAATACCATCTTCTTTAGCAGTAGGAAATTCCAGGCATTCAGGAGCCTTCCCAGGGTAAATAAAGAGCAAGTGAATACTTCAAAAACATCTGGGGAGATGAGCTCAACCTGAGAGATTCCATTCAGCTAAATCTGTCAGTCTTCTGCAGGTGCTCTTTAGAACGAGCAGCTATTTTCTCATGAGAGAATTCAGCTCAGTCCCTGTTTTATAGTCCCTATTAGTAGTTTCTGTTCAGCAGCAGGGGGAGAAGAGGAAAGAAGGCAAAAGCTTGTTAATTACCAAAACTGCAGGACAACCAGAGCAGTCAACACTTTTGGGAAACTCACAAAACTTGCATATGTTTCTCATTTTCCTTACAAGAACAAAGTGAGACAGCCCCAATATCCTAAACACCTATTGGTCCCAAACCAGTATCAGTTACTTGGCCATTCTTATTGGTGCTTGTGCAATGTGTAGCTCTGGTTGTTTGGTATCTAACATGCTTTCCTTTTCTTTATAGTGTTTCCTCCGCACCAGCAAGTAGCTGTATGGCATGGCAAACACCAAAGCAAGTAGTATAGTGCCATCAACACTACAAGAAAATGTAACACAGGAATATAAAGTAGCAGAGCAGCAGTTGGAATCTTCCAAAATATCCTCTGAATATCACAACTGTAACTAGCTTAAGCTTTGGTAAAAACCATGTGTAAAGCTGATATACTGAAGCTTGCAGCATGCCCTGAAGATCCAAACTTCACTTTTCCTCACAGAATAGAAGTTAAGAGGAAATACAAGAATGAAAAGTTGTGTGTGGAAAGGTGCTTTAGGCTTTTAAATGAATTTACCAGTATGTATGTGTTTTTACAATGCACTGAGGGTGTTTAGAATCAGTGGTCACAGCATACATACAACTAAACACAATGACATCCATGTGGTATCAAAGTTAGAGAGTCAATGAGACCATCTCAATTAAGCAGCAACATTTATTACCCGTTTTCTCCACTGTTGCGTTCACAGGCACTGCCGAATGAACACTTGAAGGGGAAATCTATCCCCTTTGCTAGGCTCCAAATGACTTGCTCACTGATTTAGGTTTGAAGCACCATGCCAAGTAGTGTCAGATATCAGAGTTTTCAAACACACCTCATACTTCATAAGAAGCAGAAATATCATCCCTAGAAATAGTCTGATCATTGGCAAACTATTCTAAATCACTCACACAGAAAACCCAGCAAAAATCTCCAGCACCAGCCTAGACTGTGCATCAGGCCATGATGGCATGGTAGCCAATAACATCAAAACAGAAGAATTTGCAGTTCTGTTCCATGCAACTATCTCTTCTGTTGCAAAAAGGAAAATTTCCTGCCTAGGACACAACATATTTTGTGGCCAGAACGTCCAGAGACCCAAAAGCCTGGGCCCAGATAATATGCATTTCTAGCAGTAGATCCTACAGTGTATGGCAGTCAGGCATCTTTATCTGAAGATTTTTCTGCAATCCTGTAAATGTGTTGCAGTAATGACTCCATCAATTATATTAGCAAAAGGTAAAATACTTGTATTCATAAGAATGTATCAAGACAGACTGTGAAACCACCTGAACTTAGGATGCCTTAGCTAACACCCACTCGTAATCATTCACTATTAGTGCTATCCAAACAGAAAAAGAAAGAACACTTTAATAAGCAGTCACACAAAAGAAGTGACCATCAATCTTCACAGAAATAAGAAAATGGACATTGAAAAGGAAGGTAAACTCTGTCCAGATAGTGACAGGGATTCTTGCCTATTTAGGCATGTCATATATTGACCAAATAATGGAGTCAAGAGGAATCACTTTTTGTCCCCAAGAATCAGGTTTTGAAAACATAATTGTGGTTCACTGAATAATTTCAGACCTCTTCATAGTTAGATAGTTATAATACCATTGTTTTCCATACAATGCTACAGGCCCTAAGGAATACTCAATTATTTTCAAAATATGCTTCTTACCAGACTTTCTAAAGTTTAAAGCAGATAAAGTGCAGTGATAGAAAATGCTGCTTTTCCATTGTGAAAGTAACTGCTTGAACTGAACTGCCTTAGCAGGCCAAATAAGAGGTCTAACTCCCTTCCTTGCTCATCTCAGAAAAATCCAGACCTGGAAAATTCCTGAAAAGAGGCAGCAAGCATGAGATGTGTTTCTGAGAGCAGCAACTTGAGTCAGAGCTGTAACAACTGTTCAACCACAGCAGCTCAAGATCATCTGAGCAGCAGTTCTAGTTTCATTCTCCTTCTAAAGGGCTGCCTTATTTGGTCCAGCATCACAAGAGAGGAAACCATTAACTCACCAGCAGCAGTTTAAAATTTACACAGGCCAGGGCAACCACTGCTGTCCTTTGGGAAATTACTTAATGGTCAAAACATCTATTGTATGTTCTCCCCTTTGCACCAGATGCTGATGTTACAAGTGTTTGGCTGCTGGAAGAGACACAAGAGAAGACAAGCTCTCTGTCCCTCAGCAGGAAGAGGTCTTACAGTTTATAAAGGTAAGTAGAGGCTTTAGATCAAATCAAATCATCTTTAGAACAATGCTTCAAGGCTGAAAGATCGTTTATCAAGGGGAATAAAATCTATTCCTACCTTGCTCTGGCAATGAAGCTCTGAAAATCTTTAGGATTCACTCCCTCCTCCTCTTCCTGTTTCTTTTTTGATAGTTTCTGAACCATCAGCTCTGTTTCCTGTTAAGAAGCAGTATCTTTAAGTGTCTTTATTTTCCATGGCATAGTTACAGCTCCCAGAATACAAAAACCAATTCCATAGGATCTAAGAAAAAAAGAACATTGCTACATGCAACAACATGAACAAATATGGAGAGCCCCAGATACAGCATCCTAAGCATACACTAGACCCCATACCTCCACCTGACACAAATGATTTGCTGAGAAAAGGTCAAGTCTTCAAAAATGTGTTGTTCCTTCAACTACACTCTTTGCTAGAACATAAAGAAGTATGGAAGGGAAAAAAAATTAAAATAATTCTGCACAGATATCGGGTCCCCTCTCCACTTTGTTGTTTCTGCCACAAAGCTCCTCCCAACAGCTTTTATCTGTGCATTTGTCCCAGAAGTAGACAGACAGAAGGAGGGAAAAAGTATAAAATTAATCTTAAAGAAACCAAAGGATGTCTGTAGAAAAACCAAGAGATTTTCTACTATAAACTAGTAGTTCTCTTGAGTTAATTTCTTCTGTCAAGCAGCAAATTGAGGGCTTATACACATACCAAAGCCCCAGTGATTTAGCAAAGACTAAGGAAGTAAAACAGTACAGCCTATGGCAAACGTACTTATACACTGAAATATACTGGAATAAATGGTAAGCCTTTATGGGTGAAAGTGGGAGCAAGATTTCAGATACAAATGGTCTATTTTACACCAGTACAACAGGTTGGCTCTAGAGGTTGGATTGATACAAACATATCTGTTCATTAGGAAAACCTTCAGACCTGTCTGAAATACCAGTACCAGCTCAAAAACTTAATCTGACCAGGCTCAACCTCCACTTCATTTCTTCCTGCTGTTACCCTGAGCATTCCCAGGAGAAAAGGGCCAGATACATATTTTGAAACATAATTCAAGACAGGAAAGAAAAAGCCAGTTTGGGACATCTTTACCATTTACTACTTAAGTAAATGCCTGGATAATATGTGATTGGTTTTACTTAACTTGCTGGAGCTGTATTCTTCTGTGTCATTACAGATGATATACAATGGTAAGTATTAAATTTGCCATTTAATATATTAAATCTATTCATATTAAATCTGAAGTTACAAGTCAATGAAAGAAGTCTGTATGTTGGAATCAGAAATCTAAAAACCTCACAGTCTAACATTTTCTCAAGGGCTTAAACACATGCACCCTGAAACCTCAAGTGATATGTTCTCACTTGTTTTAACTGAGAAAATATGTTTATGCACTGATTTATTACCAGTTACACAGCTTTATTTTGTGAATTTACTCAAGAGTTAGCAGAAAATCCTAATGTTTGAATACAATTTGAGTGGAAATTATATCCAAAGCAGCTGCATTCTTCACTCACCACAAAGCCACCCAAGTGCTTTGTGGTTCCCCCTAACAGAGTACTTCAGTGAGCATTAGGCATACAAGGCACTCCCTGGAACAGATTTGGTTCAATACCAACCTTGATTAGACAGATCAAGTTACCAGCTGCCAGTTCTGACAAGGCAACAGAAGTGAACATCCTCTCCTAACGAGTAGAAGCTTGAAGGCCTCTGCACAGCTGCCTCTGAAAGCTGAATTTCAATTACCCTTGTTCTAACACTGAAGAAATGCTAGGGGGCAAAGGAAAGGGGAAGCTGTCCTTGCAGGACAAAGATTAGGCTGAAACCACTATGCTAAGAACAACAACACCTACATCTAAATATGTGAAAATTATTTAAGTTAGGACCCACAACTCCTTTACACTGAGCATGAGGAGTAATTACTACAGATATGTAGCAGTCCCTCAGTTTACCAAGTAAATAGTAAAATACATATTTCATGCTGTTCTGTATAAAAAAAATATATTTAAAGAAGCCCCATAAAAATAAGAAGTGGGAAGAGGCATTACAAAGCATTAGAATCAAAGACAAGGCAAAGAAAAAGCACACTGCCAGTTAAATTCCACTTCATTTCAGCACTTCTTTTTATGCACATAATTACTGGCCTGCACATATTATGTAATAATATTGTTGTCTATCTGACAATTTCAACAAAGTACCATTGTTGGATGCACAGCTGCAAGCAGATCCTGTAAATAACAGAAGAGTGCCTTTGAAACAGCCTGCACGAAACATTTTGTAAGAAGAAAAGAGAAACCAAAGGAACCATTTCAGAAAGCATAAGTCACCTTATTGTAAGAGATGATGAACTCGCCCAGCTGGCGAGCCAGGATGCGCCGCCGATCCGTGAGCCCTACGTGACGGCTTGGGAGCAGCAGCCTCAGGGACGGACGGAGGTTGCTGGCAGCTCGCTTCAGAAAGCGGATGATGAGGTCCTGCAAGCAAGAGATGGAGTTAACAACGTGCTATCTGCAAGGTGTGAGGAGAAGAGAATAGAGATACTACAGCAGCTAAGGACTGGCAGGAACTAAACACATTGTCCTGAGAAAATGAGCTGAAACTGGCAGGCAAAAGCATTCTGCAATATGCATTTTAAATACAGCCCTATAAATCCAGTGTGGGGGAGAAAAACAGTGGTGTATCTTGCCTGAAGTGGGTCAGAATTTTGATCACTTAGGAAGTGTCTGTCTCAAAAGCATAGCAGATAAAGGAAAAAAATAACTAATCAGCAAAATGCAGTGACACACCTGTAAAGTCCAGTATCTTAGGAGAATGTTTCCAAAACCCCAATGCAATGTGTTAAAGGCGGCCTGTGGAAAAGTGCACTGGCATAAAACTCTCTCAGCAGCACCACAGGAAATGGAATCTTGGTCAGATACCTCCACTACAGTGGGTAGCCCCACTTCATTATTTTTCAACTACATACTATTGCCACGTCCTCTCTATGGCACTACATGTCCACATCTGCAGCCATGTCATTCCAGTCCCTCACCATATCTGTTTGACCTCTGGTGGAGGAAACATATGGCAAGGCAGATCCCAAGGCAAGATGCATCCTGTGGGTGTTTTGAACCCTTTTGGTCTCGCCTCTGGATTTGCTTTTGCTTAGGAGCTCTGCTAATGCATAAATGAGCAGCCTCACAGCCAAACTATTGGATTTCACAGCTCGCCTCTCACTGCCATTACTCCAGGCTGGTTTGATCTGTTATTTTAAACATTATTCTTTATAGTACAGCAGACAAAATGACTCTCAAAAAGCCCGTTTTAATTTCCACTTGGAAAGAGCAGAAGTAACATTTTCCACTGAGTTGAATGATTATTCTTGACACACAATTTTATCTCTGAACTACATTTTCCCTGCAACACACACTCAGTGAGAATATATGCAGAAAGTCCAAGAGCCTACTGTACAAAGGAAGGTTTGTGAAAGGATCTGGGGATTGCTGCACTTTTTAAAATGCATACATATCAAACACAGGACTCTGAAATACTGCCTAGAAAAGTCTATCACTTTTGCTTTCTCTTCTCAGTGGCTTTTACTTTAATTTCCTCTATCTAGAATGCAAGTAAGATTCATAAACACAGATGTCTGGATATATTACAACAGTACATAAGAGCAAAGGCTTAACTGGATACCTGTTCTATTTGAATAGATGAAGGCTTTGCTTAACACAGCACAAACCAGATCCTGACAAGTACTCTCAAAGAATCTTCTAGAGAAGAATTCAAGAGCAGGTAGACTCAGAAGTCTCAACATGAGAGCTGAGCAGCCTGAATGTCAACAGAGTCTATTCATTAGGAGCTTGTATCATTGCTCTGAGGTCTGTTAGCAGTCCTACTGCATCGGTATATTAAAAATACGGCACTGGCAGCTAGACAAAGATGAACAACCATCATCTCAGTTGGACTTCTGTACTTGCAAGAATAGGAACTGACTTCAAAACTCTCAAGGTAGATTCCAACACGGCTTCTCAGTCTGGCCAATACAAAGCTTCTTACCATTTGCTCATCCTCTTTGGCAGCCCAGGCAGGATTCTGGATCTGTTCTCCAGCCTCCTTCACCAGTCGGAGCTGAACGTGCCGTAGATAGGCAGAGAAAGCTGTACGAGCTTGTACTTTGCTGTGGACAAAAAGAATCAATCAGTTCTCTTCAGAATAGGAATGGGAAGAGTTACAGCAGTCAGGCACAGCTTATGAACCTAAGTACAGTCAGCAAGGTCCTCCTAAGTGCACTAATGCTGAAGCTCAAAGATTCATCCCATCAGCATTTTCAAGCAGACCTTCAGTTCACCAAGATGGGGTGGTAGGTATTGCATGAGGTACAAAAGACTCTCTAAGATAAATTCTAAAAATAGAATGTTCTTCCTGCCTTTTACAGCCCTGGTTACTCTCGTCTAAAAGACAGTAACATGGACCTCAGCAAAACTGTATTTTTAAAACAAATTCAAGGCTCTACTGGGCCTCTGTTTTCACAAACATTTTGAACACCACAACAACAGACCATAAAATAAACAAAGGGCTTGGTACTGGTGCCAGAGTTATAACAAAAGCCCTGTAATTCCCATTAGAAATGAAAGAATTAAATCTGTGAAAGTGAGCTCTTCCCCTGCTAGCTCAGGGATACAAGCCAAATTTCATTGAGCAAGGCACCACTGAGGAATGAGGGAACATCAGCAAAATCTGCTGTGCAGCTGGCTGAACATGTTGGGAAGCTGTAAGCATGAACTGAGGAAAGGACTGGGAGGGACACATAGCTTCTCATTCCCTCACAATAGTAGCCACTTTAGTATATGCATCTCTTGTGAGAGAAACTGCTGAAAGCTCTGCCTAATTCTGTTCATTGTCCTCTTGGTCCAAACCTTATCCTCAAACATTTTGCTCTTCCTCATTGTTTTCCCCACAGTTGCTAGAAGCTTTTCATAAGGATATAGCAGCAGACTGGCTTTAGTGTCATCAACAGATTTCCCTTTCTATCACAGGAAACGTCCTAATATGCTCTGTAGAATTTTAAGTTTCATCTTAAACAAACTACAGTTTTGAACCCATTACTTTCCTGAAATATTATTCCAGAACTTACTGTTCTAATAAATAGGAACCTCCTCTTACTACCCAGCTCAGCTTCACTTACGAGCAGCTTATAATTGCTTTTTCTTTCTCCAACATTGTCCTGTATCTTAAATATAATCCCTGACAGATCTCCCACCTTGAATGCTTTTGTTAACAGAGTTACATCCTTTCATCGTTTTCATTTTATTAGTGTGAACTATCCACATTTGCCAGTGTCTTCTAACAAAGCATCCACAATGGTGACATGATGAGACCAGCAGCTCACCTCCACCTGTGTTCCACTCACAATTTGCCTTCCATGAATATGGGTGATACAATACTCCACATGAAGTCTCAGAAGTATGTCAAGTGATAAGCCCTGGAACACATTTGGTGTTCTCATGCTTGCATGAGCTAGGACTTCACAAACTTCCTCTGATCAACCAGCATGCAAGATATTTTTCCTTATAATTAATTTCTAGGTTGATGAACACCCAGCTGACAGAACTTCTGGTGCAAACTATTAGTTCTTATAAGCATCCCATTGTACTTTGTGCTACTGAATTTCATCCAAATTATATTATTTATAGCCTCAAGGTCATCCAGTTTCTCATATGTAGTCCACTACTTTTTTTTCTCATGGTAATAACTCCCAAATATTTTCCATCAGCAAATTTCATTAGCACATTTGTACATTTTGTGTCATTCTTGAAATGATTATATATAATCAGCTTCAGACAAATTCCTGAGGAACCTCACCATATTTTTTCTACCTGTATTCTGCTTCTTACAAATATTCTCAGGTACTTATATGGTCCTTATGACTCCGGGTATGCAAGTCCCTGAAAAACTCTGTGCAGCAATTAAGTCTTTCTGGTTTATAGGTCTAAAAATTTCAGGATCATCATGTTAGTGTTACACAGAAACCATACCATAGCAACACTTACAGAGATCAATGCATCCATTTAGGTAAGATCTGAAGTTAAAATAAAATACATTAGAAGTATCCATGTATCAGCTTAATCATCAACTTTTGATGCTTCTGGAAGGTCACACAGGGCCAGAGAGGGACTAAGCCAATGACAAATGCACAAGAGTCTCAAGCTAACATCCTCTGTTAATAGCTATACTGCAGCAACTAAAATACAATGAAAATACATGGTATCAATTTCTGTCTTCCAGGAACTTTGGTGAAATTCAGAATGCACAGCAGGCCTTCTAACACCTCTGCGCTCTGCATGCTACTAAATCACCACATCTACCTTTTCTTTCTACATGTGTGGAACGTGGGAAGAACTCTCTGAATCCATGCTGAGAACTGATACTCTCTACATCAGGCCACCATGTATCAGAAAAAGCTCTCATCTCGGCTTTCTAGAGGTGTCAGGTTTGGTGTAGGTACAACTCAAACATCTCATGACCAGTCAAGATTTGTGCTTGATAAGGAGCCCCCATTATCAACATCAGCACAATAATACAGGTCTTGGCCTGCACCTGATACCTCTATGACTAAAAACTACAGAAGGTTTTTGTTTAACACTGCCTCTCCTTTTGTGGGGGTGATATTGAAACCTGAGGCCTTAAATGTAGGAAAAAGTAATTTACTTTTCATTTTACTTCCTTGGGAATGGCAGAGTTGGAGGAACACGTTTTCTTCGTGTATCATTTCTTTACCAGTAACACCCAATGTGTGGAAGGCAGATATTTCTTCATCAGGCTGACTAAATGAGAGAAAAGTCCTACCACTTACAAAAACTGACTAGAATGGGCCTGGTTTTTCTTGGATGAAAATTTTATTCAGCTCCCCTGCCTGTTGAGCCCATAAGCAAAGCATACATCAATGACATCCCAGACGGGGCCAAGCTCAGCACAATCTCAGAACAAGAGGTCACCACAAGCCTTATACCATTCTGTGGGGAATCCCAACAGTGCTGGGTGCTGAGCAAGATTCTGCCAGGAACATCAGACAGAGCTTATGTTCTTGGCAGGAGTCTGTTCTATATATATATATATATATAGATACAGACACAGCATTGCTATGTTTATCCTCAAAAGAGGTTTCAGAATCTTCCCTGTCACAGCAGCAAATGTCCTTGCCACAATTAGACATCAGAACAATCCCCAAAGCCATTGAATAATTCATAGTCTCTCCCAGAAACAAAAATAAGAAAGCAACAACAAGAAACATTTTCTCTACCTTCGGACATTTTTCCCAGAAAACACAATGCTGCTTCTTGTCTAGAAGACGTAAAGTCTTCCTACTCAGATACATATGATCATCCTTTCTTTTTGTACTTTGTCCATCTGCAATTAGACAGTTTTGCTACCCACATTCAAGGGGAGGACCATATTTCAAAACATCTGGTTAAAACCTCGCTTGGTGTTTTTTTATAGGATCTCCTCCAGCACATCTCTTTTTTCCAAGAACGAGTCATGCATCAGAACATACTCTATTCCATCTCATTGCATGTTGTTGAGTAGGACGGTGTTTCAGTAATTTGTCACTCTCAAGTTACTTCCTAATTTTGCTCTCAGAAGGCAATGACCTTGAGCAGAGATTATTACCAGAGACAAAAATTCTACCATCAAAAACAGAAGCACAAGATGAGAAAACTAATTTTACTGAGATTTTAAGCACTGAGATATTCCCATCCAACCCTTCCTGGATAATTTAACATATGTTTATAACCACTTCTTGGCAAATGCAAAGAATGAGAAGAAAAAAATTAGAATTCAGTAGCAGGTGTCCTGCATTAAGGGAAAGAGGCATTTTAGAAGCCGGAGCTGACAAAGAACAGCTTACATCATCAGATTAAAGAACAGCAATGGAAACCATAGGGTCATGCTTTACACTGATCCAAGAGGTCAGGCACCCAGGTAAACTGCCAGACTTTGCAATGGTCTCCCTTCTCTGCCAACAAGATGTTAAGGCAGCCCACAATTAGACAAAAATCCAGGCCCCTTTTCTAGGGTCTTCTTATCCCTTCACATTCATAACGTGCATCTTCCACATTTTAACTTGCATTAGCTTCAAGTCAAAACTAGAGGCAATACGCAGAAAACTCTCACCTCAAGTTTCCTTGATTTTGAAGAATCTGAAGCAAGTTAAACTGAGATTTTGAGTCTGGTTTTTGCAGAAACAGCTTTTCTCCATCTCCAGTTTTTTTGTTATGTTTTTTTTGTAACCTCTCCTTACAAGCAGTTTTCACTGAGTCAGAGAGCTTTGGCTTGTTTTTCACCTGGGTGTCCGAAAGAGAGCAAACACTTCTATCTACGTCTTCATCCTCATCCTCATCCATCTCCTCTTCCTCCTCACCTTCTGTGTCTGACTTGAGGGACAGCTTTGCTGGTTCTGATGTGCCTGTAGTAGAGGAGAAATCACTTATGCTGATTAAGAAAAAAAGAAAGTGGAGAGGACTGTTCTACTGCTCATACCCTTTGGCTTACCCCTGAACTCTTTTCTGCTTAGAAGGACAGAACACTGCCATTTCAGAACACCATCTTAAGTATGACTCTTCTATATTATTCTGTCTTTCAGCTTGTACATCAGTTGAGAAGCCCATTTTCCCAATATTACAGAATACAGAAGAACACCAAGATTCTTGTTTTAGCCTTACAAATGAAAAAAAAATGCCCACACAAAATCAAAGAAGCAAAGACATTTTCCTATATTTTTATCCTGATTCCTACATATGTCCTGATATATCTACACCCATACTTGATATATATACACACACACAAATTTTGTTATGTTGTGTGTCAAATAAAACAAAGCTACAAAATCTAAACTTCCTCATGTGCCAATAAAATCATATACCTTAACACAGCAGCAAAAATAATTTTATAACATCCAATCTCTCCTACTGCAGTCAGTATCACACAGCTATTAGTAAGAGTTTAGATAAAGGCAGGAACAGTCACTTGTGGAGATCGTTCATCTCTGTACCCCTTCAAGTTTTTCTAACACCAGCTTGGATAAAGACTTCTGTTCCCAACAGCTTAAGAGTCACAGCTGTCTAGAAGAATCAATCTGAAAAGTCCCATCTTTCTCTGAAAAGCTGAACAATTACAGAGGCACACATAACTGTTGAATTCTTTACCCAAAATGCAACAAACAAGCTCATCTCTAAGTAAGCACTGATTACCTTTAATCATATACATGGGGGTGTGGGAAGGTTGGATTGAAATTCAAGGCACTAAACAAACAAGAAGCTCAGAACTAGAATGAAGTGAAAACTATTAACATTTGAAACTGAACAACCCCATTCACACACCCTTCAAACTAAGAAGTCCTTTGCTTGCTTTTTTTCTTTACCAGCTGCTCATTTAAAACTCTAGCCATGCATACCTGATGCTCTTGTCTGTGCTGCTCCAACCTTGCCATGGTACCGCCGCCGCTTCCGTAACTCCAGTGAAACGAGCTTCCTCTCATAAAAGAGAGCATGAGAGCCCACAGCTTCCATCCTCCTATCCAGCCTTCCATGGAGACCTGCTCTGGGAAGCACAGTACACAGATATCCCTCAGTCTCCCTTTGTCTTTATCTCCCTGATAACACAAGAGACCTAGCAGATCAAACTTCTTCAAGAAATATTCTTGCTGATACACGGAAGAAATATTTACCATCAGTCTAACTCTGCTCTACTTAAGCCTGTAAATGTTTGAAGAGAGTCTTGTATGTACTCCACAGAACATCACCTCTCAAAGCCCCAAGACACACTCACCTAGTGTCACACTTTCATGACTGAGCAGTATCTGCCCATCATGCAACAGCTCAGGGCATAATTAGCAGAGTAAATGCAAGTAGTACAAAACTGCAGAGTAACAGCAAGAGTACAAAATAGAGAAGAGGAATGGAAAAAGAGCATATTGACATTAATCTGGTTGTCTGAACTATTTATGTAGATAGCTTGTTCTTCACACTGATCAGATATAAGCATTTTAACATAATAAAAATGGAAAATGCAAAAATTTCCGCAAGTTCTACCTAAGACAAGGGATGAGGAGCCCTGGCACATTCCAGAAGGGAAACAACAAAAGTAGCAATTTTCTGCCAGTGCACAAAAATCCAGAAAAGTGCTCCCTATGATATAAGTGGAAACAAGCACAGAAAATGCTTATTGTTTCATTTATCTTTTGAGTTCTAACAAAGTGAATACATGAGTATATGAAGTCCAAAATCCTTATGCATTACAAGATCTTTCGAGAGAGCTCAGTGATGATGCCTATTAATACGGAAGGAATACCAAAGTGAGAAACGTATGAGGAGAAATTTTAAGATTCAATGAAAACACGAGCTCTCTACATGTGGGTATATTCTTTTTTCACTGTATTTATATTTCTAAAGTTATTTTCACAGATTTCAGGTAGAAAAGGTGTTGACTCACACCTTGGAAGATGAAGCTAAGGAAATCTCAATTTAGAATAAATCCTACAGAGCACAAATTATTTAATTAAGAAGCTATTTACCGGGATCTTCCAGGGATGAACTCTCTTTTCGTCTTGCTCCTAACAAAGAGAAAAACATCAAAAATTACTCTCCATACTGGATCAGCCTTGATTAAAAAGCCTCCCTAGTCCTTCACATGTACAATGAAAAGATCATATTTACAGAATTACTTGTGAGCTCTATCTCAAAGAAGGAAAAAAAAAAAGGGTTCCAAAAGAGGAGCCCTGAGCAGCTGTACTACAGTTGATGCTTGCATTTGTCTGGCTTAAGTTGGAGAAGGCATCATTTAGAACAACTCTTTAGACACATCCCTGAACATACACAGAGAAAAAAAAATTGTACAGCACTGATGCTGGAAGAGCTTCTGTAAACACTGTCTCCTTTCTCCGTCACCTTGTCTTTATTTGGTCATTACTTCATAGTGGATCTCAAATTCACCCAACAAGAATCGTTGAGAAAGAAGGGCATTAAACACACAGTGAAAGACACTGCATACAACTCTCAGTGGAAGCTCAGGTAGTGGCATGAACTGTCCCAACCACCACCCCAGAAAAGGAATCATCAAATCATGATTGCACAGATCAAGACACAGGGATGCTAAACCGCTGGAGAAGTCAATTTCAGGGCTTACTGTACAGGAAGACAAGCTTTAATGTGATTTGAAATTTGAAACAAAAGGTAAGCCAGGACCACCTATAATCCTTTCATAGAGGAAAAAAACATCTAAGAGCTTGAAGTTTTTTCATGTCTATAGCAATATTAGTACTCCAATGATTCCCATGCCTTTTGAGTATTGTCCTTTTTGCCCTTGGTATCAGAAGAGCAACATATAAATATATGATGAACAATCACTGGCACACTAGAGAAGAGATTCACTATTATCACCACTCCTATAAATCCCAGACTTGTGTTTATAACATTGGATAAGTGAGGAATCAATCCTTTTCGTACTGTTTGTGCCCTTTACCTCTCTCCCAAACAGAGAGGCTCTCTACCTGTCTTTAAACAGACGTGTAGCCAGCATGTAGTTCATTGATGTCTTGTGCTCCAGAAAGGATCTAGGAAAAGAAAAAAAAAAAAAAAAAAAGGATTATCAAGACAGACCTCAACTCAATGAAAGGCAGCACAATGCAGAAATAAATGGCCTCTAAAAAATATCCTAGAAGTGGATTCAGACAACATGCTGCACTACAACAGAAAAGACGAAGGGAGGAGAGCTATAATTTCTCAGCTGAAGTTCCTGGTGATGCAAGAGACAGAGAAAACATTACAGACTGGAAAAACAACCTTAGAAAACTGTAATATAGTATAACTTCCAGAAAAAGTGAGTCCTATATGGCATTTATGGCCTAATGACAAGAGTACACAGCGTGCAGCTTGTGGATGTAAAAGGAGATAGCAAAAATCTGAAAGGAAGACACTTTCATTCTAACAGAAAAGCAATACCAGAAATAATGTCCAACAGCTTTCCATGGGGTGCAGTTATGCAAAGCAGCAGCTGATAAAAACATCGGATCAGAAAAAAGAATATTCAAGGCTAAAATAAACTTTGCCAAAACTTTTAATACATCTTTTTAAATGCCAAGATAGCTGATCTACGCATGTCTAATACAGAATATCCCTCAACACAGAGCATCAGTGTCATCCTACCAGATTCTTATTCTTACCCATAAAGGTCCCATGTTAATGGAGTAGGGAATATCCGGATGAAGCCTCCTCTCCGTTCATTTTCCTCCCTCACTCGCCGAAGAACTTTGATCTGATTAAAAAGAAAAATAGATAAAATAGATAACAATGAAAAATAAATCTTCCAAAAATCTCTGAATTTTAGAAAACAAGACTATTCAGTCCTGCAAATGGACTGGGTAGATAATGATATCCTTAAGGAATTTTGTCTTGCATTTAAATTCTGAAGGAGTCTATCACTGCTTCAAGCACATCTCTGCTTGGCATGATTGATAGCAAGGGCAATACGAGCAGTAAAACTCAAATTCTGTTTCAAAAATTACTCTTCTTCTGTCACATTTTTCATTTACATGCACTTGCTATTTGTTGAGCAAATAACCCCACATACAGCATTAAAGCCAAGGTAAATAAAAGCTATTTAATAGCCTCCTTACCTCCTCCATGGAGAGGCCTAGCATAGAGCTGCTGTGCCTTCCTGATGCCTTTTCCCTGCCTAAAGGCATCGAACTCTTAACTTCAGCATCGCTGGCAGACAGAGGACGGGTATGCTGTAGAGACAGTTTGAATCCAGATTTTTTTTTTCCTCTCTCAACTTTCATATTAAAAAAAATTACATTCAAATTCCAGGACCCCATTCCTAGCAGGATCTACACTTCAGAGCACTACAGGCAGAATTCACAATTCCACACCCCAGCTGTTGAAGAGTTCACAGCCCAGATGTCACTGTGTGTGAGTACTCAGATTCTTAGATTTTAGCAGGAGGCACAATTCAGGCATCACTGAATTGACAGTATTGACACCTCTGGCCCCTTCTGGAAAAACAGCAGACATATTAAGAGCAGCAAAGTCAGAATGTCCTACAGGAAAATCCTCACCCAAGGGGCACTGGAGTCAGCATTCACAAGACCCAAATACATTTGGATTCACACATCAATGGTACCAGAACCATGATTCTCTGTTCTAGCTGTGTTGCTACACTAGAACAACAGAACTGTGATCCCTTGGTGAGATAAAAGTTGCAGGGAAAATTCACCACCTGTTATTCTTTTGTTGCTAAACTGCTGAATTTCAACTTGCTACTTCTCACACTTAACAGACACATCCTGCAGATGTACACAGATACATCATGCAAATTTGCATACATATGCAAATTTTAAAAAAATAAGCAATAATTTGCAGACAGTATCACTAAGCTTATTTTTAACCTGATGGGCAGTCCTGGCCAATTCTAAGAAAAGAACAGGAATTCAAAATGTCTTCAAATCATCAGGATTTTAACATTTTAAAACCCAAGCAAGAAAGAAATCTTTGAACTTGCTCTCAAGTACATTTAAGATGGTTTTAGGCTTTGTTTAGATAAACTACCTCTGCAAAAACAGCACTAAAAGAGTCTACTGAGACGGTCTCAAGCATTTTTACCAAATTCAGAGTTAACTTCAGCTCTATACTGAGCAAAGAATTCACAGAGAGCCTTAATCTAGAAAGAAGAGAAAAACATGACAGAAACCTTAACGTGGATGAGTCCAGGGGACTATCCCATACTGCTCAGATACAAAAAAAAATCCATGGTAAGGTCAGGATGCATCTTTATTTGTAAAGACTATGGGAATTGATTTCCATTCTCTCCATTTCAATAGAAATGAGAAGTGGCTACTCAGAATCCGTAGATGAAGCAACAGCAAAAGCAACAGGCATTGCACTAGAATAGGTAATACTGCAGTGATGAGCACTGAAAAATCCAAAGATAAAACAGACATAGCAGGTTCCAGCTGTAACATTTTGTTAAGCCTACTAAAACTGATTAAAAAGAAGAGAAAACAAGACAATCTGGATGAGAAGGCAGGAGACACAAACATCTGTAGAAAAAATAAAAATGCCAGCAATAAAACAGGTTTGTTTGATGCTGTAGATGGCACTAAGTTTAAAGACTTTTAGTCTTTCTTTCTAAGCTTTCTTCCATTTCTAATCCACAGCTCAAAAACGTTGCTTAATAGCTTTCTCTAAAACCTGAGAGGTAACCTTCTCTTAAAAACCATTTCCCATTTCCTGACATTACCATAAGAATCCATCATCATGTGAGAACTGCCGTTCCAAGAGAATATTACAGGAAATTCTTCAATCTATTAAATTATCTGCTTTACTAAGGAAACACTTCAAAGAAATAATTTCCATTGTCTCAACACAACAGAGATGATTACATTAAATACAAACAGCAAATTTATGTCTACGTATTGGGCAGCTCTGACTCCTCCCTGAGAACAGAATTACATGGCTGTCAAAATTCTAGAGAAAACTCTCTTTGCAGGACCTCCTGCACAGTTTTTTCCATGTTTCACTACAGAATACCCTCTGGCTGTAGCACAGAAATGTCTCCAACTTCACAGAGATCTAGTTTCCTCTTTGACCCAGCTTATCTATAAAAGTATAGATAAATCCAACCACTCTGGTATATCTCCAAATTCTGCAAGTACCCCTGGTTCCCAAATCATGATTCTACTTTAATAAGCACTGACAGCAGTTGGCACAAAGATCCTTCCTATTCTCTACAAAACCTTGTAATTCAGTAATACTCTTTCCTCTGAGCCTCAGCTAAACTTACTCAGAATGACAAACAGCAGCAAATAGACTGAATTAGGTTCTCAAGATGATTCCATCTACCTTCTCTACCTGACGGGAAACCCCATTAAAAAATAATAATAATAACTCACACTACATTTGTGCAGGAAGCCCAGCAGCAAAATAATGCCTAACATGTCACCACGTGGCCAGGTGCTTAGAATCGTAAACTAATTTCCATCTGTCTATATGGCTTGCAAGAAGGATAACAAATATAATACTTAGAAAGGTAGATCAGTCTCACTTAGGGTAACAATAGTCCCATATTTTTCCATTAACTTTAAGAAGTCCTTTTCTCTGCATCTATTTTGACCCAGTTCACTCTCAAACTTTTGCAGTGTCCTTCAGAGGACTGTCTCAAAGAAAATGATTACTTCTCTTGTAGGGCCACCTGAATTTTGTCTGCACAGATTCTCCTGTGCTTACCTTCTCATTCAGACTTGTAGTCTTAAAAACTTTGAGGGATTTGATCCAGCTGACCTTGACTCTCAGCAAGCTTCACCTGTCTTTTTTTTTTTTTTTTTAAGCTGCTAGAAGCAATGTAAATATTTTTTTAACATTTGTTTTTGCTGCATGGAAACATGCTGGTGCCATGTCCTCTTCTCATGTTGACTTCCCGCTTACCCCCATCCCTCTGACCCAGGCTACTCAAACTGTAAAATATATTTGGGGACTAAGCACTGTGCACAGTAACATTTGAAAGCATAGCCCTTACATGGGTGATGGGAGCTGAAGGGTACTTACTGATCTGCTGTTTGCTCTTTGTGACTGCGCAGACACAGGACGCTGCAAGAAACACACAAAGAGAATAAAAATCTTGTGCTCTCCAAGACACTATGATCCCTGCCTGACATGTTGAGGACTGGCAAGTACCCTAAACAAAACAGTATAGGCAAAGGGTGGTGAGGCACTGGAACAAGTTGGTCAGAGAAGTTGTGCCAACCCTGGAACTGTTCAAAGACAGCTGGATGGGGCTTGAAACTACCTGGACTAGTGGAACCCCTGTCCATTGCAGTAGGGTTGGAATTCGCTAATCTTTAAGGTACTTTCCAATCCAAAGCACTCTATGATTCTATGATAACTGAAGTCCAGAGATAAAGCTAACCACTTACATCTTCCTCACATCCTGCACAAATGTATCCTGTCCCCATTCCAAACACAGCATTCATTCTAACCGCAGATATGCTCAACTGTGCAGAATGCATCTGGACATATGGTTCTCAAAAGTGCACTGAACTCAACTATGATGAGCAAAATTCATATTTTGTAAACTAAGAATCACCCATATTAAAATATTTAATAGCTATGCATCAAAGAGAAAGATGCTGTCAAGTAAAATTGTTCATAGAACAGGGTGGGGGGGGGGGGAAGTAAAAATCTCATAATTTTACAAGTACTTTCATTTAGATATATCAACAATATTCCAGTTCTTGTGGAGAAAAAAAGATACTACTTAACATTCTAACACAGGTGTAGAATCATTAGAATGTCAAGAAGTACCCTGTATTACTTGTATTACCTGGTAGTATCAGGCCTACAAGTAAAACCAGTTTAAGGATAGGGACAGGTTCAAAGGAAAACAATCCTCATCAGAGCTTAGATTTTTCTTGCCTTCAGTGGTATTCAGGCTGTCTTCCTCTTCTCCCAAGAGGAGAACATGGTGGAAGAAAGGTCTCCTGAGAATCCTATCTATCATTTCTAGCTGTACTACTGATAAGTTCCTCTCTACAGTTGGTCTACTCAAAACAGATCAGGGTCCCTCCATTGCTTACAATTAACTGAAAGAGCTCCAGCCCAAATCAACAAGAAGTTACAAAGGAAGCAGCAAAATTGTTCATTTCCCTAGAGGGAGAAACGCTCAGAGTCAAACCAAAGAAATTGCACAAGAAACTTGCAGTCCAGTCTGGTGAAACTCAGAAAAGGGAGTAACCATCTCCAGACAGTTATTGAAGAAAACTCTCAAGAGCACTGGCACCAACAGTTCTTTTCCAAGCAGCAACTTTTACAATGATTAAAAATGGCCTATGTGAATGATCAAAAATTAAGCCATCATGAAGGTGGTAAGAAAAAACAGAATATTACATATACCCTTTGCAACAGAAAATTGGAACAGGTATCAAAAATCAAAAAATCCGAGATAGAAAGTATTCAGCAAAGAACAAGCTAAAACATTCTGGGACCATGGAAAGATCTAAACAGCTATCTAGCCATGGAATTTCCACTTAGGTACTTAAGAAAAAAAATGCTGTAAAACTTTATCACTGCATTAAAAAACAGTTCCTGTTAAATATAGGTTAGTTAGGGGAATCACCCTAATCCTGTCTCATAACCAATGCACTGTCATATGAATCTTTGCAACTTTCAACTGGCCAGCCTTACATCTCTTTGTGGGTATTTGTTAAGCAAAATAAAGTTGAAAGCCTCCTTAAAATTCAATGCTTTACAACAGCATAATTTTCTGAGACTGTCTTGTATAATTTTGTCAAATCATCAGGATCTCATCCCATTATTCTAAGAAAGAAGGGTAATTCTTTTGTATGGTTCCTAACTTACCTCATGTACCTTTTGTCTGCCTCAAAGAGCCCTTTACAGTCAGAGTGATCAGTATTTAAAGCCCTATTATATTTGTCTTAGAAGTTTCAGACTCAGACATGCACCCTAAAGATACTCAAATCTCATCTTAACATCTATTCCCCTCTCCCCCAATGACTAAAGACTAAGTTTTACAAGAGACAAAATATTGCAATTTCTGTGAGCTTTCCCTATACCAAAATGGACAGTGTCTTGGTACACTGTCACTGAACAAAAATGACTTGTCATTTCCTAACTGAACTTGAGCTACACAGCCATGCTGCACGTCCATCACAGCACCACCAGCTGCAGAAATGTCAGAGAACACCATCTGCCTATTTGCCTGAGGAGAAATGAGTTGAAAATCCAAGTGGTGTAACAGATCTCCCTGCCTTTTGTGAATGCTCCATTTCCACAGATATTTATGGACAAAGAGATAGAGAACAACTGTCCTTCCACATTACACTGCTGAGAAAGCACTACCTGAAAAGACAAGGGGCAGTCACAGCAAGACACATGAGGCCTCAGTCCAATGATCCATGGCAAAGAAAGTGAGATTCCAAAAGTCAATGGGAAAGAAGCCTTAAACTTCAAATGCAAGAAGTTTTTCACCTAGGAAGTGGTCTTGGAGACATTCATAAAGCTCCAGGGTTCTGGAAGCTTGTTGTCCACAACAAAATCAAAGTGGTTGAACAGCCCAGAATGCAGGTGTATCCCCAGAACGGTTTGGGTTGGAAAGACCTTAAAGGTTATCTAGATCCAACTCCCCTGCCATGGGCAGGGAAGCTTCCACTAGAACAAGGTGCTCAAAGCCTCATCTAGCCTGGTCTTGAACACCACCAGGGATACAGAGTCCACAAAGTCTTTGGGCAATATGTTTCAGTGCCCCAGCACCCTCACAGTTAAAACTTTAATTTTGCATAGTAATGCTAGAAATCCAGATAATCTTGCTCACTGCCTCTCTCACCTGTGAGTCAAATTCTATGAGAATGACTTCCTCCTATGCTCCTCAGGCAGAGCTTGTAGAAGTCACTTACCTGCAGCTTCTGGTATGGATTTCTTCTGACAGACTCAGACGAATGATAAATGCTCCGGTTTGACCGCTGGCCTGGATCCTGGCATACAAAGCCTATGGGCACCAAGAGCCTCATGAGAACTTTAAGACAGACAAACCCTGAAAGATGAATCTAGCATTTCTGTTCACAATCTCAGTCTATACATGACCTTCTTGTCCCTGCCCAAGGACCAATAAGAATCCTTTTCTTTCTTATACCTTACTTTGTTTAATCCTAAACTGTAATTGCATTGCATTTTTTGACCAAAAACTTGCTTCAAGACCAAGTACTTAAATCAGTAAGTAGGCTACTGAATAGCAGCACAGAGATAGACTCGGCTTTTTAAACAGCTAAGCAGCATACCTGACGACAATTTTACTTCTTTCACTATTAGGAAAAATTGCATCAAGCAACTAAATCAAGATGCAAGGGACACTGCTCTAGACAGTACTCCAACTGTAGTAACCCAACCAAAACCCACACATTCAACTTAAGTGCATGAATACTAACTCTGAAAGCTAAAGAGAGCAGTGTCTTCAAATACCAAATTAGGGACTCTTAAAACCACCTAAGCATCACAAACAGATGATTATTCTGAAGTTGAAATGTCCATATATCACTTCTCAGTGCTAAATACAGCTGCTCTCCTTAACTAGAGTTCACATCTATTATACTGAACTAGGAACATGATGCTCGTAAACCTCCCTTTTACTGGTTTTAAATGAGAGAAAGACTGAAGGATTTTTTTTTTTTGTTTCACTCACCTACAAGAGTGAACATATCTGAAAGCATGCTAGCTTTGATCTTCAGGTCCAAAGGAGCATCACTGTCCCCACATACAACAGAGGATAATAGGAATTATTTGTCTGGCATTAAATGAGAGGAATTCATCAGTATTTAGTATATCTCCCAATACAGTTACTTTGCTTTCTTAAAACAGGTAAAAACAAGAGGAAAATTAGGTGATTTTCACATACATAGGTAGAGATCAGAGAGCAATGGCTTAATCTGTTTATCCTTTTTCCACAGCTTTTAGTGTCCTAATGCAGACATATACAGCTTTGTTTAGACTCTCCCTAGGGCTAGAAACATTTTCTTTGAATGTATGTATGTTATACTTCCTAAAGTAGATAAAAGGTACTGTTGTAGAATTCTTAAAAACCACACTTAACTATGCCTCTTCCACATAAAGTCATACCTGAGAGACCTACCAAAAAAAATTCTCAATTTCCATTAGAGCATGAGGGTCAGCATAAGGGCCAAGTCAACACTCACTCTTTAGAATTTATCTGATTAGAGTACTAGACTGAGCCCATGAACTCCTCTACATACTCAAGTAAAGTGTAACTGATTGAACTCTGCTTGGACTCCAAAATCTAAAACCTTCCATCAGCCAAGAACATTGAAATCCAACACAGTAGTCTGACAGAGCTCCAAAATTTATCTATAATGAGAAATTATGAAGTGTTAATAGTGAAAATGAAAGAAAAAGAATTAAAAAACAAATGGAATCCCAACTGGGGATTGGGCTCTTTCAAAACCTATTGCTGCAGTAAGTTTGTTTATCCAAAGGTTTAAAAAAAGCAAAGGAGTATCCTCCCTGCCCATCAGCTCTAGAACAAAATCTGCAGGCATCAGGAAACCATGCCCTCCTAGGACCACACATTTCAAAGACAACTGTCTTCAGCAACAGCCCCTGCCTCATATAAAATTGGGAATCACTCACCAGGCCAACGATGGGGACAGGTTCACTTCCAACAGCCAGGGTTTCAGAGTGTCATCGATAAGGACATCAAAACCATATAGCTCTGAAAACACAGCAGACACTAAGTTCACCTTACTGTATCTTTAAGCATTCATGTAAGGTCCAACATTAGTTTCTACCAGGTCATTTCTATCTAAATTACATATGTTAAATCCAGTAAACTCTCTAGGGATGAACAAATAACAACATTCCTCAAGTGGCAATTTTCACTTCCTCAGAATTAAATATATTCTGCCCTGGAGGGGGAACAAAAATATTAGGAAAGTATTATGTAGAAAAATAAACTCTTTACTGCCTACAAGCTGTAGTTCATACAGAACTCTACTACTTGCTTTCACATAGAATTGATACAAGCATAGCAGGTTCAATCTACCTCTTCCACTGGATCCCGGAAACAACAAAATTTCATTCTCCTGTCCACTTTTTATTCCCTTTATTCATTGTTCCAGTCAGCTAGAGAATATCTTGCTTCTTTTTAGAGAATATCAGCTTCTTTTCAATTATTCCTGTATGTTTTCTGCAACATCCCCATGGGGTTACAGCACTCCTCAGCAACTCTATCTGGATGGACAACCTCTCATAACTTTTAGCTTACCACTTTGAAGCAAACCACAACAGAAATATTTTTTCCTTAGTTTCTAAAACAGTCATAACATATTACATCTGCTAGATGTGTTCTGCTCTACACAGGTCAGATGGGAGCCAGCTTCCCATTCCAAATCTGATTTTACTATTTCACTCTATACACATTTTCTCTAGTTTGGAAGAGTTGCAAGAAGGATGCACAAAGATGAGTGTAAATCAGAAGCTGGCATTAACGCAATTCCTTCTTTCAGCATTAAGAAATAGACTTCATAATCATCAGGGTAACTTAAACAATTATTTTTTTTTAAACACCACAAAACAGGATATTGGCAGAGAAGGATTTTCATGGAATTAACCAGTTCCCTAGTGCCTGAAATAAAAGCAGGAGAACTTCTTTGCCATGTTTCTTCCCTTGAATTCTGGCCCTGGCCTTTTGTCGCTTGCCTGACGTTGATACTGGCTCTGGGGAGCTGGACTGCTTGACAAGATCTTCCTATGCACACAGCTGTGCAAAAGCTCATGCGGTTTAAAATGGGAAGTCAATAAGCTAGGGTCAGGGGGGAGGCTTGGAAGGGGAGAAATGGCAGAACAGTGAGCACTGCCTGCTCACTCTTCTAGAGTCAGTAGCCAGACATTGAACGGGAAACAAAACAGCAGAGAGTTAAAGAACTGGTTCACTCCAAAGAAACGAGGCTAAATCTACATTTTGCTCCCTCGCTCCCCAGACAGGAATGGCTGCAGTAGAGGGAAAAGGAGAAGGTGGGGATAGTAAGTATGAATATTAGCAAAGCATTTTCACCAGGAGAAATTTCTGATGACTTTAATAGATTATTTTTAAATACAGTCTCAGGTTTGGTGAAGACCCATGACTATTAACAGCACAGAAAACTCAGCAGCTCGTGCCCAAGGCAGAGAAGCAATGAGTGGGCCTGCAACAGCAGCTGGTCTGCAGCCTCCCAGCCCCAGTCAGGAAGAAGTGCATTTTGTTTTGACTAGCTAGCTCCTGCTTCTTTTGTTGCTGGCCATTCCCTTCCTTGGCCCCTCGGAGGCCCTTTCCTAGTGTTTTGGCTCCTCTGACTTTGCGCTCCTCTCCCACACAATTCTCTTGCAAATTGCTGGCTCTTTAAAGCTCCATCTTTCCCACCCAGTTAGATTTTTTCAAATACACATGGGAAACCTTTCGACCTCAACTAGCTCTAACCATGCCGCTGGAGCTTCACATTCCTTTCCCTTGTGTTTGCCTTATTTATTAGGACAGTAAGTTCTTCAGGGTATCCCTGTTGACTCACTTCCATTGTTAAAACAGATTCTAAAGCCACTTGCAATGACTTAAGGTCTCCTAGGAAGTCTCCACTGTTGCTCCATAATGCCCCAAGTTTCATGTATTCTGAGACATATCTACAAGCCCTAGACAGATGTCTCTGCTGCCTCAGGGCATCAGGAGCCACATAATATCCATGTTCTGGCAACTGGATCAAGCCTCATAGATTCCATGCAGGGCCTAGCACAAAAATCTGCTCAACAGTCAGAAGTTCACCCAGAAACATCTTGCTGGCCCTCTTCCACATTTGGAAAATGTGCTTCCTAGATAAAACACAGTAGTCACAGTATTCTTTCCACTGTGAAACTCCACTACTACTTGAAAAAATAGGCAGGACAAAGATGTGCAGTCACACAAGCATAGGATAATCAAAAGTATATCCTCTGCAATTACCAACTTCAGCAAGGCTGCCATTTCCCTCTGCAGAAAGAGTAAAGAGAACAACAACCAAAAGAGCAAAACATGCCTCACCCTGTGGCAATGGTAGGTTCATGACAAGCCACCTAGTGCCACTACTGTTATTAAGGGAAGAACAGAAGAAACTAAGATACCAAGTTTCCATAGTGCCTTTTCTTGCTACTAGAATCCACAACAGCATGTTTCACCCCTACAGTTTGCCAAAGACTGGAATTACAGCAGGAGGTACCAACTGTTTCCAAAACTCAGCAGGAACAGCCTGCCTCTTCCTCTTCTAATCCCCAAAGAGAAGTCACTGTTGACTGAGCTTCCCACTCCCAAAAGAAGGCCTAGCTCCAGTGTGCAGTCTAACAGCAACAGTTCAGCCAGAGATTTTTTTGCTAATGGACATTATCTAAAACTAAGACAAAGGCTAAAGGGATAGTCTCAGGCTTTTTGGTTCTGGTAAAACTCCCATGTATACCAAATTTATCTTACAATCCTCTCCAAGACTGCACCAACACTCTCTTTTACAAAATATCCCCAAAGAACTTGTTATTCTCTGTAAGTACAGAAACTAAGTCACAAGTAATAGCACAGTAGCATAAAGAAATTTTTCATGATTTTGCATAGCATGAATAAGCTCAGCTCCTAAAGGATCACTGTAATTCTGGTCTTTCTTTGCAGCTTGTTCCCTAGAGAAAAAAAGAGCTTTACTGCAAAGTACATACTCTACAATTAAATGGAGACAACCTGAAGTTATGAAAGAACACAAACAGTGGGAAAAATATTGCACAGCACGTAACTCTTTTTTGATATTGCAATAAAAACCATTTTATGTAGGAGCATAGTTACGGACATTTCTAACGCAAGGAAACTGTGCCACTGAAATTCAAGTCTTCCATTTTTCCTTCCTATTTTTTTCTGTTCTTATATTAAGGTTCAATTCCCTTTTTTAGAGAACTTTATTTTATCAGAGAAAGGTTTTATCTCTATGTTATTACAGAAAAGGACCCAACAAGAGGGGACAAGTAGCTTTAAGGCTAACATCAAAGAACAGGAGTCTTGGTGCAGATTCAGTTGCCTTTGCAATCCCAATTTTACTAGTAAATAAATTATCACCCACAAGGTAAAAACTTGCTCAACCCAGTGTGTGCTACCAGAGTGAGTGAAGATGTTAATATCCCAATAACCACTTCAGGACACCACTTAACTTCTTACAAGGAATGAAAGAGCAGATATGCAGCTACTTGATCCTCAACAAATTCAAGTGCCCAAATTAACAATATATAATATTAGGTAGACCAAAATAAAAGCCATCTAACTCTACAGATGGATACATGAAGTGAAGGATAAAGAGAGCATGTTTCCCAACCTCATTAGTCCAAGTTCTTCTGATTTCAAGCTCTTACACTCGAAGAAGGCCACGAGGCAAGAATAAACTGGTGTTCCTCACTTTGATGTCATCTATCTGGTGAAGGCCCTAATGCCACCACAGGAACCAGTGGCAGTAGAAGACATAATGACAAGCCAGGGTTGATTCTGACTTAGGTAACACAAGTCCATTGATGACAAATTGACAGAGCTGGTCATTTCCTAAGTCTCTCAAAAACAGCCATAAAAGTTTTTTTTAGATCTGCTGCAGCCTTCTGAGGAAGAAAACTGGTGCTACCAAGCTGAGAACAAATTCCTAAAGAAACAAAGTTCCTGTAGCAACAGGGATTTTCAATCTTCCAACCAAGCTCTGGGTACTAAATCATCAATATCAGATGCGTACCATTTAGAGCCACAAAGTGACAAGTAAGAAAAACAGTGCAGGGACAGACCCCCCCTTCCTATAGAAGCTATGACTAGAAGACCTATCCCTTGAACTCGTTCTACCCTTCCCACTCAGCTGATAGATTAGTCAAATTTGAAGATATAGTTACATTACAAAATCTACCTCGCCCAACAGATCATCAAAACACCTGTCATGAAGGGTACAGGCCTCCTGAATCTGCTTGCTGCCAGAGGAGTCTACAACCTCTTTCAGATTCCAATGTCATCTTTACATACTGGCTTCAAAGCAAAGACTGATGCTAAGGCTATAAAAATAGAATGGATTAAACTTGGTTAAAAAAAAAAAAAGGTAACGGTAGGAAATCCCTGTTCAGCTTTTCTATGACATGTCATGTAAGAAGCTAAAAAAAACATAGGAAATATGTATGGTATATGTATCAGCATAGACCCACCTCACAGCAAGTAAGTGTGTACAGAAATTCCTTAAAAATGTCAAGTTTTTAGTGCCCTGGAAAACTCACAATGGAGCAGGTCAGCACTGTTCAAAACTACAAAAGGTTTCCCCTAAATAGGTCAATGGCCACCACTAAGAAAGCTAAATGTTCATGAAGAACAGCAACACAGGCAGTTGAGAAACTGGTGATTCAGCACAAATGAATACTTTTTAAAGCATTTAGCTCCAGATCAGCACCACTCAAGGCATACAATAGTTTATTGTTTGCTTTTATCTCAATACAGATGTGATTAGAAGCAAAAGCCTGACCAATTCAGCCTTAAGACACAGAAGCAGCTAAATAAACTCATTGCTTTGGTGGCATCAATATACCCATTACCCTATCATGGCCTGCCTTCTTGATTGCAGACAAGCTCAACAGTGTCACAGCTGGGTTTACTAGAATATAAATGAAACAAGAGGACTTCAATCTGTTGCTTCTTTAGACTCACATTTCAGTGAGTGCAGAAAATGGTGCTACCTGGCTGCTGGCAAAAATATGTGCTGCACCAAGCCACCTTCATTTCCTACCCTACTAAACCAATCCCACAGGGAGATTTTTCATTCTGCCTGAAAGCAAGCTTTACTGCCTTTTCTAGCCTACCCAGAAGTCCTTACTTCAGAAGGGAGAAAAATGCAGTCTGTAATCAGCTTGGGAATGTGCAGCCCTATTGTACCTCCTGTTCCCACACTGAGATGTCACATCCCTTAAATAAGTGCAAAATCTGTCTATCTTTCTCTCAAAAAAGGTTCCAGAAGGTTCACCATTGACTCAGCTGGTGACCAGCTTCAGGACAGTGCAGTGATCTGGAGAGTCACAGCATGCCCTCCTCTGGAATTACTTACTGGTTGAAACAATTTTTACTAGGAGCTTATTTTTACATAAGGAATTATTAGCTAATTACAAAGAACAAAATAGATGACTGGGATCACTTTGCTAATAACTGTGCATGAACAAGGCAACAAAATCACGTAGTACTTGCAGTGCTTCTGTGATACACTTCAGAGGAATAAAACTGAGCATCCCAAGCCCTGTGAAAACTGATTATTAGTAGAATGCAGTAAATAGCTCACAATGCATGGCCAAAATGGAACTCACTCTTTACACAAACTGTCACCAGCACTCTGTTTTGACATGAGAAAAAGGACCCTCCTGACCTAGCACTCTCTCTTTCTAGGCATGCATTGGTAGCAAGAATCAGCCCGTCTCACCAGTCCCAGAAAATGAAGAAGCCATGAATAAACTCTCTTGCTTTAAATCCAGGAAGCAAGTACATTACATATAAAGGACCACTGCAGTGATCCTTTCAGTTCTTGTGAAAGAACTGAAGGACCACTGCAGTACTAAACAATTAGAAAAATAAAGTGGGCAACCTCATCTGGACAACTAAGTACTTGTGATTTAATTTTTTAGGAAGAAAATGGCAATTGTACAGGAGTTGTATTCCCTATAACAGCATTACAAGCACTAGAGTAGAATACAACTTAGTTATATTTTTTTAGAAGTTTTCCAAACAAGACCCATCTCTGCATCTGAATTTCAGATAAAGGTTTCTGAAGTCTGACATGCTTTTCACATGATCAGCCCTCCTCATGACACACACTCAGTTTCATTGTTCACAACATAGAATTTAAAAAAAAAAAAAAAAAAGGCTCTTGTTTGAGACTCAACATGCTGCCTTGAAGTCTTCGTTTGCAGTTTTCTCCTGCATGCTAACAACCATGAACTGAACCATCATGAACACTTCCAGCTAGAAAAACTGAATATTTGCAAGGTTAAAGGTCATACAACCAAAAAGTGTCAGAATAAGACACAGAGATGACAAATGAACCACGCAGCATGATGGAAGTTCAAATCCTTGAGACAAGGACCACCACTTAATTGTGGGGGAAGGTGGTAGAAAGTACTGAACTCTGGAAATGCCTAAGTCTCCCTAGGGAAGCAGTATGGCTCCTACTTAAGCTCTCTTTCCTGGGAAGCTCTTAATTTATGTTTACACTGAAATAAATGGAACAAAACAGTTTATTTGTGGGGGAGCATCTGAGAGGGTGGTTACTGCAGCCCTGGGGAGGCAGCAGGAAGTGGGATAACCTCGGAGCCAGGCACAGCAGAAAGTACATTAGGAACATTAGTTTCCATATACACAGTTCTAGAGACACAACTGAGGAAGGAAAAGAGAGAAGCCAAAAAAAGAGGCAGCTAAAGTGGTTTTGACATGTCTTTTTTTCAACTAGCCAATAAAGTGCCATTTCACTGAGACTATTATCTAACTCATAAATCCCCATGTATGACCAGGTCCTTCAACTTACAACAAAGGTACCAGAGTCAGTGAGGAGAAACTATGGTGGGAGAGGTAGCTAGTTTTGGGAGGTAATTAAACAACCTATTAGCCATGGCTTCTTGATTCCTGACTGTCTTATCACTCTCAAATATCCAAAGATGCTTTTATGCTGGAGTGTTGAAAGCTGCAGAATTGTCAATATCTAAGTGCAACTCAAGGACCACATAAAGGGATTTGACCTGTCACAGCTAGTTTAAATATAAGTTCTAATACCTAAACACAGGATAGCCTAAGCCAAGCTTGGCCTTTGGTTTAAGCACTGACTGAGACGTCATCTTCGTGCATGCACTCACATGAGTGAAGGACGGCTAGGAGCAGGAGGAGGCCTCTTTAGGGAAGGTTGGGAAGCAGCCACTGGAAAGTGGGAGAAGGCACACTGTGGTACCAGCCGCTGCACTCTGGAGCTGGTCCCAGCATGTGCTGGCAGGGAGCTCCGCAGTGCCGCTGCCAGCGCACAGCGCTGCGCGCAGCTTCGGCCAGGAGCGGCCTCGGCCGCCCCCGCGCGGCGCTCTCGCTCCAGCGCAGACCATCCGCCACCACCGGCATTCCAGGCACTGCCACACACGGCCTCTCCCCATCCTCACACGCACTAGGAAAATGCAAAACTACACTGCTAGGTGGCTCAAGAGAAAATAGCAAATGCTCTAAAAACGTGTTTAATCACCCACAGCCATTCTTTGGAGGGCACTAGGAAATCATCAACTTTCCAGCACTCCCCAAGTTCCCTTTCAAGTCCTTTTTCATCATCCTATTTTCATTTTCTTACACGAGACTCTGATCAATGGTGCTGACACAGGGTGAACTGAGATTCGATGCCCCCTGCCCTCACCGAGGCTTATGCTAAAAAAAAAAAAAAGCCCAAACAAACCAAAACACCCAAAACAGTATCCAGCTTTCTTGCACTAGGGAATGCTCATTTCCCTCTAGCATGACAAAGCTGGAGGTTCCAAACAGAGCTCAAGAGGCAATCAACAAAGATGTCCCCAGTGTCTTACCAAAGCAGCTGCCACGATGTGAAAGAAAACTTTTACAAGCTGATGCAATGGACAGCTCAGCAGAAACTAGAGCCTTGATAATCAAGTCCTCCACGTTGGCCATCAGTGCTGCAAGTAGGGGAGGGGGGGAAGAGGAAAAAGGAAAAAAGTAGATTGTGAAGTAACACATAATATCCAGGAAGGCATGAGAATATGCAAATGGTGATACACCTTTGTGAATCAAAGCACATGAGACCCTATGGATGACAAAGCAATGATGCTTGGAAAGCCATACAAGCCTAAGTAAATAGACATGCATACGTATCTTAGTGCAAAAATACTCACAAATGACAATGTGAGAATGATAAATGTGAGCATATGTCCAGTGCAGGTAAACAAACATGGCAAACACACCAGAACAAGTCAGCTGGAGTTTGACCACTGCCCACTCAGAGTACAGGAAGGATTAAACAGGAGCTAGGAGTGGGTTAGTGAGATAAGCCCTCAAACTACAGAGAATAAACCATAGCACCGAGATATAAAATTTTTTCTTGTGAACTTTTATGAGATAACTGTTCTGTGACAATGCACCTTCCTCTAAAGCAGCTGTTCCCACACCAAAGTTCATAAATCTTTTCAAAATTTTATGACTGGAGACAGATCCAGTCCTGCTAACCTATAGTTAACCCATAGCAAGAAAGCACTCTCCAGCTCCTGCATGAGCCTGTGAAGAGCTCAGGAACAGGCATCTAGGCAGACAGAGGAAGCAAAAGGCAAGAAAAGATGTACATTAAACATAGACCTGGATTCTACACTGGACTTGGGATGAGTCATGCGATAGAAAGAACATCACACTGGTTTTGTTTTCAAGGACAAGCAATAGGGAAGTGAGAGAAGGGAGAAATTAACAAATACTGGAGTCATAGTCTCAGAAGTTAATAAAGATGAAAGGACAGCCTTCCCCACCTCTCAAAGGGAGCACAAGCAAATCCACACAGACATCTGGCAATCACTGCTTCAAAGAGAATCTTCTAGAAACCACTTAACTAGAGAGTTTACTTTAGGTCTACAATTACTATTTCTCATGCTCAGATGACGACATGCAGAAACCTGAACAATTACAGAAAGAGCATGCAAGCAAATTCAGATGTGAACTTCTGTACCAGAAAACAACTAAGTGGAACCAACACAGTATGGAAACATCCCAGCACACATAAACAACCCAGAACACAAAAACCCTGCCAGCCCAGACAAGGCCAGCCCTTTTCAGCCAGCATTCTGCCTCCCTATGGCCAGAACCAGATGCATCAGAGAAAGGTGCACGTCTTGTAATGGACAGTTAAAGAAATCTGCTTGCATTGCTCAGTAGTTTGGTTAATTATTAAGAGTGTGTATTTTATACTTGAGGTTCGGGTGAGGTGTGGAGATCTGTTAATATTAATAATTGCACATTCACAGCTGGCTGAACACATATGGTGCAAGGGACTGGATTGCCATGCACACACATGATGGAAAAAAAGTCTACTTCCATCTGAAAGCCAGATTCAAACCCCTTTCTCCAACATTTGAGTGTTCCTTGGCAACATTAGCAATATGGGCCATAGCTGCTACCAGTAATTTTACTGATGCCTCAATATCACAGGTAAATTATCCCTTAAAGAATATACCTGGATTCTGCTCTGCAGATGCAGTTACTCCCAGCAGACCCGGCAAAGGTGTGGAAGAGGGAGCTATTTTGTATGAAACACAGACTAAATGAAAACACCCAGCAAAAACCTGAGCCATGGAAAGATGACACCACATCCAAGAGTCATTCAAACTGGCACAGTTGTCCAGAGGTTGGTCACTCATCAGACTGAACAGGCCATGGGAGCAGTAGAGGGAGGGAAGCTTTTAGAAGGAATGGAATGACCTTAAGAAACGGGAAATGTAGGTAAAATATTAAGTAACACACCCTGAGAAAGTCTCAGAACACTAGTTGCAAAAAGGAAGGGGGTATGCCTTATCTCTGGGGATAGGGAATAAATGCACAGCTCTCATGAGTAAGGAACAATGCTTCCTTCCACCCTGCTCTGGTGCTAAATGGGACTCACTGGGGCTCTTCCTTGACTTCTTAGAATTCACACTACTGAGATGATCAAGATCCATCAAAGAAATAACAGAACAAGATTTTTACTGACCTGCAGTGTCTCTCCCCTCTTGTTTTAAGTACCTCAGCATTGCACTCATGCTCCACTTGTTGCCATAATCCTCTACTTCAGGATCATCACAGCTAAAAATAAATGAAAGAAGGAGACTGACACCACTGGCCTGCCTCCATGGATCAGCATTAGACCAACTCAGGTAAACTGACCCAGCCTCTGAAGAACAGGTTCCATTTTGCAGCCAAGTACCTGACATAATCTCCACTCTTCTTGTTGACACTGTAGTTGGTCAGATGCATGAACTGGTTTTTAATGTTCTTGGATGCCTGGTCATATCTCACTGTTGCAAATCTGTAAAGAGGAATAAAAATTCACAGTATTTCTTGAGCAAGTGGCATTCTTGCTAAATACAGCACGCATGTCACTACAAATCACAGACCACCATACAGACCACTCAACAGAAACCCCCAGGGAGAGAATGCATGTAATGGGACTTCAACAAATGCAAAATACAGTTTATCCTCAAAGGACACATCAAGCAAAAACTAATGTCACAGAATGTGAATATAATGCAACAGATTGCAGTTGGGCTAGATTTCTATTGTAGTTCCTTTCCAGCTGTAACTATTCTTTTTCTTACACAACATGTAATCCTGATTCAATACATATTTTAGGTCTCAGACTATGGAGAAAAATCAATTTTTAAAAATTGAGGGCAGAAACCAGAGCACCTAGTAGGCAGAATGACTAGTATGAGCCACTGATAATCACCACAGCTCATAATAGCAAGCATGCTCCAGTTCAAAAAACCCCCGAAAAACAACAAAAAACCAACAAAAGAAAAAACACCTTCACTCTGACAATCCTCCTGTACCACAAGAGCTTAAGATGCCAATGTCTCAAAAGAGATAAGGGGAGTAAGAAAGGATAAGGGCAGAGTCAAAAACATGCTATCCAAAAAGTCCCAGCAAGAGGAAAAGTATGTACCAAGCACAGCAGGGTTAGCTGCATAAAAAGGGGAGTAGATATGGGGGAAGCCTCAGTGCAGGAAAAAGGAGACAGGTTTCTGGAAAAATGGAAGAGTGAGAGAAAGTTGGATCATCTGGTTATGCAATGAAAATGTTCATAAAAGAAATCACCTCCATTTTTTTTCATTAATAGTCATCTCTTCATCCTTCCCCAATTATTCCCCACAGCTCAGAAGAAGCTGAACTACACAAAGCTAACATGCTACAAAAAAACAAACAAATGAAAAAAAAAAAAAAAAAAAAAAACCAAAGACAAAAAACCCCCACAATCCTTTCTTTAGAAAGAACTGCCAATAAAGTCAAGACCTTATTTCTCAGTTAAAACTATGCCATTACTGCCCTCACTTGGTAGCCATTTTGAGAAATACCTGTTGCCATAAGAACTATACCAGCAAATCCACAAAAATGCTTCAACTTATCCTTATATCCATGTGCGGAAGCAGGGGGGAAAACAAACCCCCCATGATATAACTAATTTTAAATGGCAAGGTTAAAAGAGGGGAAAATATTTTTGCACTATATTTTTTACAGCTTTAACTACGTACAAAGTTGGAGCAGCTGGCAACAAAAGCATTTGGAAGTTTGGATCCCCTTTCCACATATTTCCACAGCTTAAAGTATTTGAATTTCTTTTCAGTTTAACCGTAAGTTTCCTGGATTTAGCACTTTTGTTTTGAAATAAGTGACAAAAGCCCTGTCATATATTTGTTTCTTAGTTAGGATTTCATCACCTCCATTTTAACAATCCTTTACTGGCAGCATACTAGAAGTATTTTTTGAAATATACTTTCAGCCAGAAAGATACTGAACACAATCAGAGAGCCATTTCAAGTCTCCCTTGGTACTTACAAGCAGAGGGCAATTAGGTTCACCATGTTTTTCAGCTTATGCTTTTAATTTTTCATCCTCAAATAAAAGAATAGGAACTCCTGGCAGACACAGACAATACCCTAAACAAAAGTATTTCTGAACCTTCAAATGCTTGCATTAACTTCCTTCTACAGAGACCATCCTTAATTATTAGGTGGTCTGAGCTCCATGCTCAGAATTTTACATTTCCATGGGGACTATCTTTCAGAAGATATTTCACTGCATTCCAGAGCAACTAGTAGCTAAGCTTTCTCTTTTGCTAGGATGCTATCATCTTGAAGGACATCATGGGCAACTTCAGCAATGCACCAAAAACCTCCAAAACATTAAATTACTCATCTCTACTATTTAAAAAGACCAAGCTTCAAACAACATAATCCAATGCTTAATACATTCACCCAGAGCTGGTTTGACCAGCTTCATGCTAAGCACCAGTCTGCAAATGGAAAATCCAAGCTATTTCTAGAGCTTCTATCAATAGTTTCTGGATGCCAGAGTAGTAACAGATCAGAAGAACAGTGCAAGCAAATAGCCCACACTCCTTACACTTTTGTGCTTTGCACTCACTTGAGATGGAAGAGTGTTACTACCTCTGAAATACCAGTCACAATTACCTTCAGTACTCTACAGTTCTACAGCTTTTCAGAGTCTACTTCACTGCATCTTTCTGCCCCTGTAGTAACTATGCTGCTCATCCATCACACTTGTTCTCTCCAGGAAGACGAGACTTGCAGACTACAGATTGTCTTGCTTCAGCAAAAATTTTGTGATATTTTAGAGAAATGAAGGTCATAGGAAAAGGCCTTACAGTAATAGTGTAAAATAGAAAAACAGTGCTTGTAAAATTTTTCTAGGTGTTAACCAGAAATTAGAATAAACTCCTGAGGAATCTTACAATCTTTTAGAAGATTACTTCATTTAAGGGCAACGTTCTTTTCCAATTTCATTCTGGGGCACTACTAAGAATAGAATATATGTTACTTAAAAAAATAAGGGCCAAGATCCTAAAAGCAATTCAAAAACTATATGCTAAGCAGGGACAGAAAATAAAGGGCAAGCCTTGTGTTTTCCTAGTAACAGAACTTACCACAAGCATATGCTACAATATTCTGCATGAACTATTTTTCTAAACACTAAAGGCTTCATGCCCAGGTGTCTCATATTGCTATAATCCAGCCAAAGAGTGATGAAGGCACAAATACACAAGTCCAGATCCCCATCTGCCAGGACAGGACTGTTTCTGAGCCAAAGCATTACTCGTGGATGCTGCTATGTGGGAGCCTGCAATCAGACAGGAATCCAAGAGTACTCCTAAACCAGAGGCTGGACTGTCCACACATGGAGACCTACCTTCAGCCAAAAAAGACTATTTTATCAAGGGAAACTCATCTAAACACTATCTTCTGCTTACTAATACCATCTCTTACTCTGCTACAAGCAACTGCCATTTTCCCCCACTGTGGTCTGTTCCTGTCCAAGTTCTGGACTACTCCATAGGCCTTGCAACACAGAGACCCAGCTGATAAAGTGTGTGCGGACTGAGTGGTTCAACAATTAGAATTTTGCTGTAGGACTTGTCAAGTGGAAAAAACCTAAGAAAAAGTAAAATTTTCCACTGCTAGTCAGACAGGAAGGTTTTCTGCCACTTCAGTGCATTCTTCTGTCCCCACTTCATCTAAACCCACAGTTCTTCTTATTGTTAACAATGTGAAATACTATGCAGGTAGCCAAGAAAGGAATGAGTGTCTGCTTTGTATCCACCACCAGAAGAATATCAACTCTGTTTTGGCCTGAATACAGATTTGCTTTCTCTGTAACACAAGTTCTAACCATCAGTTTTCAAAGCTGAATGACTGAACCTTCTTTCACCTGCCAATGTACTTGGAGAGGGTGCAAAAAAAGATGCAAGAGGAAAGGTCCTCTCTGACACCATTAACCTGGGTCATCTCTGAGATATGTATTACACAGAGGTAACACAGTTCACAGCAGCAAGAATACAGCAAGCACCTTCCTGTATCCTGATGTTATGTATTGCATGTATTCACTGTTGAAAATGAACTCCAAGTGATACTAAAGATACTCACTTTCATTAACTTGTTTACCTGGCCTTACTGCAGTCCCATCCTGCCAAAGATCCTCCCCTTCTAATGAATCTTGTCATTTTAATGTCTGAGGAAAGAGCTAAGTTAAGAAAATTAAGGATATATTCTAACATAGTCTACAAGAGATTAGATTCCAAAAGCCTCTAAGCAGAAATAATATAGGAGAGTTTCTACCCCAAAACTACAGCTGGAAAGAGGAAGTGTTAAACTGAGATTGACTGTGCATTGCTCAGTTGCCACACAAACTGCTGCCTGTAGTACAGCCTCCCAGGCAGAAGTAGCTGCAATCATATTGGGAACAGCCCTGGCAGCCTCCCTCCCTTTCACTGCAGCTTCTCTTTCTGCAGCAGGACAGAGGAGATGCCCTTCATTTCTGAATTCAAAGCTTAGAACAGAGAAGTGATACACATACATTCCACTGATCTGATACATCTGCTCATGTCTCAGCTGGTCACAGCCAAGTGACACAGGTGCATTGCAGCTTGGATGAAGGCAACAACGCATTCTCTTACCAGCAACGATACGCTGCTACACAGCTCACCTTCCCCAACAGCACATTTCCCTTCCCTTTGTCTGGGATCAGAGAGGAAGAAAGAACAATCAAAAGTAAGCAGAAGAGTGGCAATAGCACCAGCAGGTAGCCTGGGCAGCACAAAAAGAAAATTAAGGGAAAAATCCTCGCTAATTCCTTCAGACTCCAAAACTACTCTCAACCTCCAGACTAAAAGTATAACATCTAGAGACATGCCAGCTCTCTGCCTCCCTATCATGCTCCACGTTCACCTTTGGTATTCAGACACAGAGATTCCAGACTTCTTTCCCTTTCTCATTAAAAGCCTATTAACCACACTTAAGCTCTACCTGCAATAGGTCACCTTCTCTACAAGTGCCAAGCAAGCTTTTTCCCTGCTCACCTAGCAGTCCACAAAACATGTCAGAGCTCACACTGAAAAGTGCCCAAATCCACCACACCAAACTTTGGCCCCTAACCCACATCCCTACACTGCCTTAACCTAAGCAACCACCCTCTTACTGTCACAATTTTAGGCAAGACATTACCCAAGGGATTGTACAATGCTCTTTGTCTTATCTCCAGCATTACCGCAGGAAATGAATTAACCACAAGGTAAAGTTTGCAAGTCATTTCAGAAACATGTAAACTGGATCATTAAATATTTACAGAAGATGTTACATGGTTTTGCATGAAACTTGACAGCTCTGGAATGTTTATTTGAGGATCTAGTCAGAGTCTGAGAAAAGAAGAGGAGAAGGGAAAAGACTTGAGTGGGAAGAAGGAAAGAATAGTTAATCCCTCTTCTCTCAAATGAGTTCTACAAAAAAGCACACATTATGATAGACTTTTCCATGACTGCACACAGAGTTCCTGCATAAATGTCCTGGAAATAATCAGTGTAGTGCTTTTACAAGCATGCTCCTCACGTTTTATGCTTGGAGTCACTTTCCCAGTCCCTCACTCCTCCCCATGCATTAGACTTTAGCCTCTCTGTTACTATTAGCTGCCACTTTGTTTAGGGAACATAGTTCCTTACAGCACAGGACAGAAAACAGAAGTCTAAAGACCATCACGATCCCCCTAACTGCAACATTAATATGGTTGACAGCATTCACCTGATATGTGAGCATCACCTTGATAGTGAGCAATCAAGTATGAACAGGAGCTAAAGCTTGTAAGGGAGTTAATATAAAAAGGAGTTTTGGTGACACCTCTATGATGGCAGTTTCTCTAATCAAAGCTGAATAAAATTACTCCAACAGTTCTAGTTAAAGAACAAGATCCAGGAGCAGTGTTATCAGATGTCTGCAGGAACCGGGATGAAAAAAAAGACTTTTTTAATCTTTTCACAACAAATTTGCATGTTTTCAATTTATGCATTGACATTAACAGTATTTCAAAACTTCAGAGCATAAGAAAATACCATGAGGATAACAAAGCACTGGCACAGGCCTCCCAGGGAGGTGGTGGAGTCTCCCTCCTTGGGGACACTCAAAAGCCATCTAGACATGGTCCTGAGCAACAAGATCTAGATGGCCTCACTTGAGCAGGGGGTTGGACCAGATCCCTTCAACCTCAGTCACTCTGTGATTTGGTGAACCTCTCATGTTCTTTTTCTCATATTCTCTAGTTTCTCATTGCTCAAACTGTCAGCAGCATTAACAACTGAGCTGACCACATCTAACAACTGCTTAGTAGCCTGTCTGTTAAGCACAACAGTGGGGTCATGTGGTTATACACCTCAGTGAATCAGTAGTTATTCACCTCAGAGATCTGAATCTGATTATATTAACTAACAAGTAAGGAAGCAACATAAAGCTCTCTGGCTTGATAGTCTATCCACTGGCCTGAAGCCCAGCAGGTACATCTAGTGAATAACACTGCTCCACAGCTTCTGCACAGGGCCATGTCTACTGAAGTGGCTGCAGCCCAACCCCAGGTGTCCATCCAGAAACAAATGAGCTGAACTCCCTCAGCAGCAGAGGCTGCTGGGCAGGGGTTACTGCAAGAGGGATGGGGCTGCTGCAGCTGGCTCAGCCAGCTCTGGCCTAAGCACAGCTTGTGAGCTAATGTGAATTCCTTGGCTGAGAGCAAATACCTGAATTCTTTGGAAACCACAGGAATCCAGCACAGAAATAGTGAATATCCCAGAGGAGCTAGTGTCAGTTAGAAAGCCAAGCTACTGAAGGAAGGGTGGCACAAGGCTGAGTGGTGTGAGCTCAGGTGACAGCATGGCAGCTAGTGGCAGGGGCTGCAAAGCCCAGCATTCTAACCCCGGAGCAAACCCTTGTGTCCCACTGGAAACTCCCCCCAAGCTGCTGCTGCTCCTTGGGCCTTTTGCAAGAATGTTTAGTTTTCAAATCAGTTTTGATTCTTTTTCTCTAAACTATTTTTCAAATTCAGTGTAAAACTGAATGGCAAGTTCCTGATGGTCTATGACCCTTCCAGCTACTCAAGCTCAGAAATAGGGCTGTCTAAACATGGTTTAGGAGAAAAAGCAGTCTGTTGAGTGGTCTCCCCAAAACAAGGAGCCATTTCACTATAACATCCCCACACTATGTGTCAAGCCCTCATCAAGCCTGCAGGCACCAAGCAGGAAAGGTTCACCAGGCTCCTTTCGGCCACACAGAAGGAAGGGAAGTTGGACAGGACAGAGAAGCAGCACAACAGGGAAGGCTCAAGAATAGCACAAGCTATTCCTGGCCCTATGCTCTCTTCAGCTGTACTTCAGGCACAAGTCAGGCTGGTTATTCCCCACTTACATGACTGCCCCTCCAAAAACCAGCATAATGCACCAATTCAGCAGTTGGCTCTAAGTGAAGCCTTGGGATTCCCACATAACTGGGCTTGGTGAGTTACCTTCAAAAGTTTATAATTAAGACTGTAGTTTATTAACAATGTACCTCTTGTTCTACCTATGATGTAAAAGGTATGTCAATAAATATATTACACTGCCTGTTTTGAAAATCTCAGATAAATAAAACTACCAAGATCTTTAATGTATGATCAGATGACAGAGTTATACCCTCAGGCAAACCTGGACAACCTTATCATGACCATCTCAATTTCCAAACCTATCCCTTCAATGCAAAGGTCCCAGCTACAGTCCTCCAGGCTGTGATCACAGACAACCAATCTAGATTATAATTGTCTTTTCTAGTACAAAGTTACTAAATATCTGCCAATTTAACAGATGTATGGCAGCACACTGTGTCTACTTTTTTTAATATGTACTCAAAAAGTGTTCAACACACTTTTCAATCCAACATCTTAAGCGATCTTAAGTCACCCAGGGCTGCTTTATGTCTTATGCACAGCTTCAGTCTTGTTTCAAGCCTCAAGTAAGAGAAGAAAATCCCAATCCCACTCTACTCCCTCCAAACAGACCACTGTATATCTCAAAATAAATCTATTAGCTGCATTTCTTCTAAAGGTCCACCAGGCACAAAACATGCAAGGAGCTCTGACAGAGTTTGAGGAAAGCATGACTAGAAAAGGTGTATGGTAACAAAAGATAAAAACACAGCATGTTCACTGATACTATTCTTGAAAACTCCCCAGAAATCTGATAGTTGACTCTGTTCACTTGAGGCTCTGTCCCCTTATACGGCCTATTCCACATGAGTGGGGTGGAAATAGCTAGAAAAGGAACCTTCTCAACATCAGTGCTTCCTACATTCTACTCAGTATTCTTTTAGAGGATAAACAGAAAAAAAAACCTAAACAAAAAACCCAAATAAAGCAAAACAAAAAGCCACACAAACAAACAAAAAAAAAACCCAAAAAACAAAAAAACCCCAACACAAACATTCTGAAGTTTCATTATCTTCCTGAACAACTGCATTAAAAAAAATTAATAAAAAAGAGAGAGAGAACTTTAGCATGGACAAACCAAATAGTTATTTAGTACTTCCAGCATAACCGCTGAAGGCTTTGTTACACACATCTGGGTACATACCCTTCCTATCTCCTTCAGATGAAAATTGGAAAGTGAAATAGAAGGTACAAAAATGTTGGATCCACAATCTCTTACTTCTCCTCAGCTCTGAAGCCTCAAATTCCACTCTAGATCATGTCATGACAAGTCCAGCTGTGCCAGAAGAAACAAGGCCTAAGGAAATATCTAGTCAAACATCACAAATGTTTGTTATACCAAGTTTGTTCCTTGTAAAGATCATTACATCTTATGGTTTCCTCATAGCACTCCTTTTCTGGTAGAGGCCATCAAGTTCACCAAAGCAGTCAGGTTCCTCTTGGAATACGCAAAGCATAACACTAGAGAGGAACATGACCTTTCAGACAGACTAAGAAAATGGAAACAAAAAATTAAAACACCAAGCTAGGTCATCCTTACTAGACTTCAGAGACTATCTGCCTTCAGAAAGCAAATTCAAAACATGGAAGTCACCAGAGTACACCACAAGCACTAGCTGAGGTTCCAAAACCAGATTGCTTTGTTCTGCTGCTATTTTTCACCTTGGATTGCTTCCATACCACCTCTGATTCCAGGCACTGACATTACCTTCCAGTTCTCTGCTAGAAATTGTTTCTACCCTTAAGCAGCATGGGTTTTCTAATTCCTTAAGACAAGTCTTAAAAGCAGCTTCTACTCCCCAAGTGTAGAACACTTCCCCCCCCCCGCAGAGCTAAACTTTTGTCCCAGCTTTAAACCAAAGCCTTACACTATGAGAGGCAATACAATGGTCTCTCCCAGCACATAACTCCCACTAAAATAAATGGCAAAACAGCTAAATGGGAAGCCATAATTCAGTAACTCCATGTTCTTTACCTCTCACCAACTGAATCTGTAAATGCAGGATGTGGGGAAAACACAAATCGCTACAACTGAAAACCACTAGTGCCATCTGGAGGCCACCCAGAAGAGCCCACCCAAAGTTTTACCAGCCTCTGCTCATCTTAAGCCTTTTCCTCCAGAGAGAGCTTGCCAGCACTTACAGCATGAACATATCAGCTGTGCAGCCACAGTAGATGGGAAAAGCTTAAGGATAATTAAAGATACTGCCTTCAATAAACGTACAGATATCATGTGAAAGCATTTACAAGTGTTTAGCCATAGCTGACGCATCAGCTGAAACTGCTCAGTGGGCTGCTGATGTTTAGTAACGGAACCAGAGCTACTCTCCATAGCTCAGACATCTCTCTTGAAACTCCTTTGTAACAAGATCAGCAGAATCACCTTTAAGATATTAATGATGGTGCAAATCCTACTTTTGAAGGCCTGCTCTGTACTGCCCATTCTGAGAACATGCTGGAATTCTATGCTATCTTGTTTCCCCCTTCATTTTCCAAAAACATGCAATTATTAGTAGCTAAGAATTTAGCTGCCAGTTCCCAAGAGAAAAGTCTTGCATGACTGGCATCTTTAAGGCTCCTTTGCTAAAGTGAAAATAGTTGTAAAGCTTTCCACTTACAAAGGTAAGTTTCTTCTTTCTGCCTCCTTTTAGGGAAAAAATGCATTCACATTATCTTTGCAGGCAGTGGCACATCATAACACACCTGAAAGGTGTTCATCAATTTAATGGATACTTCTTGTGGGATCATTATTTATGTATTCTTTGGGATTCATTATCTTCTTGAGACAAAGAACTTGAAGTCAGTATCTACCCAAGTCAGAGCCATGTCAGGCATGAATCCTAGAGATATTCAGAATACATCAGATGTGCTAGTAAGAATGATATGGCATTACTTAAAACTGTTCCTAAAGACAGTTGTATGGTGCTCTTTTCTCAAACATCAGCACAGTTAAAATTCTGATCTGTTGGGAATTCAGAGGGGTGATTTCTTCAAATCCATTAGTTACTACAGACAAATATTTTCCTAAACTTCTAGGACAAAGCAAAAACAGGTATTTTTGGTAGAATCCCTACCAGGATTGATTCTAGGTATCTTTCATGACTTACATGCAAAGGAAATTTGTTATCTTGCAGGGTAAAAATAGCGAACTAGCCTAAAACCACTACAAAGATACGGCAGAAAAATAAATGCTGACCTAAAATTTAGAATAGTCATTGAAATGAATGAGTCACTGAGGTCATTCATTAACAAGTCCGCAACTACTTTTTTTTTAGGAGAAATTTGAGAAAGCTTCATTTCCCTTCCCCTCAGAGAACAGAGAAGAGGCACCACAGTATCAACAATCCCAAGTTTCAAGAAGAACTCAGCCTTGATAATGAACATGCCAGTGACAATCTGTTTGGCCATTTAACCCTTGAGAGTTGAAAGCCTGCTTTATCAATTATCTATAAAAACAATAAAATCCCTCACTCAAGATCCTATATGAACCATAACCTATATGAAGAAACCTGATGGGACACAGCACAATGAAGTATCATCTACTTAAACTCCGCAGAATTCCCTAACTGGCACTTTCCTTGTTTTACTATTGTTTCAGGAGTAGAGAGGCAAGCCAAGAAATATCTGGCTCACCAAGTGCAGGTACATCAAAAAACAAAGACTTCTGCCATACCTGGCCAATCCTTCCTCGTAGAGATAGACGACAAGGGGATCATAGGATGTAACCAGAACATAGAGACGTACATCAAACTTGAAATCTGAAATACAGTTGTCAAGAGTCAGTGACTGCGGATATCTTTCAGACATCATAACTAGTTGAGGAATTTTAACAGACTCTCAGAGCAATAAACCATTATCTGCTGCTGACATAGGTGCCTGAACCTATCCCAGTTGTAAAGCTTCCAGGTTTTAATGAATTCTCTAGTTACATTTGTCTGATGCTAGACAATTATTCAACTAGACTTCTCCAGAGGATACAGAGATCCTCAGATGCAGGGTTGGGGGAAGGGAGAAAAGCAATTCCTAAGCACACTCACCATCTATGAGCAAGGGATTGCTGATGTAACGAGACACCAAGATGTTGTCTTCCACTACAATTTGGTTTGGCTGCAAAAGAACAGAGAATTTAAGAGTGAAAAAACTGCAGATGTAAGGAATAAGAAGAAATTAGATCAAATCCACCATTTTTTCATGCCTTTCCCTCCAAAAGGAGATTGGTACAGCCACCCTGTACCAATAACTATGTCTGGGGAAGGAAGAAATAAAACCAAAATGAAAAAACATAACTGTCACAGCACATGCCACAGTCAAGACAGCCACCATACACAGAGTATCACCACACAATATCAGAAGGCTTCAACCCATACAGAGTAACACCATACCACATCAGAAGGCTTCAGGCATCCACCCTTCTTGTTCTTTAGCCCAACCTTTTACACCCCTGATGTTCATGCATTGTACCTGTGTGCCCTCTGTTCCCTTTGGTGGTTGGTCAGTGCCCCTGGGCACTGCCCCATGGCTCATTGCTGTCAATGCTGCTCACCTGCTTCTCACAGCTGTACCCATTGGGGATGAGGCTCAGCCACAGCCCCAATTTTAATTACCACAAACTGTATACCTACACAGAACTGTCAGTCACAACATATTTAAGGTAATTAGATCCTAAAGAGAATGATTACATTGCCAAAAACCCTGCTCATGAATTTTCCAGTAAAATACTCAGAGTAGCATATAGATTTAACAGCCACATGGCAATGATGTAAAATAGGCAGAGAAAAAAAACCTCCCACACATAAGGAGTAATTGTTACTCTGTTTGCTTCTCAAAGGTTTAACCAAACACATGGCGAAGGGGTTTAGAAGACCCAGGATGAAGTATGTAACTGCAGATGGTGAGGAAACCACAAGTGAAGAAAACAATTCAACTTGTCATCTTTACAACTACATCCTGGGCTGGTATCCAATCTTTTTACCTACCTCCTACTGAGTCTCATTTCACAGCAGGAGCTCCTGTACCCAAAAGAAGCTACACTTGTAGGTAAGAACAGAAAGCTCAAACTATGACAAATACGTGTCACAAAGTTATGGGATCTGTTGAAAAAGCTTTAACTTTTTGCTGTATGCAAGGCTCTCTTGTAACCAGTTTCTTGCACAACACCTTCTTGCCTTCAGTTTGCAAAAGAGGCAAGAGAATCACAGGATTCTGCCTTTATTCAATTTTGTATCTAATTCAGCCACAACACCAGCATGATGAGCAGAAAACCTAAGTATATAAAATGCTTATATAGAACATGAGAGAACATGCTCAACTTCCCTCAGAATATCACACAACAGTGACACGCTGTTCTATATGGATCCAGGAAACGCAAAGGTTTGTTATTTGTTTGGAGGGGTTATTGTTGTTTCCAAAAACTTTTGTGATGAAATTCTAAAAGAAACTCTTTTAATGGCATCGCACTAAAGGAAACTGGCCTGTGGGCCAAACTAGCTGCAGTGTTTCTCAAACAGAAATACACAAAGGGATATTGGTCCCAGAAGGGTATTTTCCCCAGGTCATGGCCAACTGCCATGTGAGCCTGAGCTCATTCCTCCCTTTCAAGCAAAGAAAAAAGTGAATGTAGCTCTGGAAATACTTACCTCATACACTTGGCGAATTGCTCCCTTATTTTATGGGAAATGATCCAAGTAGAGAACAGATGAGGCAGCATGACCCCTTCAGTGCAGGGAAGGCTACAGGGGTTTGAATGAGGGAAAACAAAATGACTCAACAGTCATTTTGCTGTTGAGCATATTTATTGGAATCCCCTCATGTGTATGGCTCCAGTTCAGATGTATTTGTTACCTATGACAACCTAACTCCCTGCAAAGCTCACAAATGGCAAAAGGCACTACAACCTGCACATTGATTTCAAAGAACTATCCCCATTACATCTCAGGAAGGACACAGACGCCTTTAGATAACATGGCTTTAAGACTGATACGCTTCCCACTTTATCAAGACTCATTTAAACTGGTCTTTTTACATGGGTGTGAGACAAGGGGTCTGTTTGAGGACTATTTAGGTCACACAGGGAAAGAAATAAGGAGAGTTCTGGAAATCTCCACAAGGTCAGCCTACTGTCACCCACAAAGAAAGCATGAAGCAGCACAGCTTCCTAAACTATCTCAGCTCCTAATAAGCTAAGACTTGCAGATAGATTGCAAGATGAGCACAGCATACAAAGAGATAGACTGCTTTTGGTTACACAGCATAGGCCCAGGCAGGCCTTCCAAGCTGCTCAGGGCTGTTGAATTGCTCACCAATATATATGGCTGAAATTGAGAGTAAGGCCAGTGTTCAGTTAGATGCCTTCATGCCTCTTGCCTGGAAGCCAACATAGTTTTGAAGACACTGCTACTGAAGAGCAGTACTTTTAGTGAACACTTACGTTATTTATCAGGTAGACACCTCGACCTCTGGAAGAGGCCACAGGCTTCACTATCCACGGGCCTCTGTCCTTAGAATAGGTATCTGGTTAAAAGAAAACAGCACAAGTCTGCAACATTTTCCATTCTGCTTATTAACAGCGGAGCAAGAATCAAGAATGTTGCCTATGGTAAATGCTTTAGAGAACTCCACAGGGAGAGATCAAAGTCTACTTTTCTGATGTGCTATTTCACCCCTTTGCAATCACTGCAATTATTAGAGCCCTTCCATAAAGCCCCCCACAGTGCTCTGATAGATTCATTCTTCTGCCCTATGCCTCCTTCTGGCACTTCTCACTTCAGTGCTCCCAGGCATTAGGCAGCGATATTGTGAAGCTGATCATCAACAACATTGTGCATATAAAAACTCCTCCATTTTGGAGCCTTAACCCCACATCTGTTTTTTGGAAACTTACACAGGCATGGAGTAAACAGAACAGTAGAAATTACATAAAGAAATCACGTGGACCTTTTCTACTGTGTTCCCAGCTTCCTCTAATTTTGTTACCTTAACCACTGGCATGATCAAAAAGCTAGGATATCAAAAATGATTCCCTTCCCCCCCACATCCCATTATTTTGTTTTATATCTGGGCATCATCATCCATTCACTTACTGCAGAACTCCTGGTACTCTGTTGGGAGGATGAAGGTCTGAGGTAAGATATGGAATGTCTTGAACCCATGGGTGAGCTGCATTCGGCAGACATTCTTGTATAGCCTGTCCTTTCGTGTCAGTTCATATGACCTGGAGTCCCAAAACAATGTAGATAGACTGTATCTATTTATTCCCCAACATTACAGCAACCATTTGTCCTAGTCACTGAAGTATCTGTAGCTTTGTTAGATGTCTAAGCCCTAACCTGTCAGATGTCTAAACTCTAACTGACTCTCAAGCTTTACTGCCTCTACCTTAAGGCTGTATTAATATCATTTGTGGCACTTCTTGCAATTCCCAAGACAGACTGAAGCACAGCAACCTGTTATAATGGTGATTGTAAACCAACCTGTAATAACAGTGGTTATAAACTAACCTGTTATAACGGTGGTATATAAACTTTAGAGGGATGGTCCTACGTCCCCTGCTAACTAAAAACCGAAGTCACAAATAATTTCTCATCAAATAAAGAAAAAAAATTGTAAAACCAATATTTGGGCTACAGACAAGATTTTCATTGATATACTATTCCCTGAAAACCCCAAAGACTGTTAAAAATGAAGACAGAATGTGGCAGTGGCCCTGTCTGTTGGGATTTTACAGTAGCACATATGCTCTATTTTTGGGGGGGTATCTATGTTCAGATTTTTGCAAATCACCACAATGATGTTCAACAAAACATGGTATTGAGGCCTTACCTAGGGAAATGGTTGACTTTCTGAACATCTGTAAGGGAACGCAGCAAGCAGGGCTTCAAGTGTGATCCTGTCCACATGAGATTATAATCACTGCTATTAGGGTGAACCTAAAAAGCAGCATAAAAAACACCACATACAAAAACGTTGAATTAATGAAGAGCAATACCGCTTTGTCCCTAGATCTACAAGGCCAAAGCAACCCTAGCCTAAGACAGTCTCCTCTACTATCTCTAATATAAGGGCAACTCCAGCCAAACTGCTACCCTAAGGTACTCCCATGCTGGGAAATAACCATGTCAGATTTTTTAAACAAAGTTGTGAGACTTATTTTCATAGATGGTTTAAACACAGTTTGTAAAGCAGTTTTAATCTTTCAGGAAACTTGTCAGATCAATTCCTTAAGTTGCTGTGATTCTGGGGAAAAAAAAAAAAAAATCAACCCTATACATCTCTCAAATTGTCATTAGTTGCATACAGAACATTCTTTAGAGTAAGACGGGCACTAGAAGAAAAGTGTGAAATACTACATCAATACTTCTGAAAGCTTGTAAAGGCTGAATCCTTCAGATCTTCCCAAGGGTGTGATGCTTTAAAAGCATCACATGACCAAACTTCAGCATTTCTTTTCCCCTGTTTTTGAAGGCTTAAGACTAATGGGTTCTCCTTTGAGGGATCAAAATGACGTATTTTCAGTCTGAGTAAAAGAGTACATTAAAAGACAAAACTAAAAACCTCAAGGGAAGCCACTACCACAGCAACTTCCTGGTTCTAACCCTGCAGAATTAAAAAAAAACAAAAAACACAAAATCTAAAAACATTATCATCACCTCCCAGCCCAGCACAAAATCAGAAGTTTATTGCACTCACTTCATGGAATCCATGGGCAGTCAGAATGCTCCGAACCAGCCGGCTATCTGTCCGCACAATCTTATAGGACATGTGGAAGCGTTCTGTGAGGAGGCAAAGAGACACAGGATTAAAGTCTGCACCTGGGAGAATAAACCAAAGTCATGCTACCAAAGAAAAAGACTCAGACAGTACAGCTGCATTTAATTCACAGAGAGTAGTAGCACATAACAGGCAAAGGGAGATAGGAAATGCCAACATCAGCATCACTGAACTGACTTACATCAATCCTTAGCTATAATATAGTAGCATCACAGAACCCCAGCACATAAAAATAAAGCACAGGATTAAAAAAAAAAATCTGGGTATTTTTTAGGCTAATGTTCTATTATATAGACTGCTTTATAACACTCTGAACATTATTTCAGCTTTCTTCTCTAGTCAACATTGGTATTTCTAGCTTAAAGTAATTATGTCTAATGCCTCTCATTGATATGGCTTGCTTATGTGATCACTTTTAGATCCTGAAAACCCAAAAGGAAGCACTGAATTTTTGTTCACATCTCATTCACCTGTACCAATCTTCCAGCAAATAACTGCAAATACAGTGAGAAATGAAGTAAATAGTACAAGGAAATAAAAACTTACTATAGAAGTAGAAAGTCATAAAAATAAAGGCAATAAGCAGCCCCATAGGAATAAGATAAAACAAAAGCAAGTAGGAAGACTAGAGATCAGCTGTAATATAAAAGGATGTGGCAATCCAAAAAAAGAGTTCAAAGACAGTAGAGAAAGAAATTGCAGCACTAGAATACAGAACTGCCTAGAAAAGGCAGGTTACAAATGTATTCAAACTGAGAATAAAAGGGTGAAGATTAGATTAAACTTCAGGAACTGTGTTCTATCAACGAAAGTAAATCAAAAATCAAGAAGTATCATAATCGGGAACAAAACAACCCTGGAGGAAATTTATCACATTGCACTATTCAGCAGTAAACTCATTAAACTGTGTGAGAAAAAGCAGAAGAGACCTCACACTCCAGTAAAAATGTGAGTTACAATTACCATCAGCTTCTGACACCATCCAAGCACATTTGTAACTCACATGAAAAGGATTGGGAGTTTCCACATATAAAACACCTTCTCCACCCCTTACCCCAATGAGCCAGAAGCATTTCTGCTTGGATAAGATATTAGAAACGAAAGCACCAATTACCTAAGAAATGAAAAGCAAGAGAAGAAAGAAGTGTCAGCACCTTCACAAAAGAAAGCTGAGTACATTTTAGCTTTTCTCCAACTCAGCACATCCAGAACAAGCTCCCAGCTGTACACACCCACAAGTACTAACTTTTCAAATCCAAAGTGACTGTTTATTACAACCCAGACTCTTTAGAGGCTCTCCCTTACTTGACTTAGGCAGGTTTGGTCTCCCAACTCAAGTGCTGACAGGAACCATTTTGTTTATGGCCTTCTAGGGGTTGTGAGGCTGTAGACTCAGATTTGTTACTACAGCTTATTATTGCTCAACTGTGGGACTGGCTGCTTTATTTCCCAGTGAAATGCTCTCAAAACTCACTGCAAGGATTGATCTAAGGTCTTAGCTACAGTGAATTTGTATTCTGGTTCGAAGTTCTAGCACAGCCTCCAAGTTTAATTTGCAAGCAGACAGTTCCATCTCAAAACACGTCAGGGCCCAGTGGAGGGACAGAAACTATTATAGTCCAAAGACATTATAAGCATTCACCAACTGATTAAGCACTTCTGAACATCTCAGTGGTCAGAGACTAGAGAGGATTCTACTTTCCTACTATGTCCTCTTCCCACCAGAGTGAAGGGACCATCAGGTAAGAGACTTTTACCTCATGCCTTCGAGCCAAAAGCTGGCACATAGTAGCACCCACCTCCAATTAGACGGAGGTAGCTGTCCTTAGCCAGAATGGCTTCAGCATGAAACACCAAGACAGGGACCCGCCTGCAGCCACCACCTGTCCACTTGATACATGGATGACCCCTGAAACGACAAGACAGTCAGCATAAGCAACTGCTGAGCCTCATACATGCAGCAGTTAGTTACAAGAATGACACAGCAATTCTCCATACTTACCCACCTAGCCTGTGGACAGGACATAAGCAAACACACTGGGGGAAATAGTGGAAGATTAGTGAGGAGGACTGTAAACATGCCCCAGTGACTTACCGCTTGGGTGTAGAAAAATACACGTGACATATTAACTGTTGTCTTGGTGTGTTTCACAAGCAGAACATTTGAAGTCAGATAGCACAGCACTGCAAGAGACTTCATGGCACTCTATCAAACATGCTTGAGACTCCTGCCCTATGGCGGGCAAGGTCAAAGCACAGTGGTAAATTGCACCTGGCAAAAATCCCTGAAAAATGAGCAGCAGCTCCAGTGATTCTCTAGCAAAGACCAAGCTCCACAGTGACTGCCTTGGCTTGCTGCTTAGGGGATCCCCCAGTCAGCAAGGTAACAAAAAGAAATTTACTCTTTGTGTTTCAGATGCAGTCTTGTGGTTGTCCCTAAGCCCTGCCTGTGCTGACTCAACACACACACATATGCTAGGCATCTGTGGTGGTTCCAGGTTGCACTCTGGCTAGATGCCAGGCACCCACCAAAGCTGCTCCATCATTCCCTTCCACAGCTGGACAGGTGAGAAAAAATTTACCAAAAGACTCACGAGTTACAGGCAGGGAGGGATCACTCCCAGTTACAGTCCCAGGAAAAAAAAAAAAAAAAGACTCAAGTTGCGGAAACTAATTGAAATTATTACCAATCAAAATCAGAGCAGGATAATTAGAAATAGATCAAATCTTAAAAACGCCTTTGCCCCACCCCTCCCTCCTTCCCAAGCTTAACTTTATTCCTGAATCTCTACCGCCTTCCACCCAGCAGTGCAGGGAAATGTGGAATGGGGCTTACAACCATTTCATCACATGTTGTTTCTGCCATTGCTTCCTCCTTAGGGAGAGCCCATACCCTGCTTCAGCATGGGGTCCCTCCCACAGCAGAGTCCATAACAAGCTTCTCCAGTGTGAATCCTGTCCACGGGCTACAGTTCTTCTTGAACTGCTCCAGTATGCATCCCTGTCCACAGGGTGCAGTACTTAAAGAAAAGGCTGCTCCAGCATGGGTTCCCCATAGGGCTACAAGTCCTGTCAGCAAATCTGCTCCAGGGTAGGCTCCTCTCTCCACAGGTCTGGAGGTCTCTCCCAGGAGCCTGTTCCAGCACAGGCTTTCCATGGGATCCCAACCTTCTTTTGAGCATACACCTGCTTCAGTGTGGGGCTCCTCCATGAGCTCTAGGTAGATCTCTGCACCCCCACACATATTCATGGAGTGCAGGGGCACAGCTACCTCACCATGGTCTTCACCACAGACTGCAGAGAATCACGTCTCTGGCATCTGGAGCAGCTCCTTGCCCTCTGACCTTAGTGGCTGCAGAGCTCTTCCTATCACATATTCTCACTCCTCTTTTTTCTGAGCACTATTACCCCAATATCTTATACAATATCTTCTTTTTTCTCTTCATAGATTTGTTATTACAGTGGTGTTTCTACCATAATTCCTGGACTCCATCTTGACCAGTGGCAGGTCCCTATTGGAGCACGGGCTCTGTGAGACATGGAGGAAGCTTAAAGCAACTTCTCACAGAACCCACCACCAAAGCCCTCCCACTACCAAAACCTGGCCACACAAATGCAATACAGCACCCTTCCAGATCACCCTCTTTTTGAGTTGGTCTTGCCAGTCTGAGTTCTGTTTAATTCTGTATTTATTTTAGTGGGTACAATTTAGGAGAAGCCTCGGGAGCTTTTATAACTACAGTTCTCTGAATTTATAGCCTGAAAACAAGATCTATAATTCATGATAAACCACAATTGCTGGTATCCACACAACCAGATCTTGCAACGCAGGTTCCAGCCTCCAATTTTAGAACTGCAGATCAGTGCAGTCAGCCTGGCTGTAATACTGGAGTCTGAAGTACACAAGAAAAGCAATAATGCAGAGTTTAAGAGACTAGAACTGAGTCGGCTTAACACAATGGATAAAGCTGTGTATTCTTCCCTTTCAATTCTTGTCAGATACAGTGGAACACAAGACCAAAATTCAAGAACGATGCCCCTCGGTGCACTACTTAAGCTACAGGCTCTGAGATGCAGTGATCAGTTCTGTATCAAACAATCCTCAGAGGAAATAAGGACATACCAAAAAAAAAAAAAAAAAAAAAATCAAAACTTCTTATATCAAATTCTAGGATCACACAAAGAAAAACTGTCAACCTCCCTAGGCAAAGAAAACTCGGGCTGTTTATAAACACTGCACAAGGAAATTAAATACATTAAAAAGTTGACTTTTTTTTTTAAACATGAGAAATCAGAGACTGAGGGGTTGGAGAGACATCTCTACACTAACAAGAAGAAATACAAAGACTGACAGAGATATACA